>NC_022009.1:36886204-36907781 GCF_000317375.1 Microtus ochrogaster | reverse complement strand
TATAATATATGTGGCAATGATGTTTGTTTATTGTTGTTTAAGTTGTTTAAGGTGACTCAAGGTGTCATCGAAATCCCCTACTTTAGCTTCTCAAGTTTAGAATACATTAATGTGCTGCACTCACCTGTCTTTTTCTCTCTACCACTGTTAACCTTGGTAACTGAGGTCAAGGTTACAAAAACCACAGGTCAGAGCAGGTGACTGCATAGTTAGCTGCAAGACTGAGTATGACTTCAGAGAAACTCCTGTGTTAGTCCTCAGGGACCCTGGCACTGGAGCTGCAGGGTCCAGATTTCTCTGCATCCCTTCCCAGGAGTCTCTGGCTCCTTTAGCCATCTCTGCTCTGGTGGTCCCAAGCCAGGTGGGAGCCAAGGAAAGATGGGAGGTAGTAGTGGAGGGAAGGGCAGAGGTGGAAGGGGAGGCGTGGCTCTGGAGAGACTTGGGGTCTGCTGAGACTTGGTCAGGGTCTCTAAGAGGCTTCCCCTCAGGAGCCCAGCTAACCCTTAGCTTTCTGAAGAGTGCACAAAGGCCAGTATTGATCTGCAGAAATCACAAAGCAGAGTAATTTAGAATCTTAAGTCAGGTGGACTGTAGATTCTCAAGGGGAAGGAAAGTCAGTTCTTGGCTAGGGGTAGAATGGGAAGAAATCTGAGAGACCACAGTGTCATGTCTCCTTCCAGACGACCTCAGCATGAACACACAGGGGACCTGTGGCAGTAAGTTTCATCACGAGACAGCAAATACTGTACCTAAAACGACTTCTTCAAGGAAATAAATGCAAAAAAAAAAAAAGGCTCAGAAATGCCAGTTGAGCAGAGGGAAATAAATGCAAAAAAAAAAAGGCTCAAAAATGCCAGTTGAGCACACACTATCACCCCGGCACTGAGGAGATTACACACATGGACAAAGCTGTTCCAAAAACAATCCAACAAATAAAAAGAGGAAGAAAAGAAAAATATGATGTAGCACCAGTGAGGTTTTTCCAGCTGAGAGAGAAGGGTTGAATCAACAGAGCAGTTCAAGCCTTTACTGTTTTGATGTGTTAATTTATCAAGTACACTGAGACAAAACATCACATTCTACCCTTAGACATCATTGTGTTCTGCAGTTCCATGTGTTAAATTCTCAACTCACGGCGTTCGGGAGGCAGAGGCCCAAGTGCATCTCCGTGAGTTTGAGGCCAGCCTGGTCAACAGAGAGAGTTCCAGGACAGCCCTAGGTTACACAGTGAGACCCTGTCTCAAAAAACAAACAAACAAACAAACAAACAAACGTCTCGACACAGTTGTCACACTAATGCAGTGAAGGAGTGAGCATCTGCCATCTGACATGGTCCCAACCGAAAGGGGAAGGCGTTTTTAGTCCCTAAATTCCAAATGAAGAAATCGAGGCTCACAGAGACTAACAAACTTAGACAAGGGACTGGCTCTGGCTTGACCTTTGCTTATTTTGATCCCTAGTCTAGAACCTTGCCCAAGATCCCCTGGGAAGATGAGAGAGGAGACACTTGCTGAGGGGTAGCAAGAACTCGAGTAGGGCGCTGTGATGAGAAACTGGCCTTTGTTTCTTGCCAAAGCACAGAAGGCTATGGACTGGGGTGTGTCTCTTCATATGGAGAGGTCTATGGAGTGGCTGTGGTTTCCGTGTTGGGCCTCGTTGCTACAGTCCTGTAACGTTCAGACTGTTATTGTGTAAGGTGATGGAGCCCTGGATACTCTCCTTTGGAGAGCCAGGCTTAGTTATGCTCCTAGAATCTCCTCTTTTAACCCCTTTGCTTGCACCAAGGGACCATAAAAATAAATAAGGGACAGGAGATAAATAGGGAAGCCAGAGATGGGGAGCCATAAGCCACAACTCGGTGTTTTGTATATCTCATTCAGTTGCACTGGAGTTGCTTGGGTGGCAGAGCTTCTAAATGAGCACAGCAAGTAGAATGATGCCTGGCATACAGGTGTTACATAGCTGTGATTATTTAAAGCCTTTTCTGCCTTCACTTGTAGGGGTTCACCTACCGCCAGTGACGAACAGATTTGACACATTTGAGTCGCATATAAACAAGATGGCAACAGAGAGATTGACCCCATCTCAAAGTCTATGAGGGGTAAGGCCCCTTCTGGCCCAAAGATGGGGAACATCACCACAGAGAACGCCTCACTACCCTGCCCCATCGACCACACCATCCACCAGACACTGGCCCCGGTGGTCTACGTGACCGTGCTGGTGGTGGGCTTCCCAGCCAACTGCCTGTCCCTCTACTTCGGCTACCTGCAGATCAAGGCGCGGAATGAGCTGGGAGTGTACCTGTGTAACCTGACCATTGCGGATCTCTTCTACATCTGCTCGCTCCCCTTCTGGCTGCAGTACGTGCTCCAGCACGACAACTGGTCCTATGGCGACTTATCCTGCCAGGTGTGCGGCATCCTCCTCTATGAGAACATCTACATCAGCGTGGGCTTCCTCTGCTGCATCTCCATTGACCGCTACCTGGCTGTGGCCCACCCCTTCCGCTTCCACCAGTTCCGAACCCTGAAGGCAGCCGTGGGGGTCAGCGTGCTCATCTGGGTCAAGGAGCTGCTGACCAGCGTCTACTTCCTCAAGCACAAGGAAGTCATCGAGGACGAGGACCGGCACCGAGTCTGCTTTGAGCATTATCCTATCCAGGCCTGGCAGCGTGGCATCAACTACTACCGCTTCCTCGTGGGTTTCCTCTTCCCCATCTGCCTGCTGCTGGCCTCCTACCGGGGCATCCTGCGGGCTGTGCGCCGCAGCCACGGCACACAGAAGAGCCGCAAGGACCAGATTCAGCGGCTGGTGCTCAGCACCGTGGTCATCTTCCTGGCTTGTTTCCTGCCCTACCACGTGCTGCTGCTGGTCCGCAGCCTCTGGGAGGCTAGCTGTGACTTCGCCAAGAGCATCTTCAACGTCTACCACTTCTCCCTCCTTCTCACCAGCTTCAACTGCATAGCTGACCCGGTGCTCTACTGCTTCGTCAGTGAGACCACTCACAGGGACCTAGCCCGCCTCCGAGGAACCTGCCTAGCCTTCCTTACCTGCTCCAGGACAAGCAGGACCAGGGAGGCCTACCCTCTGGGTGCCCCTGAGGCCTCTGGGAAAAGTGGGGCCCAAGGCGAGGAACCTGAATTGTTAACCAAGCTCCACTCAGCCTTCCAGACCCCTAACTCACTGGGAGCGGGAGGGTCCCCCACAGTTGGGTTGGCCTAGCTTGAGTTATCTTTATGTGAGACTAGGTTAGGCCTGAGCTTTCACCAACAGGCCTTGTGGTCTGGAACTTGCGTGGTGGCTGTCTCCCACATTGCCATGTACAGGTGCCTCTCCCCTCAGGAAGGTCCCCCTGGCTCCTGGAAGCCGGGGCACTGCTGAGTGTGTGAATGAGCCCTGTCTTCTCCCATGTCTGCTGCCACCTGGGCTGCAGGTGGGACAGAGTAAGAATTGTCACTCCAGGAAGTTTGCAAGGAGCAGGGCTGGGGCATGCAGGAGGGGAGCAGGAACCTGGGTGTTCGCCTGCCGAGCCTTACAGTACCACTGTCGTCACTTGACACCAGTCCAAACGTGCTGTGGTCTTGTGTGGCACAGGAAGCTGTATTGTCACTATTAATGCTTGAGCTGAGCTCTCTAGCAAGCCTAGACCTGAAGACTGGTTAAGGTGAAGCGTGGGGGTAAGGGCTGGGGTTCTAGTGTGGATGGGGCAGGAGCAACAGCAGAATGGCCGTCCCGGAGAAGATCCAGGACCAGACACATCTCCCTCTTACAGGGCTGGTTGAATAAATCCCCCAACCCTGAGGACTGATGACAGTGGGGAGATGCCAGGGCCCTTCAAAATGTCATCCTGAACCTCAAGGAAGAGGACTCGGGCCTGAGGCTGAATCCCTAGCTGAGTTCTCAACAGGGCTTTTTCTTAATTAGCTTTCTGTTTCCATCCGACCAGAGTGCTAGACCCGAGAGCCTGAGGGAAGAGAGGGAGAATATAAAAATTGCAGGGTGTCCATGGCAACTGTGTGCCAAGACCCTGATACCAGGGTCATGTGACTGCTGCCAGGAACTCCTACCCTTTGCCCCACACAAAGAGCATCCAGCAACCTTTGAGAGGAGTGTGCCAGTTTCCCAGAGTTCCTAGGTACAACTAAACTAACAACACACACACATTGTCGTGTCTCTTGACCACAGGTTTGGGCTCAAGCTCCACTCTAGTATAAATCTTGTAGGAGAGTTGCCAGAGGGGGCTGCATGCCAGAACAACCCACACCTACCCAAGCCTAGGACCTTCTGGGGCAGGGCTAAAAGCTGAGTGGTCTGCACCTCTTCATTCCATAGTATCCCCCAACCCCATTTTGACCTGAAATTGTGAATTCTGACTGGCTTGGACTGGAATTGAGCTGAGCCTAGCCCCCTAACTATCGAGAGCTGTATTTTTGTATCGTCGCCTCTCTTCTGCCGAGTATTCCTGTGTTGGACTGTGAGGTGGATTTATGTAGTAACTTCAGTCTGGAAATAAAGCATAATAACCAATCACAGCAGAGTTTGTGCAGTCCTTATGGGCAGGGGCCCCACCCACACCACGGAGAACCAAAGTGTCCTTGGAAGACCCCAAATAGGAAGATCCAGGGGTTGACCTTGCAGAAAACTCAGGACAGCTTGGGGGCTACCCTTGAGCACCCATCAAGTGGTCAAGTCCGAGCCCCCGAGTGCAGGAGGGTCTTCTCTTCTGCCTTGAGCAAGGGTTGTGCTCCAGTGCAGCACGCTGTAGCAAACGCACCCTGGAGGCATCTGTGCAGGGCGTCATTGCAAATCCACCCCTGTGGTTTGGGGACCCACAGTGAGGGTGAGCCCCCACCAGACCAGAAGAAGGGCTTCTTGCGCTCATCTCTCTGGCATTTTCCAAGAGTCGTCATCAGGCCTTGTTTGGAGCCGCCCACCTTGTTGGCTGGCAACCGCTTTCAGGTGGGGCATCCTCTGGACAGCGGCGGACTCAATGTTTATCCCGAAGGATTGCCCACATCCTACTGAAACATACATTTGATTTTGACCACTTAATCCCTCTGTGGGGCAGGCTCCTGGAGTTCTGGAGTGTTATGGAAGGAACAGATCTCTCTTCCAAACAGAATAAGCAAAAACTCTATTAAGGATTAATACTGCTTTCTCTCCTAAGAAAAGGGCTGGGAGGGAAAGTCCATCTGGTTTGGACCGAAGGTGACAGAAGCCATTAAAATTCCTTTCCTACTTACCAGTGTTGCTTAGTAAGAAAAGGGCTCATCTTCCTGTTTACACACACTGGCCTGTGGGTTGGCCAGAGAAGAGTGGGAGAAAGCTCCAACCCCATCTGCTGCTTGCCGTCTGCTCGTGCATTCTAGAGAGAGTCAAATCTGACCCAACTGCTTTAGGCATCTGGGGAGGGAGTTTCCGTTCTTGGAACTCCTCCGGTCTCTGGGTCCAGGGCTCTGGGGGAAATGGTGAGATTTCAGTTCTATTCTCTTTCAGTTAGCAACTCTCAAAGGAATACTGCTATATGAGACATTATCTGTGCTGGAGCAAAGTGGTCACAATACCCAGCATCCTCACTGCTAAGTACCTCTTCTGGGTTCCTCAGTCCACCCTCCACAGACACCAGCAGTGGCAGCTAACTCACT
The DNA here is from genome assembly GCF_000317375.1 of Microtus ochrogaster. NCBI lineage: Eukaryota > Metazoa > Chordata > Mammalia > Rodentia > Cricetidae > Microtus > Microtus ochrogaster. The sequence goes on along the minus strand of NC_022009.1, from coordinate 36,902,136 downwards.
ACTATGCAGACAAGCCAATTCGGGGGCACCATAACACCTAAGGACCCTAACACAGAATCACTTATTACTGGCTCTGGCTGTAGCTGTAACTATTAAGGTGCAGGTGTTTGAAGACACTCCTCAGTGATGAACTTTATAACTCAGTCAAAACTAGATTGAATTGGAGCAACAAGTAACCCCCATCCAAATCACAGTGCCATAAAACAAGGGCAAGAGCTTATCTCATAGTTAGCCCTGGATTCAATCCTTGGCCCCAAATAACAAAATTAAAATAACAAGCATAAATGACCAGTAAAAATTTATTTTATGTTCATAAGATGTCCAGGGAGAAGGGCCTGAAGAGATGGCTTCCTCAGGAGAATGTCTCCTATGCAAGCATGGAGATTGAGTTAAGTCTCTAGGATCCACATTTTAAAAAAAAATAGCCAGGCATGGTGGCACACACCTTTTCCCAGCACTTGGGAGGCAGAGGCAGGCTGATCTCTGTAAGTTCAAAGCCAGCCTGGTCTACAAAGTGTATTCCAGGGCAGCCAGGGCAGCTACACAGTGAGATCCTGTCTCAACAAAATGAAACAAGACAAAACAAAAAACCCTCAAAAAACAAAAAAACAAAACAACAAAACTCAGCCAGGCTCTGATGCCAAGTCTGGAGTGGTAGAGACAGGTGCTAGGGGTTTGCTGGCCAGATAGTCTAGCCAGATCAGTGCAGTGGTTTGAAAGAAAATGCCCCCGCAAGGGAGTGGCATTATTAGAAGGGGTGGCCTTGTTGGAGTAGGTGTGACCTTGTTGGAGGAAGTGTGTCACTGTGGAGGCGGCTTTGAGGTCTCATATATGCTCAAGCCACACTCAGTGTCTCAGACCACTCTGTCACCTGCACAAAATATAGAACTCTCAGCTACCTCTCCAGCACCAAGTCTGCCTATACGCCGCCATGTTCCACCATGACGATAATGGACAGAATCTTTGAACTGTAAGCCATCCAATTAAATGTTTTCCTTTTTTAGGGTTTGCATGGTTACAGTGCCTCTTCACAGAACTAAGATGATCAGTGAGCTCCATTCTTCTCAGGGAAAGACCTTAGCTCAGAAAGGAAGTGGGAAACCATTGGGGAAGGCATCCAAGGCCAACCTCTAGTCTCCACATTCATGCGCATGTGCACACGCCTACACATGTACACACACACACACACACACACACACACACACACACAGAGTATTCTTAAAATTTAGTAGACGGTTGCTTTCTGGTAAGCCTCTTCCCAAGTGATGACAGATTCAAATCCGTCCATGAATGGACTCTGTTACTGTAAAGATTGGTAGAGAGATGTCGCTGGCTTTTCCCTGACAAGTTAACCCAGCTGGGAAGTTCAGGAAGTTGGGACCACTCCTAGAAAGATGTGCCCATCTTAACCCATGCTAAAGGAGTAAGAGGAGCAATTATCCCTTTAATGAGATACTGTATTTTTTCCTTCCTAGAATCCCTGTCTCCTAGTCCCAGGGAGCAGCCCTGAGGTCCAGCTGGGTCCGCGCACCCTGAGTCCTGACTCAGAAAGATACAGCTCCTCCTTTTCCCTTTCCTTTCTCTCTTTCAGGTGCTGAGTAGAGAGAGCCTACACGTTCTTTTGTTGTCCCTGCAGGCTTCCTTACTCTGTCTCTAAACCCCCACTTTCCCTGCTACCATCTAGTGTCTGCCTGCCACCATGTGGATGACCTCCATGCCAGCTTAACTTAAATGACTTCCTCCCCTCTCATCTTTCCCATCCCCCAACCCCCAGGTACCTGCTGAGATTTACAGTTTTCCTACCATAGAGTTTCCTTTTTAAGCTCCAATAATATCATCCTCAAGTTCCCATTTGAGTCTGTGGGACACCCCAGAATTTTCCAGAAGCAATTCTATAGTTGTGGGATTTCCCCTGCCCATCTACTCAAGTAAGAGATGAAATGTAGAGAGAACTCCACATGCAATTATGGCCATGTATGGAAGTGTTCGATATCCATATTCCATTAGCCTGATCCTGGTCACGTGAGTCCCAGCTGCATGGGAGGCTGGGAAATGTAGTTTTTCTAAGTGACAAGCAGAGGAGAGTTGAGAGTGAGCCAATCTCATCTGAACAAAATCTACTTCTTCAAATGTGCTGTCTGCATCAGAAGCTACATGATGTCATCTACCTTGCCCCAAGGACCACATTCCTCTGTTTCTGTACTTCTGGCAAGAGCATCACATCTCTGATGTAGAGAATACACAAGTTGGTAAGAGGCCATACATTCTCCATCCTGTCGAGAGAGCAATGAACTGGATGGAGAGGCCAGTGGAAGCCATGTGTAACAGGCAGGAAGTAGGAGATGCAAGGGGCTGGGCCAACTTGGGGTTGGCATGCAAGGGGAGACAAGAAATGAACTCAGGGGAATGCCTTTCCTAGCTAAGCAACAGGGTGTCAGCTGTGCAGAGGACATCAGGGACTAAGGAGCTGACGCACTTGGATAGAGTGTGCTACCTCAGCGAGCCAGACCCACCAGCTTGCTTGTGAGTGTGTTCTGTTTCTCAGAACCCCTCTCCACAGCATCCTAGAAAGCCCACAGATTCTGTTTGCCTAGCAATGGCTGGAGCCAGGTCTGTATCCCACCCTGGGTGAACCATAGTTCCCTTCAGGTCATCTCTTGTTCTCCTGTCACTGACTTTTCAGGTGGTAGCCATCACAGACATGAACACAGACCTTCCTCCTAAGAGCAGACATGATTAGGACAAGGTCTGAGTTGGAATTTACGGTGTGGGATGGAAAACCTTTAAAGCCAGGTCCTGGGAAGCCGAGCACCGAAAGTCCTTGAGCTAGACATTGTGAAGGGGTCTCCCCTGCCCTCCTTTGAACCTCATCTCAGCTGTAGGTGCATCTGCCTGCAGGGGATGGTACTTGGGTTCCCCACTCCGAGTCTATGAGCCCTCTCTACCTTCTCTGAACTTAATTGGGTCTTAGCCTTTTTCTCAAATAGCTCAATCACCTTCCCATACAATTCTTCCCACAGGAAGCATAACTAATAATGAGTCTGTTCTTCAGCTTGCTCAGTGCTGGAGTAGAATTCTATTACTATTGTAAAAGTCAAATCCACGAACATATTCCCCAAAACACGAATCCTAAGGTTGTTGGCAGCCTTTCCATGGTGATGGCAGTTTCTCTTGTAGCTGTCTTTGATTTTAATTGTTAGGTATCCTCTTGATCAGAGTCCCTTGTGGTGTGGAATTTGTTGTGAACAAAACTGTTAACTCAGAGACCTGGGCAGCAAGGCTGCAGAGCCAAGGTGTGTTCCCTGGGCTGTGAGGTCTCAGGTGGAGAACTGGCCTTCATTTTGAGTGTCTCCCATAAGCACGGGTTTGGACCATGAAGACATGAACCCTGCAGGCAAGAACCCTGGCTAGAATAGCAAATGGAGAGCAGACACTAAAGTTCACACTGAAGTTGCTTCTCTCTTTACATTTACGCTTTATTGGAGTGTAACATCTGTACTATGTGTTCCTTCTTCACAATGAATGCCCCTAAAGAACCGTACCAGACATGTTTGAAGAAACGAAACAACATTTAGTAGGCTCAGATTCCACACAAGTTGTCATCCTGATGTCAGGATGAAGCGTATAATGGGGTATGGTCAGTGGCTCAGTTTCTGCTTTTGCTGAGAAGTGTCGGGCTGGAGGTTGTGAACGATCAGGATGAGCTCTGAGGTCTGCCTGAGCCCTGAGCAGGTCTGGCTCACCTTTGAGCTCTACTGGAAAATATGGATTTCTTCCCACACAAAGAAGGCAGAGACTCTGGCTAGGGTTGTGTAAGAAGGAGGGAATAGAACTGAGGGACAATGGGCGCGATGCCCGCAGGGACCTTGTGGGAGATCCCCTTCAAACAGTAAATGGAATACTGTTAGAAAAAGAACGCATTTCAAAGGTATACACATCTTGTTAGTCATGGTGAGGACAAAGTCCCAGTGTTTTAACCCAACACTCCATGTGTGGGTGTGGGCACTCCAGCCTCTCTTTATTAGCCCCGGTCACGGCAATGCCTGTTCTTATGCTCTGCCCTGCAGTTAACTGTTGATGAGTTATTTCTTAAGTAGCAGGCAGAAAGATTCTCAGAGCAGACACAAGGGTGGCTTGAAGCCAGGATGAGGGGTGGTTAGAGCAATGGCTCTGGTACTCCTGCTTAGACACAGGCTGACCGCTGGGTAGGAAGCTGGCACACTGACAGCACGCTGGTCACTTGTGCTCTGTGGTGGCATCCACCAGCTTCTGGATCATCTCATCATGAACACCGGAGAAAGGCAGCCCGTCTACTTCCATGCCCACAATGCCTGAGATTCCACTCCGGACTTGGTTCTGCACCAGGATGCTCAACATTTTTTCTTCCTGGGAGGGGAAAAAGGGAGATAAAGAAGAGATAAAAGTCATGTGGGGGAAGAAAGAAGGGATTGCATGAATCTCTAAGTAGAGAAAGAGCTTTGGATTGAGATCTCTCTATCTTTCTCTGTCTCTGTCTCTCTGTATTTCTCTCTGTCTCTCTCCCTGCCTCTGTCTCTTTCTCTCTCCTTTTTCTTTCTTTTTTTCTTCTTCTTCCTCTTTATTTATTTATTTATTTATTTATTTATTTATTTATTTATTTTTTGGTTTTTTTGAGACAGGGTTTCTCTGTGGCTTTGGAGCCTATCCTGGAACTAGCTCTGTAGACCAGGCTGGTCTCGAACTCACAGAGATCTGCCTGCCTCTGCCTCCTGAGTGCTGGGATTAAAGGCGTGCACCACCATGGCCCGGCTTTCCTCCTCTTTTTTTTAAAACAGGATTTCTGTAACCCTGGCTGTCCTGGAACTCACTACACAGACCAGGCTGGCCTCAAACTCATAGAGAGCCATCTGCCTCTGCCTTCCAAGTGCTGGCGTTAAAGGCATGAGACACCACACCCGGGAATGTGCCTCTTTTTAAAAAGTAAAATTTGGGGTGAAAATATTAACTTACTGGAAAGCTCCTTATGAAAATCCAAATCGAAAGCTTGATGTGATGGCTCACACCTGTCATCCTAATTCTGGCAGGGCTGAGGCAGGAGGATTACAGTGCATTTAAGGCCAGCCTTGGATTAAGCACTGAGCTCCAGGCCAGCCTGGGCTACAGGTGAGACCCTGTCTCAAACAAAAGCAAAGGATTTAAACGGGTCAGCTGTTTCTTTGGGCTCTTATCGTCACGTGACTGCATTTCACACCCTGGCTGAGGCCTGCGTGGTCCTAACACATACTCGAGGTGCAATCCTTCCACCAACCCAGTCCCTAGGCATGCCGTGGGTGAGCTCCATGGGTCTGCTTGTGGCAGAAGGCTCTCCTGACACGCTACTGTTATCCTCCCGAGGGGTGTGTGTGTGTCCTAGTCTGCTTTCTATTGCTGTGATAAACACCATGACTAAGAGCAATGTAGTGGAGGAAAGGGTTTGTTTCTGCTTACAGCTCTCAGGTCACGCTCCATCACTGAGGGGAGTCTCAGGACAGGAACTCAAGGCAGGAACCTGGAGGCCGGAACTGAGGCAGAGGCCTTGGAGGAGTGCTGCTTAGCGGTTTGCTCCCTATGGCTTGCTCAGCCTGCTTTCTTATACAACTCAGGACCACCTGTCCAGAGATGGTACCACCATATTGGCCAGGCCCTCGCACAGCAATCATCAATGAAGAAAATGTCCCACAGGCTTTCCTACAAGCCAGTCTTATGGAAACATTTTCTGAGTTGAGGTTTCCCCTTCCAAGATGACCCTAGCTTGTGTCATGTTGACCACCCTCAGGGGAAAAAAATCTAACAAGCACAACACTAAATTCTGCTGCTGCCACCCCCATTTTCCACCATGGGCATGGGAGCAGTTAGAGGGAGAAGAGCCATGGAGAAAATGCAGCTGGTCCCCAAGAGGACTTTGAGGTCACAGAGATCTGATATGGCAGTGTCTAACCGCTCTGTGTCTTGGAAATCTCTTCTGTAAGATGGGGGCGTTGTTGATTGTTGAAATAGGAGCAGCGGGGCTGTGTCCTGCCACCCAGCCGCCTGCACGGCTAGCTTTATACCCGAAATAATTACACGGAAACTGTATTCTTTTAAACACTGCCTGGCCCATTAGTTCCAGCCTCTTATTGGCTAGCTCTTACATATCGATCTAACCCATTTCTAATATCCCTGTAACACCACGAGGTGTCTTACTAGGGAAGATCTTAACCTGTGTCTGTGTCCGGTAGGAGAATCATGGCGACTCCTTGACTCAGTTTCTTTCTCCCAGCATTCTGTTCTGTTTACTCCACCTACCTAATTTTATGTCCTATTAAAGGGCCAAGGCAGTCTCTTTATTTAACCAATGAAATTAACACAAGCCAGAAGACTCTCCCTCATCAGTTGATACTGGTGGCAGCGTGCCCTCAGAAGCTGTTGTGAGGATCCAAATGAGATATTGGTGGTAAAGCACCCAACATGGCCCTCAGCACACAGTAGGGATGATCTGGTTGCCAACTACAGTGCAGAAAGCCCAGAGCTTGCCGGGCGGTGGTGGCGCACACCTTTAATCCCAGCACTCGGGAGGCAGAGGCAGGCGGGTCTCTGTGAGTTCGAGACCAGCCTGGTCTACAGAGCGAGTTCCAGGACAGGCTCCAAAGCCACAGAGAAACCCTGTCTCGAAAAACCAAAAAAAAAAAGCCCAGAGCTTGCTCTCCTTAACTCACTTGCTGGTTAAGGGGTAGGGGTTGGTCCACCTCTTTTCCTTTCCCTCCAAAAATAAGGTCCCAAAGAACTAACTGTCTAAGTTATGAACGTGGCTGTCCCTGGTGAAGGCCACAGGCAGGAGGGGTCAAATCAAACACCTTCTCTCTCCTTCCTCCACCAACAAGAAGGAACCGAAGAGACGGAGAGCAGAAATGCAGGCATCAAAGGCTGCCACCTTCCTGGTGAGGCGGTGGCCATCCCCTCTCCATCATTTTTCCTGAGCACCTGCTGTGACAGTCTCTGACCCAGGGATTCACGGGTAAGTTGACAGGTTCGAACCCCCAAGGTGGTCCTCAGCTAGATGAGTGAGCAGGGACTCACAGTATATAGAATCACAGCACAGAGAACACTGAACTCGGTGTACTAAGGGGCCCCAGGGAATGCTTTCTGGGAAATTACTACTATAGACTGAAGCTTTGTAACCCTTCAAATTCACAGCTCCCAATACTTCAAATAATATTTGAAGATGGAGTCTTGGCGGGTAATAAGGTCATGAGGGTGGAGCTCCCATGATAAGACTAGCACCTTTATAAAAAGACGAGGGACCACATGCTTCCTGTCTCTACCACATAAGGATACAGTGAGAGGCCAGCCAGCTATACGCCAGGAAGAGCATCTCCACCAAGGCACAGACTCATCCACTGGAGTTACGGTTTTCGGCTCTTTAAGAGACAAGCCACGCCCACTCCCGGCGACCCCTGCCCTCCTCCCGCCATCTTAGATCTCTCTCTGTCCGCTCTGGGCGCACGCGGGGATCTTGCAGTATTTTTAAAAACTGGCATCTTAGTGTTGGACTTCCCTGCTTCTAGAACCGTGAAACTAAGAGCTAGCTGGTGAGGTCTCCCAATTTATGGTGTTTTGTTCTAGCAACCTGCACTGACTGAGACACAGGGCAACTGACTGACATTCGAGGAAATTAGAGAGGTGAGCCGCGCAAATTTCAAATACTTGTGACAGGGAGCCGGGGAGAAGGCCCAGGCAGTACAGTGCTTGCCATATAAACATGAGACTCCCATCCTCAGCACTCACGGAAGAGCCGGAAGGCAGAGACAGGAAATCCCTGGGACTTGCTGCCCACCCATTCTGGCCTAATTGGTGAGCTCCAGATTTAGCAAGAAACCCTGCCTCAGAAAGTAAGGGGTGGAATGATTGAGGGGGACATTTGATGGTAGCCTCCTGCCTCCGCATATATGTGAGTACACATGCAAGTATACCACAGACATGTACACACATGAATATGTACATACGCGCGTGCGCGCGCGCACATATACACACACACACACACACACACACAAATACACACGCACATACTGGGGAAATTGTTGGCAAGTGTTTTCTGGAAACTGTCTCCTTGTTCCTGCAGTGGCCTTTCTGTTTTACCCGTGGGTGAAGGCAGATGATCCCCCTATGAGAGGGAGGTCCAAGCACATTTCCACACAAGTACTTTGTCAAGAGCCCTGGCTGGGCCTACTAAGCCCCCACAGGCATTTCCCACCCTTTGTTTGGGCTCCATTCTCTCCCTTTTCTCACTCATTACTCATATCCTCTCTTTATGGGGCAACGCATGTGGCGCCATGGGGCCTTTTCCTCCCAGCACACTGCCTGCCCTCACGGTTCTCATCCTCAGGGGACACGGAAAGGGCTGCGGGCTGCGGTGTTCTCAGGGTGAGTGTGAGGAGCCAACAGGTTAGGAACTGGCTGGCACCCAGCCGCTAAGAGCCACAGGGAGCGATTGCCTGGTCCCTAAGAGCTGAGCCAATTGCCACTCCCAGCAGATTTCCGGGAAAGGACCACAAGATCTAAGAGGCTAAGGGGGGGGGGGGGGGGCAGCACCTCCCGGCGGCGGCGGCGGGTGCAGAGCTGGGAGCTGCAGAGCTGTCCAGGCTGAGGCGACAGTGAAGCGGGGGAGGGGGACGGAGGACTATAGCAGGCGCGCCTATGGGATCACTGCGCCGATGGAGTCAAGGTGGATGGAGATAGAGGTCCCAGTGGGCTTAGAGGCAGGTGGTGACCTGCTAATAATTCTAGAGCATGGGTGGACTGATATGTATGGGGAAAGATGTCATTTTTAAACAAGTTGGGTTAAAAAAAATTAAATAAAAATGAGTTACAAAATCGGGCATACTTAGAGTTCTAAGTACTCAGGCAGTCGAGACAAAGATTGCTTGAGTCAGGATTTCAGGACAAACAGAGAGAGAGAGAGAGAGAGAGAGAGAGAGAGAGAGAGAGAGAGAGAGAGAGAGAGAGAGAGAGAGAGAGAGAGATCCATCTGGGCTCCCATGTCACTATGCTGTGTTCCCCAAGTTTCTTCCCCAGGGGCCATGTCTGAGTCCTCCTTGTTTCCCAGAAGGAGCCTGAGCCTGGCCCCCAGGAGCTGCTCAGCAAATGCACTTCTGCTTGCGCCTTAAAAACACGCTGTTCCATTTCCTCCTTGAGAACGAGGCATTGTTAATAACCTCTGAAGAACTGGGCATCCTTGCCAAGAGGAGAATTTTCCATCCCCAGAGGGTGAGTGTGAGGCTGTGGGGGTTGGCTGGGTGGGGTTCACACTTTGTGTTTGTGTGACTCAGAAATCATGTGGGAGGCTGCCCCCCATGTTTTCCAGTCCAGATGCAGGAAGCATCAAGAAAGAACAGAAGGCCCTCTGGGTCCCCCAGGAAGACCGTTGCCCCCATAAAAATGTCACTTGAGTCTCACACCCACCTCTCCCCACCCCATGCCTCAGCATCCTAAGGGGCTGAGAAACTTCTGGGCCACCCGCAGAAAGCCCAGAGTCAGGATCAGAGAGACCCCAGTTCCCACTTCAGCTCTGCCTCTTATTGGGTGGTCTTGGTACTACCTACCAGAGCTCACCAGCTCCCCGTTCTGCAGAAGTAATAATACCAACCCAGGGAGATACTGAATTCAACAGCGGGAGGAAGAGACAGAAAACCAGGGAACAGAAAATATACAAGACAACGTGAGAAAAAGAAAAGGGACTACAGGAAAAGAACCTCTAGACATGGAGGTTTGTCGGGAACTGGGGTTCAGGGGCACCAGCTGGGAGACATTACAGTTGTCTGTCCTGTCTTAAACGGACACATGGCCCTAGAAACCGAGCCAGTGACCAATAGGTCTCAAGGTGTAAACACCTCAGAGAACTGGTCTGGAATCCCACTCATCTGGCCTGCTTCAGGCCACCGCCATGAGGAACCAGGAAGACAGGCTTAGCCACTTCCAGGTTGTTCTCTCTGCTTCCTGCTTGTGGTGGAGGATGTGAGATCTCAACTTCCTGCTGTAGTCCTCATGCCTGTAGCATGATGTAGCATGTAGCCTCTCCCCCTCCCTCCACCGGCCACCACCAGCGATGGACTCTTATTCCCCTGGAACTTTAAATCAAAGCAAATACTTTCCTCTGTAAGTTGCCCCGATCATGGTGTTTACTCACAGCAACCAAAAAGTAAGACACTCGCCAGGGCCCTGGACCAACTTCCTGTGTCTCAGATTCCGCATGGGGCTACCCAGCAAGAAGCTGATACTTCATCTGTACCCTGGAAACCTGGTCCCACCCCTTCAAGAAGCGCCCACAGTGGAGAGATCTGGGTTTAGAATCAGTGTTAGTGAGCAGGATGGCTCCAGGATAGTTATAGAGACTGAGGGCTGAGGGAGGGACGGCCCATCCGGCTGCCTCATTACCGTCAGGCTCAGCACGGAGTTCAGGGCTGGCCACTTCCCAGGTTGCCCATGACATACCCAAGTTTCCTTAAGACATTTAAGGGTTGCTGACCTTCCTTCATCCTGGCCCACAAGATGTGTCTAGATCAGCGTGCGGGGTCTGTTGCACTGCATGTGGTTTGCCTACCCTGAGGCCCTTAGACAAGCCTATGGTAGGCCCGGAGCTCCTTGCTCAGAGAAACTATGTACAGAGTTGATTTTGAAAGCTGTTTTGGGTTTCTCCCTGTGATCTTGGACTCTGACATCCATCACACCTGAGCCTACAGTCCTCCCTCCAGGAGCAATCTTACACAGCCAGGGTCCAACTGAACCAGGGTCATGCCCTTCCCCCCTGGAATGTGCCCCGCCCCCATCCAGTGGATTCCTTCCTGTCTACATCCACCCACAGGACTCTTTCCCCACCTGATCTGCCCCCTACCTCAGCATGTGTGCTACCCAAGATGCTTCAGTGGCCTCACTGAGCTGTCAGTTCTGTGAAGAGAACAGAAAGGATCCCCACCCCCACTCCTGACCACAACCCAGATGATGGCTTCCATTCAGTACTGAATGGACCCACTTTGCGGACAAAACTTCATCTCTGAAGGGGAAAGAAACTTGCCGAAAGTCAAACTAGGAAGGAAGGGGTGCTCCAAACAGGTCTTACATAGGACCCAGGACCAGAAGGAGATCAAAGGGTTGTGTTATTTTGTCTTCCAGACTGATCCAGCAGGGAGACAGTCCCTCAAACATAGTTTTGCCTTTGACTTCATGGGTAGCATGGTGGTTGATGTGGTCATATGGTTTGGAACTCAGACCTACTTAATTCACATCAAACAAGAAAGCTGCCTCTGGGCCAGTGGCCTGCTACAGTGTATACAATGTATCTATTACCTTAGGGACAGATGGCAGGGCCCGAGTCCAGCTCTGCTCCCCAGCTACCCTGGAAGGCCCAGTCGCCCTCCTCAGGTAACGCTCATGGACATCACATATGTTTAGAATGTATAGTGCACAGGCCAGGGCATAGCCTCCCCAGTTAGAAACACCTAGAATGCAAAAGAAAAGAAACCATCATTAGAACTGTAGAGATCCTGTGGGCCACCGGCTGCCTCCAAGCAACAGAAGCCATCTCAAGTCATCGACATGGACAGGAGACACTGGGGTCACCTGGGGACTTGGTACACATTCTTGGGCTCCAGCTCAAACCTCCTGAATATGATTTATGTGGGATTGTTGGGGAGCAGGTGAGTTTTAGTGAGCCCCATAGGTAAGTTTTGTTCAAGCTGGAGTTTGGGGGCTATTGCTTGAAGTTATAACATGCTAATGACTGTTAGAGGCACTGCACCTTGAAAGCCGTTCCAGAATTCCCTACAGTAAAGAACTGTCCCAAGAACTGATTCCATCCCTTAGGGTACACAAAAGCCTGTCCCCTGGGGGATTAGCGGACAGTCCATCACGTGAGGTTTGGTCACTCCTTTATGTCTTGAAGAGCATTCCTAAGTCATCCTCAGACTTCCTTTCCTAGTTTGTCAGCCAGGGCCCCAGGGCTCATTCCCTGGGCTAGAGATGATTTCATTCACTCTGCTCTGACACCTTCTTGAGTTCTTCATCCTGTCAAAGACTGATGGAGGTCCGTTTAACTCTAGATGCTATGCCATCATTAAGGAAGAGGGGGTGGTAAGGCAGCTCAGGGGATGAAAACTGGCTGCCAAGCTCGATGACCTGACTCCAGTCCCAGGACTACCTATGCGGAGGAAGGAGAGAAGTGACTCCTGCAAGTTGTCCTCTGACTTTTACGCACACACACATGCGCGCGCATGCATACAACACAGCACACTAAATGATTATTTCTTTTTTTTTTGTTTTTTTTTGTTTTTTGTTTTTTTTTGGATTTTTTTCGAGACAGGGTTTCTCTGTAGCTTTTTGGTTCCTGTCCTGGAACTAGCTCTTGTAGACCAGGCTGGCCCCGAACTCACAGAGATCCGCCTTCCTCTGCCTCCCGAGTGCTGGGATTAAAGGCGTGCGCCACCACCGCCCGGCATGATTATTTCTTTTAAAGAAAGAGGATCATCAAATTGAAGGGAGAAGTGTGCACATAGCCAGCCTCAGGGGAAGATAATCAATCAATGAGATACTTCCAAAGGATTGTGGGAGCATGGAAGAGAAACCAGCTATTCTGATTGGTTCAGCAAAGATTCACAGAAAAGAGTCATACAATGTGGATACTATGGTAGAATTTAGCTGGAGACAGTGGAGCTATGGGGTGGGAGAAGCTCACCCAGTGAGCACGAAGGGACACAGCCACCCCGACCAACGAAGACTAGATGATAACTATGAGATTGTACGTCAATGATCCTAAGATAGCTTTTTGCTACATATGCATATCTGAAATTGGCACATGCCTGTGGTCATAGCTGACAGTTATCATTGGCAGGCTCTTTAGTTCTACACAAAATAATGGTGACTTGAGTCATCAATGGTACTCTCAAGGGAAAAGAATATCCTGCTTTGGTTGAATATTTCAGTCTGCTGTCCTTTCGCATATTGTGGGACATAGCTCTGAGAGTCCTTAAGACAAGCCCTGATGAGACATAGTGTCATTATCATTATGTGAGCAACGTAGAAACACAGCCACTTAGACACAGAGGGGTAAATGTCACACAGCAAGTAAGCTGGGAACTGTGATGTAACAGGCTGTTCCCTCCAGAGCCCACATTCCTTTTCTTTTAAAAATTATTTTTAAGTGTTTAATTGTGCTAAAATCTGCAAGATATAGCCGGGCAGTGGTGGTGCACACGTTTAATCCCAGCACTTGGGAGGCAGAGGCAGGAGGATCTCTGTGAGTTTGAAGCCAGCCTGGTCTACAAGAGCTAGTTCTAGGACAGGCTCAAAGCTACAGAGAAACCCTGTCTCGAAACACAATAAACAAAAACCAACATATCTGCATGACATGCATGTGAGAAAAGTGAACGACTCCTTCACATTCTTACATCAGACATGGAGAGTCATGTGACCGCCGAGGGCATGGGTGCCTTTCTCTGCCAGGACTCTAACAGTTCTGCTGTAGCAGATACCTCACCCGAGGTGTGTTCAATCTAATTCAGTTCTGATGCTAAGGACCGTGACTATGCCAGGTTCCATGGACTGGCCTGGGATCTCATCTCCTAGACTGCCTCTTCCCCACTTGATGGCAGTGACTTAGCCCCAGATGACTTACCTTAGCCTCTGACTGACTGTACTATAATACATACATACATATATATATATGTATATGTATATATATACACACACACACATATACACCAGGGTTCCTGAAAGCTCTCGCTGGATGGAATTAATTTGCTTCAACAGCCACAGGGGAAAACACACTATTTTATTACAGAGGATGCTATGAAAGATCCAGATGAAGAGCTAAATGGGCAAGGCACCCAGCAAGGGGCCTGGAGCTCACCCTGGATACTCAGCCCACCAGAAACAGCATCTGTCTACTTGGGAGCGCTCTGAACTCTGTCCTTTTTGACTTTGGTGAAGGTCTATGTTAACAGAGAGGGTGGGAACCCAGCAAGGCTGGCTTCTTTGGGCTCTTCTTGACCTCTCTGTGCAACATCCTTCTTCCTGGGTAGGGAGGAGGATTCCTCTGAATTGAGTCTGGTCTTATGACCTATTAGACAAGGGCTGATTGGAGAATTTCTTTGTGGCTGACTAAAAGTGGGAGAAGAGTCTCACTTGAGGGAGGAGAAATTCTTGTTTCTCTGATCTGCCTTGGAGAGGGAGTTATCTGAACCCAGATCCATGGATGAAAACAAGCAAATTACCTATCTGTCTCTCTGTCCGTCAGTCTGTCCATTCATCTGTCTGTCTGTTATCTATCGACCTCCCTTTCTATCTAACTTCCTATCTACTTTTCTATCTGTCTGTCTATCATCTAAAAACATCACACTAGAATTCACCACTTTAGCCATCTTTAAGAATATAGTAATAGTGTTAAAAATATTCCTATCTCTCTTTCATCTGTCTATTATGTCTATCTAAAATATCTATGTAGCGTGTTTCAGACCAGTCAAGGCCACACAGTAAGACCTTCGTTAGGTGGGGAGACAAAAGATATCTAAGAATTGTGTTCACCAACGTAACCATCTTTAAAGGTGCAGTTACATAGTGTTAAGTATCTATTGATCTATTTATCCAAAATATCATCATTTGTGAGAATACAGATGAGCAGAGTTGAGCATATTCTCATAGTACAATTCCAGAGCTCATCCCCAGTCTCTGCGCAAATGCGGAAAATAAAAACATGTTTCAGAAGCTGTAACAAAGGAAAAGGCGAATTTAAGATCTTTGTTCACTGGTTTAAAATGATATAGGATGGTTATGCACTGAGGATGAAGTTGACATGCAAGCTGAAACTGCTGACTGTGTTACAGTGGGTGACATGGCACATTTTTGCCTGTGTCCGTCACCCTGCACCACCTCCTTCTTAAAAGTGCCTTCGGTCTTACTATGACATCATCTTTCCAAGTAATGAAATGTAAAACCCATGCTATATTTAAGCAACGGCGGTCGCCATCGTCCCTGGATCATAGGGTACATGGTAGGGGCTGGGAGAGATGAGCCGGGGACTGTGAAAGGCAGCTAATTTAAGCCCCTGCGCTGGCGGCCCCGTGTGAGGTGAGCACACTGTAAACGCTGATCTCCTAGTCCCTAGAAACCACTGATCTTTTCACTGTCTCCATAATTTTACGTTTTCCAGCACATCATATAGCTGGGTTCAGATCCCACAGCCTTTTTAAACTGGCTCACTCATTTAATAATACGCTCTTAAAGTTCTCTATGTCCTTTGTGGTTTGGAGGTGGAAGTCAGAGGATCTATACTACATACGTGAATGAATGAAGGGAAAGAAGGAAAGAAAAGAGAAAAGGAGAAAGTGCGTTAACCATTGGCATGCATCTCTTCCTACCATATCCTGATGGCCTGACGGCCGGTACAGTGTGACCCATGGCCTCGCAGTCCCACTGCCATGCCTTCTGCGCCACAATCCATATCCCCTCCAGCTGTGGCAGAAGCAACTTCCCCCCCTAAATTCCTTCCGTCAGGGATTTTGTAGCAGCAGTGGAAAGGCAACCACTACAGCACCCGTGAAATAGCTTCCAGGGGTGCTCATTCATTTTGCACTGACTTTTGGTCATGCTGGGAGAACTAGCATCCTGACACTGTTGAGTCTTCGAATCCATGAACATGGGCTAGCTCTGCATTTATTTAGTTCTTACTTGCTATCCTCTACCAAGGTTTTATATGTTTCCTTATATCAATAGTAATTACATGTTGCTAGCCTTATATTTAAGTGCTGCATTTTGGGAAGTGCTAACGTAAATAGCATTGTGTTTTTATTTTTTATTTTTATTTTTTTTCTTCTTCTCTCAGCATTTATTTTTTTTCTTTTTTTTAATTTTTTTTATTGAGAAAAGGAAAAAAACAAGTTTCCACCTCC
>NC_022009.1:36867123-36884160 GCF_000317375.1 Microtus ochrogaster | reverse complement strand
ACTGTTTTCATCACAGTAGCTCTGTAATAGTTTGAAGTCAGGGATGGTAATGCCTCCAGACAATCCTAGCAACGTGTTTTTAATTTCAAATCCTCTTGCAAACTGGTTGCCTATTGGAAGGAGGCGCTGTCTCCTGAAGGACAGCTGTAATCTATTAATTAGTTCCAGGAGTTTGTTTTTTTTCTTTCAGATTTTGCATATGGATGAACATGCCATCTGCAAAGATACTTATTTTCTTACTTCCCAATCCATATGCTTTTTGTTTCTTCTTCTTTTTTGTCTTATTGCACTAACTAGGATTTCTAATAGGATGCTGAAAAACTGGTGAGGAAAGACAGTCCTACCATGCCATTCCTGGCTGGGCTCTTAAAAATATTTTTCTATATTTCTTGCCTTAGCATGTAATTTTTCTTCTTTAGTTTGTCAAAAATCGAAAGTTATATGAATTAATTTTTGATTATTGGATCTTCCTTCTTATTTGAAATAAATCCTAACTTGTTAGTGATATGTTTCTTTAATATATTGTTGGGGTCTGTTGTTAACATTTTGATGAATGCTTTTTGGCTTTTTAAAAAATTACATTTATTTGTTCTATATGTATGAGTGCATGCATGTATGCAAGTATATATTTGTGCACTTGTGTGTGTGTGTGCACACACACAATATGGGTCTCTAGAATCAAACTAGATCATTTTTATATTCATGTTCATGAAGGATATTGAGCTACAGCTTTCTTTATGTAGTGCCCTTGCATTGATTTAGGATGATTAGACTCGCATAGTGAACAGAAATTTTTCCCTTTGGCTCAATCTTCTGGAAGACACTGTAGAAAACTTACAATTTCTTCTGTAAATGTTTTAGAATTCACCAATAGACCCATCCAGGCCTTTTGAAGAGTATTTATTTATTGGTTCAATTTCCTTAAGGACTATTTCAATTTCTTTCTATATGTGTTTGTCTTTCAAGAAGTGGATCCATTTTATCTATATTATCAAATCTGTGGGCATACGGTTGTTTCTAATAGTCCTTCCTTATCTTTTCTGTGTGTTCATAGAATCTAGAGACATCCCTTCTTTTATTTCTATAGTAATTCACGCTTTTACTCCTGTTAGTCTTAGCCTGGCTAGATTATCAGTTTTATTGGTCTTTTCAAAGACTTACCTTTGGTTTTGTTGATTTTATGTATTGATTTTTCTATTTTTCAATTTCTGATAATTTTACTCTTCACTTTCTTCTGCAACATTGGTCGTAATTTGTTCTTCTTTCTACTTCCTTAAGGTGGAAAAGCTAGGATCACTGAAGTCAGTCCTTTCTTATTTTCTAATCTACGCACTCTGTGGTGGCTTGAAGAATGAGTCGTCCCTCATAGTCATGGGCATATGACTGCTTGGTCCTCGTTGGTGGTGCAGTTTGAGGGAGGGGCAGAAGGTGTGTCCTTGTTGGAGGAAGTACATCACTGGGGGTGGCCTTTGAGAGGAAGAAGCCTGGCCTGCTTAGAGGTTGCTCTCTCTACTTTATGCGTGTGGTTCAGGACCTGAGCTCTCAATTTTCTGTTCTTACTGCCGTGCTGCTTGCTGTCATTCCCCTGTCATATGAACCCTAATCCTCTTGTGCCACAAGCCAAAATAAACAGTGTCTTCTCTACACTGCTTTGGTCATGGCATTTTATCACAGCAATAGACAAGAAACTAATACAGGTGTCAATTATATCTAGTTGATTGATAGCATTATTGGGTTCAGTTGTGTCCTTACAGATTTTATGCCTGCTATTATCTGTCTATTTCTGATAGAGAAATGGTAAAATATCCAGCTATAATAGTTGGCTCGTCTATTTTTTTTTCTGCAGATCTTTTCCCTTTGTGTGTGTGTGTGTGTGTGTGTGTTGTGTATCTACTCTGGTGTTAGATACATATACACAAAAGATTGTGATATCTTCCTTGTTTATTGACCCTTTTATATTCTGAATGTGCTCTTTTGTTCCTGGTAACTTTCTTTGTTCTGAAGTCTGCTTTCTATTGATTAGTGTTGCATAGCTTTCTTTATCTCTTTCTGTAAAACTACACCGGTTTAGTTATGCACTTTACTTGCTATGCACTATGGGAACTAGGCTGAAAATTTAAAAGCATACACAGACAGGATCACAGGGACAAGGGACATCCTTGAGACAAGGATGCCAAAAATACCCACTTTATTGTGCTCAGGGGCAGCTTATGTAGGGCTCTGGCCACGCCCCAGCTCTCAGGATCTTTGGGCTGCAGACTCATCAGAACCCACTCTCCTGCCTGTCAGGCTGCTCAGAGCAGAGAAAAACAAGTTGTTTACAGGAAATTCAGGGTCTGGTGGTCTGCAGTCCCCAGCATCTTTCCTTTCACTCTGTAGAACCAGAGCTGGGTGTCTCCTCTCCCTCACTGGAAGGTGGCCATGGGCCAAACCTGGGTATTTCCCTTCTCCCAGGCAAGTATAGCTTTCCTCACACCACAGCAGGCTGAAGTTTCTTTTGAGGCCAGATCTTATTTAGAATAGAGCGAGATGGTAATATTTCTGAACTCTTTCCTTTTTCCTAGGTTCACCACAAGCAGGAGAGATTTTCCCGATATTCACTATGAGAACCTAGCTGAGTGTCCAGAAGTAAGTCCCCCCAGATCAAGGTGATCTTTCATATTCTCCTGGCATTGCTTTTGCTTGTTTTGAGTTTTGGGTTTTTGAGACAAAGTCTTGCTATATAATCTTGGCTGGCTTGGAACCCTGGAACTCACTGTATAGACCAGCTTCAAACACAGAGACTGGCCTACCTGCATCCCCAAAAGTGCTGGGTTAAAGGTGTGCACCCAGCTCCCTGGAGCAGGACTTCCAGGTTTATGCAGTGAGCCTCCAGCAACTCACCAGCAGATTTTCCATCCTAGATGGTGTTTGCTCCTTTCCAGGCTGATTCTGACCATGAAGGGGAGAGAGCCTTTTCCAAGTGTCAGTATTTCCAGAAACTTCTGGCGAGACTAAGGGAAAGCCAGGCTTTGAAACACCTGGACATACAAGAAAGGCTGGCTCTGAGGTTCCATGATGAAGGGCAGTAACAGGATGAACAGGGAGTCTGAGGCAGAAATTGGCAAAAGGAGCTGCGGGAAGTTCTTCTCTTGTCCACCACGTTATAGGCACTGACCAAATGGCCTTCCTGTCACTCTTATCTGTCACTTGTCCTGTTGCCCTCACACCTCTCATCACCATGTCACCTGGTCACCATCTCTCAGCTCAGGAAAGAGGTTCTTCAGCACACATCATCTCTGTTGGTGCCCAGAACCCAGAACAAAGCCTGGGCACACTGTGAATGTTAACCAAATGGCTGAATCCCCATGCAGGGCCCTGCCCTCCTCTGGTGCCCCCTAGAGCCCCTTGCAGAGAAGGAAAGCTGCTCCGGTGTAATGGTTATCTCGGTTATCTCGATTGTTAATCTGACTGCATTGAGAGGTGTCTGGGAAAGCAGTCAAGCACAGGTGGTCTAGAGGGTGTTTCCAGAAAAGACTGACATGTTGGACAGCAACTGAGTGTTAAAGGCCCTTCCTGAGTGTGAGCAGAACTGTCCAATAGGGTCCAAACCCAGATAGGACAAAAGAAGCAGTAGCCTGTCAGGCAAACACAAGGTCTCTTGCTCTATTTCCCGGTCACTGTAGAATAGGCAGCCTTTCCACCGTGACAGGCTGCCTGGCTACAGACCCAGGAGTAATAAAGCCAGTAACTGTTTTCTGAACCCTTTGAGACCATGCACCCAAACCATCCATCCTTCTTTGAAGTTGTTTCTTTCAGGTAGATGTCACAGTAATGAGGAACTGTCTAACACACGTGGTCAGGCTTCAAGCCAGGTGACTTACCCTGGGCAGCCAGGTACTCACCAGCAATGACAGCGAAGTCGGCTTCCACATCACAGGCTATGACATCTCCGTTTCTTATGTTCTTCTTCACGGCCTCCTTGACCTTGCCCATCCCAAGCTCATTGCCTCCATCACCCACTCCTGAAGGGAAGAGAAACAGTGTACAGGCTGGGGGCAAAGTGAGCGGGAGGGGGGAGGACAAGACAGCCCCTCCCCCACATGTCAGTGGTTGGCTCTGAATATATTTCTGACAACCAGACATTGATTCTTCTTCATGTCTTCTAGAAACCTCAATAGTTGGTAGAGTAGGTCTGATTTTGGAGCTCACAGGAGTGGGATTCTGTCTTCTATAAGGCCCCCACATCCAGTTACAGGTGGGGTACCTTGTGTTCTGACATGTCACCGGGGGTACTGGAAACAAGGATATAGTGACACTCAGTAGCCCCCACACAGTGGCTCTCCTCACTGAATTGTACCATGTGACTGGCCAACATCCCATTGGCTGAGGTGAACTGTGTCTTACTCTAGCCCAGTGGTTCTCAGTCTTCCTAATGCTTCAACCCTTTAATGCAGTTCCTCATGTTGTGATGACCCCAACCATAAATTACTATTGTTACTTCTTCAGAACTGTGATTTTGCTGCTGTTATGAATCATAACATGTCTTAGGCATCGCCTGTGAAAGGGTCACTCAACCCCCAAAGGGGTTGCAACCGATAGGCTTCTGCTTACGGAATGGGAAACTCATGCATGTGATTCATTTTAAACAAAACCAAGGGGACATCTGGCCAATGTCTGAAACATCCTTGATGGAAGGCACACTGCTGCAGACTGGACAGTCTGGGAGTGAGCTTAGCTGCAAGGGATCCAGTCACAGCTGCTCTGGAGAGCTAGCTGTGAAGACTGCCCTAGCGCAGGAGTTGGGGCCCACGCTGCACAGCATAGTAAGGATGGCCTTGACTTCTTTATGCAAGGGCATGTCCCAGAGCCTCGACAGAACTGGGTATTATTGTGTTTGAGTTTCTTCCATGAGGGCTTAGGATACATAGACTAATTCTGTTAGGGCTGTGCATTTCAACCTGTGAACTGACCCCTCTGGGGTTGTACAACCCTTTCACAGGGGTTACACAGCAGATATCCTGCATATCAGATATTTACATTATGATTCATGACAACAACAAAATTACAGTTATGAAGTAGCAACAAAATAATTTTATAGTTGGGGGGGGGTCACCATAACATGAGGAACTGTATAAAGGGCTTCAGCATTAGGGAGGTTGAGAACCACTATGTTAGAGGCTAGCACCCCCAGTGAACTGATGGAGATGGGGAGCTAGACCATCTCAGGCATTGGAGATCAGACTGAACCAAAAGACCTGGACGGGTGTGAGTGACTGAACACCTTCCACTAACACCCTGAGGATATTTTCTGTTTCTACCCTGGCTGTTTTTCTCAGAATGGTTTCTGCATTAGTGACAGCATGATAGAATGACAAAAGAGACCCAACCCTGGAAGTGCCAGGGCAGTAAGATACCAGGGAGGGCCAGGACACGTGTGGTGGGGGAGGGACGCTCCTACAGCTTCCCAGGCTCCGCCTGCTAATTGCTCCTTTGGACTCTTTCCTCTTGCGGGAGACACCTCCTTGCTGGCCTTGGGTCTTTTATCTGCCCAACCCAGAGGGACAGGAAGTGAGAAACCAACCCAGCCGACCACACTGCGTGTGTCCCACCCACAGCCTCTTCTGGGAAAATGTGGGAATTTGCAGAAACTTTATAGTCAACCCAGAAGGTTTCATTCACTCCTCAAAACCTCAGAAGTCAGAGGAGACTAATGGATCTGGGAAACACTCAGAAGTTTGGAGTGGAAAGCTCAGGACGACAGGCTTTTATTACCCCAGGCCTCCTGAGGGAGGAGGGAGAGCTAGCTAGCATCCTTTGGGGACTGGCTCAGTCCTAACAGCAAGGTGATTCTTTGATAGTAGGGGCTGGGGGCTGCACTTTGCCCCAAATCCTGCTGGCAATGCTAATAAGCCAGGCAATTTCAATCTCATTGAGCCTCGTTTTCTCATTGACTTCCTTCCTACCACATGGGTTTTTGAGCAGGATAGAAAAAATAAAAAATAAAAAACAAAACAAAAACAGTTGTGAAAGTTCTTAGAAAAGTACAAAGTTCAGAACCCAAGCAGTGTATTAGTAACAGTAATAGTTTCCTCATCTCACATTTAATATACTTAAAAAGGGAAGAGCTTCTTCAGATGACACGTGACAAAATCCAGCCTGTATGACCGAAATGATACAGCATGCCTCGATTTCACTGTTGTTAATATTTCACGATGAGTTTAATTACTTTGGAATCGGGTAAATGGAGAATGTTGTGTGTGTCACTTCCCTTTCTCCTAAGGGCTGTTGTGTTTCTTAATCATGGTGTCACTAGCGTCTAGACTGGCTGAAATAAACAAAGCCCAGTTTGGGGGGTGAAAAGCAATAGTTGTGCATGTCATCCTTGCCTGGCCTGCACTCGATGGTTGAAAAAAGATGCTTAGCACTGATGTGTTCGTGTTGAAATCTTAGTGCCCCAACTCACCAGTGGATGAGATTCCAGGAATCTTTTGTGCAGCAAGGAAAAGGTCATCGATGGGGTCAACTAAGTGCTTGATGTTCATCTTCCTGGCGTTGTAGTAACTGCCGTCAGCAGCCCTCCCCGCACGCTCTATGGCCACCAGGTGGTCAAATCTGCCCGGAAGCAATGGTGGTGAGTCTTTAAGGGGACAATGGCAGCTTCGCTGGCTCTAACTGTGCGTCTTCGGGAACGTCCCTTGGTTTCTTGGCTCCTTTAATCCTATGCCTGACTGAGGCCTACTTCGTGCAGGAGTGGGGGCCATCAGCAGAACTTACTCACTACATTGCTGCTGGTGGAGAGACGAGCCCAGCGAAGCTGCCAGAAGCCTGAGGGGTTCCCAGGACCCCCACACGGGTAAAGCTGGGTCCTCTACTACATTGACTGCACCAGAAAGAATTTCAGAACAAGTCAAAGTTAAGACAAGTTAGCAAGTCTATTCAGGGATAGGAGATGGTGCAGATTTCAGATTTAGGTAGGATCACCATTAATTTTCTCTCTCTCTCTCTCTCTCTCTCTCTCTCTCTCTCTCTCTCTCTCTCTTTCTCTCTCTCTCTCTCACAAATATACCACACCGCACACACACATACCACACATATAGACCACACACACACACACACACACACACACACACATCCAGACCTCATACACACCACACACACACTCATACCACACACACACAAATAGGACAGTACACATCCAGACATGGATGTAGGCTTCTCAAGAGCTAAAGCAATACTCAGATGTTTTTTATTGACAATACATGTGATATATATGATGTTTTGGCCAAATTATAGAACTCAAAGGGTGCAATTTACAACAAGACTTAGAGATTCAGCAACATTTGAAAGTGAAGTAAAAGATGTGAGTTTGTTTACTAATTTCTTTTTGAGTTTCTTTGGTAAGTGAAAACTGTCAGTTTTATAAGACATATTGCTTGGATGAGCTGGGGGAAGGATTGCTAGGATAAACTCAAGTTCGCAAACATCTTGACCCTGAGAAAGCGTAGCCTTTTTGTTTGTTTGGGTTTTGTGTTTCTTCCTTGAGACAAGGTCTCTCATAGCCTCTGCAGCTAAGGATGACTTTGTACTTTCGTGACTATGTTTTTAAACGCATTACTACCGTTACTGTGTATGGATGGAGCGTGGATACATGTGTGCTACAGCAAATGATGTGGCGGTCAGAACACAACTTCCTTCCACCTTATGTGGACCACGGGGATCCAGTTCAGGCCATCAGGCTTGGTGTCAAACCTGTTGAGCCATCTTGCAGGCCCCTGAACTACTTAAAGTTACATCTTTATTATTATCAATGTGTATCTGTGTCTGCGTGTGTGTGTGTGTGTGTGTGAGTGTGAGTGAGTGTAAGGGCTCATAGAGTCCCCCAGATATAAAGTGATAGGTAGCTGTGAACTGCCCCATGTGGGTGCTGGGTACCAAACTTGGATTCTCTGCAAGAGCAGTAAAAGCCCTTAACCACGGAACCATCTCTTCAGTCCCACATGGGAGCAGTTTGGGCTTTATCAGTTGTTTCCGTTCCTCCCTGGAAGACTCTGGAATGAGGGCTGCTTTCCTTTCCTATGCCCCTGGATTTCATCCATCTTCCTGTCCTACCCCAACAGCCTTCTAACAAACAGCCACTTGGATCTTCTTCAGTTTAATAGTGTTAGAAGCTGATAGGCCCGGAGACTGATGGTCAGGGTAACAGGATGCCCTGGGGGTCGCTAATTCCCCAGTGCCCCACATCCAGCAGAGTGGCCAGTGGGAGGGGGACTGAGTGTTGGCTGCTGGAGGCCTGTCTCACGCTGTTTCAACTTCTCATTCCCATCACAGACATTAAACAACTAGGACTGACTTTCAAAGAGGGAAAAATGAATGGAACATAGCATGAGCTCCTTAGGAGACAGAGACAGATGAATAAGGCCACAGATGCAGCAGAAGAAGCTGGAAGTGAAAGCACAGAGTGCATTGCACATGGAGCCCATCTGAGTGCTGTAGTCTCGAGAGTCAGTATTGTTTCATAAGTGTCTGCTTCAGTTACATGCATGTACTGATTTACAAAGCATTGTATAAGTTATAAAATCTGAAACATACTACGAAAAAGGGGTTTTCAAAATGTTTAACCACAAAACATATACATACACTCTCTCACACACACACTCTCACACACACACACACACACACACACACACACACACACACCCATAGGGTTTGGGGGGAGGGTTTCCAAAGAGCAATTTCTATCACTCTACAATGCTATTTCTGTTTTGATTCCTAAAAGTGCTGGCTACCCCCAATTGAAATAGTTTGACTACTGTCATGACCTCATTGTTGAGAGACTGCTAACTTCGTTTCTTATTTTGTCAGGGATGAGCTCCATCTCTCCCCTGCTGGCATGGATCTATTTCCGGACATGTTCTATGGAGCCCTAAGTAGACCCTGCTAGCCCCAACTTCATGGCTAATATAGCTTATCAGAACTCTGGCTTCCTGGGCTGGTGTCTTTCTTTTCCTCCCTAGGATAAGCTGTGCAGAAACTGTGTCAGCGAGGTGACAGGATGTGATCTCCCCCACCCCCACGCACCCAATCTTGGGTTCCATATACGTACCTAGGAGACTTAGGGTCCCCATCTTTGCACAAGAATGCCTGAGCATCTTCCACTGATCCACCTCGGTAGGTTAATATGGGGATTGGTGTCTTCAGAACACCTTGAGGATAAACACAAAGGGCGGCCTCGTCAGTGCTGGGATGGCACCGCGCTGTTGAAAAGCGTCTTTGGGCAGTAGCATAACCGTTATTGAGTGGTGTCCTTCCCAGAACATTTTGTTAGAACTCAGAGGATAGTAGGTTTACTTCTAGTCCTAACTAAACTCCGGAGTTGACAGGAGCTGGAGGGTTGAACTGGAGCAGTACCCACATGGGGATGTGAAGTGTGTAAGATGCCCCATGATGCTGTGTCAACAGAAGGTCTATTCCAACCCACTGCCAGCAAGAGTCCCATGTACTTGTTTAGATGCCCACAGGACAGAGTGCCAGGATTTTTACATGCATGCTATCATTTAATTTTCATAATCCTCTTCCATAAAGTGATTATTATTTCTATATTATTGAAGGGGAAAATTGATGCTCAGTGACACCAAGGAGGTTGTATGTCAGATATAGTATGTATGTGTGCATATATATGTATGTGTGTGTGTGTGTGTGTGTGTGTGTTCGTAGCACAACTCCAGTTCTGTCTTAGTTTAATTTCTGTTACAGAGCTAAAACACCCTTACCCAAGGCAATTTAGTAAAGAAAGGGTTAGTTCAGCTGGCAATACTAATCCACAGGCCAACTTGATCTAGATAATTCCTCAACTGAGACTCCTTTGTCAGGTGACAAGGAGACATTAAAACCAGCCATTAAATCCATACCCCCAGATCTTATAAGTTCCCTCTCCACCTAAGCACTTCTTCAGAGGAGACCAATACCAACTGAAGCAGAGGCCCAGAGCCTTGGGATCTGTACTTGTACGGCAGTGGTGAACTTGTATCAACAGAATGAAATTGATTCTTAAAAAAATATAACACTTTCCTGGGCTGGTGGCTTTCTTTTCTTCCCTAGGATAAGCTGTGCAGAAACTGTGTCAGCAATTACACAAATAAAACACATTATTGTAGATTATGTGGAAGACATACATGTATCCCCCCCTAAGTGAAATTCATTTGAAATTTGAAATTTTCATTTATCTCCCAGCAGTTTGGGGATGAATCCTGGCTTTTTCACAGGCCCAGGGCAAATTTCCAAGCAGAAGGAAAGATGGCCAACAGAGATTGCTAGGCAGTGACCCTGGTCCCTGGACTTAGAGGCATGTGACTTTGGCTAGGCCACATGAACTTCCTGAGTACTGTTTCTGTAAAGTTATGCCCACCCACTCAGTTCGCTGGGGTGGACCCATGATGGCCTTGATACCTGTCAGTTACCTGGCTGGGAGCTAGTAAAAAGTGGGTACTGACTCAAGGTCCCCCTCACTCCCCTGGCTGCACTGGTGTTGGGGTGTGGGTACCAGGAAGCCCAGGCAGACAACTGAGCCACATGTCTGAGAAAGAACACACAAGACCTCTGACAAGGCGGGTCAGGAGATGTAGCTCCCTCCTCTGAGCTAGGGTACAATCCTTGCTGAGCTTGTGCCCAGAGAGGGGAGAAAGGACCACACTGTCCTCCCCCCCCCCAGATCATTTGCTAGGCCTCAAAAACAGACTGAAATAATTTTCACAAACAGGTCCAGTTGCTTCATTTACTTCATCCAAATGTAACAAAAGTTCTGCAGAATCCCATAAAGCAATGGTACCTCCCATGGCATCATGCAGCCCAGACAGCCCTGAGACCCCGAGAGCCACCTGGCTGAGCTCTCAGGAAAGGAACAGGGCTCTCTCTCTCCCTCCCTCTCTCTCTCTCTGGAGAATAAATGTTAAACATAGCCACGGCACGGTGTCATGTGGCACCTGCTGTCAGTCCTGGAGCAGAGTTGACATGGTCAGTCACCTGAACCCTTGGTTTCCTGGTTTCACTTGCTGATCTGTCTAGTATTTCTTAATGTCTCCTTTCCTCTTGTCCTCTGGATGAGAGGCCACAGGGAACAATCCTGGCTCCTTTGTCCCCGCTTATCTCCACAGTGGTGTCCCTGAGAGCTTTCATTGTAGACTCCACCATGTAACTGGTCTCAGCTTCCAGTTTCATAAACCAAACAACCTGCCTCTTCTCTTACAGCGTTCTGGTTGCCCTGCAACCCAGACCTGAGATGCAGGTGGTTTCCTGGGAGACAGTGCCAAGATGCTGAGGGGAGGGACAGGGGATGTGAGAAGGGGAAAGTGCGTTTTCAAGATGACTGCTTTAAAAATTGGCACCTCATGTTTGCTAAGATATGTGCATCACCAAGGAGACAGGAGACTTAGCCTCCAGATCCTGTCCCTGCTAGGCTGAGGGTCACCCCCGCTGTTCTGGGTGGCATGGGTTCACATAGCTTTGATCCCTCAGAGCACTGATTGGTGGTGGGAACTGGCCACCGTGTGGACAACAGTGATCGGTTGATCACGTGGACTTCCAGGAACCTCAGGGTCTTTCTCTATAAAATGAGACCCTATTGCTTTAACAAAGTTGTTCTGAGCTTGGATATAAAATGCCCAATCTCGAGGACACATCCTAGGGCTGGGTAGTGGCTGGTGGAGGCCAAAACATTGATTTTCTCAGAATCCTGTTTGGGGAAATGGCTTGAACTCAGGTCACTACTCACCTTGCTTAACGGCTTCTTCAACAAGCTTCGTATGCAAGCTCAGGGCTCTCTGATCTACCACCATGGAGGTCTCCTTCCCCAGAGCCTGAAGGAAGGCGGCTAAAGCAATGGCTCCCGGCGGGCCATCTGTCTCCTCTGGGGGCTCGTGGTTGACATGTGTGGGGAACCCAGTGGTGACTAGTATCGAGCGGGCGTGAGACAGTGACAGCGCAGCCCGCAGCAGCTCATCTTTGTGTAGCAGGTGCCTGATCCCCCGGTTCCCTAAAATCACAAAAATAAAGCAGAACTATCTAGATTACTGTGCTTAAGGTAGAAACACTGATAGTGTGGACGGTTTCGGGTTCAGAAGTCATATGGAGGGCTATGTCAGACTAAACTATTCGTAGGGATGCACTTCTATCTCTGGTCTTCTGCCTCTCCCCTCCCTCTTAGCTAGGGTGGCCAAGAGACTGGCTTAGTCTCAGGGAGCATGAGGAGACAGTAGGTGCATGGTCTTGTACTTCCATGTGTTTCTCCAAGCACACCTATGCTCTTCTTATTTGAAATGTTGATTGCTAAAGCCCGATATGATGGCAGAGCCGATGGGACCCCAAGTAGCCGGGGAGAGCAGAATCCCTTCCTGCTGACCCAGAATTCCCTGAAGACCTACTGTGTGCTGTTACATGGACATAGCACAGCCTTCTGCGGCATTTGAGTGTGGCCTGTTGAGGTTCATTTGTTAGAATAGTTTAGTGAAGCCTAGTAAGTAGAATATATAAAGAGGAAAGAAAATGGCCTACATTCACTGGGAAGTCCTCCCCACCAGCCCAAGACGAGGTCTGGGGTGCAGGTATTCCAGGAGACAGTAATACCAGAGAACACAGCAGAAGATGAGGCCATTAAAGGATCGAGAGTGAGCCAGTTAATCCCGAGGGCAACCAGAACTCTGTCTTGCTTGAGAGTCACCAAGAAGCCATGGAGGATGCAGCCTAGAACTGCCCTACCAGAGGACCAGAGGCTACCCAGTTGTTCATTGACTTCTGTTCCCATTTGGGGGAAAGGTTGCTCACGAGGGGTCAATTTCCTTGTACTCTGTGGACTGTGCCTCCTATAATAGAGACAGATATAGACTGTCTTCTAGTGGAAGAGTTGAGCAAACAGGGAGCCATCCACTGCCTCTGTAGAAGAGCCCCATTAGACCCAGGGGACAACTGCTAACACCAGGCCCGGCTAAGCAACACCACTTCCTGACTCTTGTCCACACTGTCATGCCTCAGTCTACCCTCACGTCTTTCCTACAAGTGCCACATGGAGGCAAGAGTGTGACTCAGAACTTCCACCTCAGCTGGGCTGCCTCAGAACAGGCCAGAGGGATGTGGAGAGGCGCTGAGCTTCACAGAGAGAATTAGGGATGCTAGGATGCTGGGTTTGGACCCCCATCTGGAGGTACCATTCCAAACTGAGATAGGAACAACTCAAATGCAGGACCTGGCACATGAGAGCTATGGGTCCTTGTATCTGGGTTTTCCTACATGAAAAATGAGGCGGGTAACAAGATGGAGGGAGTCTGTGAGACAGAAACTCCCGACTACTGGGTTGTTGGCGGGGGGATCTGGAAGCTGGAGCCTGGAAGGTGATTTTTCTTCAATGTTTTACAATTCTCTCATCTGTCTCCGGCATCCCTAAAAAAATAGTCACGGCATGTGTGAAATTTAGTGAGAAGGGCGCCTACTATGGCCTTGTTTGTGGTCTGCTAGTCAAATGGCGGTACTTTCACACAATGGAATGTTATGCAAACATTAAAAAGGATGTCGGGAACTGGCTGTGCTGACTCTTTCCTGTGACCCCAGCCTGAGGCAGGTGGATTGCCGAGAGTGCAAGGCTAGCCTGAGCAATAGAGAGAGACTTGTCTCAAACAGACAGACAGTATGTAGGTGTTATAGAGATCATTTCATGATATGGAGAGTCATTACAGTTTATTAAAAAGCTTATCATGGAAGGTTCCATTACATATAGTCCTGCATGCATAGATCTGGGACCAAAGGAAATGACTTTAGCAGCAAATACAAGCCTATTAATAATTTATTGGTTGTGATGGATTCTGGTATTTCAAAAAGTGTATTTGTTCTTGTGCATGTATGTGTGTGTGTGTGTATGCATGTGCATATGGAGACCCAAGATTGATATCATGTGTCTTCTTTGATTGCTTATTCCATTCCATTTAATTTCTTTCTTCCTCCCTCCCTTCCTTTCCTTTCTTTTCTTTTCTTTTCTCTTCTTTTCTTTTCCTTTCCTTTCCCTTCCCTTCCCTTCCTTTCCCCTTCCTTCCTTCCTTCCTTCCTTCCTCCCTTCCTTCCTTCCTCCCTTCCTTCCTTCCTTCTTTCCTTCCTTCCTTCCTTCCGTTCTTTGAGGCAGGGCCTCTCACTGAACCCGGAGTTCACTGATTTGGCTAGGCTGACTGGCCAGGGAGCCTCCAGGATCTACCTGTCTGCCTCCTTAGCTTTGGCATTCCGGGGCACACACTGCTCTGCTGTCCCTACTTCCTGTACAAGCTTGGGACTGAACCCAGCTCCTCCCCCTGGGGACATGACAGGCACTTAACCAACTGAGCCATCTCCTCGGGCTCCAGGATTCTGGTCATTTTTACTGATTCTTTACTTTCGTACATTTTCTTTCTATAACTTCATTTTATTACTTAATTAGATTTTTGAGACTGGGTCAAGCTCCAATATTGAATTAATGACCACTGTATTTAGCAGGCTGAGGCTATTTTCATGTATTTTCTGATGGTCCTACGATGAGCATGAAATCTTGATAACAAGAGAGAGAAGAATAACAGTATTTTATAAAACAAAACTGGGTGTAACGTGCTTCTTGGCTTATGATGGGTACTCAAGAGAGAGCGAGAGGAGCATCTGAGAAACTGAAAGCTCTGTTCATCACACACACACACACACACACACACACACACACACACACACACATATTTAAATATATATGATGATTTCATTACCAGCGCAAAAACCATTGCTATAAATCTTGCACCCTCCATATCCTCCAGACACCTCAGACGCAAGTCAATGTCCTCTTAAAAATGACTGAGTGGCTCTATTAATAAGCCCAGTGAGTAATGCCCAGCTCACAGCACAACCGCCGTTAATCTTACATCTGCTTATTTGAGTGGGAATTGAAATCATCTATTGTTCTTGCAGATCAAAGATAGTTTTTCACAGATGAAATCAGCACATCAGACGGTCATAAATCTGCCTCCTCTGGGGCTCACGCCTCAAGCTTGCCTCCGTCTGCAGGAGCGCCTATGGGAGACATTCTGTCTGACCTTTCTGCTCGCCCTTACTATGCGATGGGTGAACGGAGGTGGCAGTAAATCTACTGTCAGCCCCTTCTTTTAAACTCAGAGCTAATTTCAGAGTTAATAATTCATCTTCCCTCATGACGCTGCGTTAAGTAGGAGTGCCATCAGCTTGGGTAAGACTGCCCTGGAGGAAGAAATTATTATGGAAAAAAAAAATTAAAAGATCTACCCAGGAGAGTGTGGGGGTACTCTTAAAAAAAACCCTACATGTATTCATGTGTGACTCCGTGCGTGTGTGCATGCCCATGTGTGTGCTATAGCCTGCGTGTGGAGGTCAGAGGAGGTGATTCTTTCCTAACACGTGGAGCCTGGGGATAAAATTCAGTCGTCAGCTTGCTAGCAAGTGTCTTAGCCACCGAGCCATCTCACTAGCCCAAAACACTCCTTTTAATAGTTCAGGCAAGAACATATAGAACTCTATGCGCACCATGAGCATGCCCTTAGTGGTGGTTTTGTGGTAAGCGTATATGATGAATTTCCTATGTATTTATATCTAAATAACAGTCTCTAAAAATGAAAAAAAAACCCAAGCAAAATAAATAAATAAATAAATAAATAAATAAATAAATAAATAAATAAATCAAACCCAAATATGTCCAAGAGTTTATCAGGAAGCTCAGCAATGATCATCATTCCAGCCCTGGTGGACAGAAGCAGCCATCTCTAAGATGGTCGGCTACCTTGAGTCCTCGGTTTGGCTAGCAGGGGTCAGACTTCTGGGGAGGTCTGTTTCATAGCACTGCGGGGTGGGGGTAAATGGGGGGGGCAGCGGCACTGCTCTCTTTAGACGGTCTTCTGAGGCAGCTCTGTGGTTCCTGGGAGTCTGGTCCAGGAGTCTCCTCTGCACGCTGGTTCATCCCTCTGTGCTCTCTGGGTCCACACTTACTGATCCCAGCATCTGACTGGGAAATGGGAATCCGTGAGACTCCGGGAGAGGCCGTATAAGTCCCAGATATCGCCAGATATTTGTGGCTACCCTCCAGTTCTCAGAACACCACTCCTGAGAAGGTACAGGAGGAATGGGATATTCTAAGGAATGCTAAGAGAACTTCTTAACTGTCCAGGCAAAAAAATGACACACAATTTATATTTCAGATTCTAATTTACACAGCATATACAAACCATGGCTGACAGAATCAGCGGACAAGGGTTCAATATCTACCCCAACCACCTACTGTGAATGTGGATGGGTAATTCTTAACCTTAAGTGCTTTGGTTTCTTTTACTAACTGAAGTTCATATTAATAATAATAATAATAATAATAATAATAACAACCTGTCTCTTAGAGACACTAGAACATTTACTAAGATGGAACATGTGTTTGCTGATGCCCAGAGGTAACTATAGCACAACTAATGTTTGCTATTTAGCACAATGCTGGCAGGGTGGTGTAATTGTCTGTAGTCTTGTTACACTGATGAGGAAAGGGAAGCAGTAATTGTCTTGTGAGGGCAGGCCATTGGACTAACTGTACTATGCGGAACAGTCGGTGACACAGCGCCCTCTGCTGGCTACCTGGGATTAGAACTTCATCTCCCAGATGCAGACCCATCCAGAGGAGAAAAGTTTTCAACCAGTTCTCCATAGACCTCCTGTCAGCAGGCTCCCTAGAAGTTCCCAGCAGCCTTGTCCCATGCTTAGAAAGCTGTCGCTAAATCAGGTGGTGCATGACTGTAATGCCAGAATTCAGGAGACATAGGCAGGCGAAGCTCTGTGAATTCAAGGTCGGCCTGGAAGTGAGTTCCAGGACAACTGGGTTTGGCTGTTACACAGAGAAAATCATCTTGAAACAAAAACAAAAACAGGTGGCGCACGCCTTTAATCCCAGCACTTGGGAGGCAGAGGCAGGCAGATCTTCGTGAGTTCGAGACCAGCCTGGTCTACAAGAGCTAGTTCCAGGACAGGCTCCAAAACCACAGAGAAACCCTGTCTCGA
>NC_022009.1:36865428-36866663 GCF_000317375.1 Microtus ochrogaster | reverse complement strand
GGAGGAAGAAGAAGAGGAAGAAGAAGAAGAAGAAGAAGAAGAAGAAGAAGAAGAAGAAGAAGAAGAAGAAGAAGAAGAAGGAGGAGGAGGAGAAGAGAGCAATCTTATGCCCCCAGCCCTGATGCCCAGTGTTTAAGATATGCATATAAACTCACTCCCTTGCCCAGTGTTTAAGACATGCATATAAACTCACTCCCTTGCTTAGTATTGGAATTTGAAAACGCACAGCCATAAAGACTACAAAAGTCCCTCATAAAGTCCCTCCCTACAGACCCTGTGGTGGTTTGAATAAGAATGGCCCCTGTAGGCTCCTGTATTTGAATGCTTCCGCATCAGGGAGTGGAACTGTTTGAAAGGATTAGAAGGATTAGAGGTGTGGTCTTGATAGAGGAGGTGTGTCACTGGAGGTGGGTTTTGATGTTTCAGAGCCCATGTCAGCCCCCTCCTCCCTACTACTTCTCCAACACCACACCCGCCATGCCTGCAGCCATGCTCCCCACCATGGTGATACTGGACTAGGCCTCTGAAACTGTAAGTGAGCCCCCAGTTAAATGCTTTCTTTTATAAGTGTTGTTTTAGTTATGATGTCTCTTCATAGCAATAGAACTCAGTCTCAGTGTCTTGGTGACTATTCTTCTGGTCTTTTGGGGAATCATACATGGTATAAGCTTTTAAAACCTCTTTGATTAAGTTTAAAATTTATGTGTGTGTGCATGCATGCATGTGTGCTCACACACGTCATGCTGTGCATATGGAGGTCAGGGGACATCTTGTGAAAATGTTCTCGCCTTCCAGTATGTGGGTCCTCAGGTTGTCAGTCTTGACTGCGAGAGCCTTAACCAGCTGAGCCACCTTGTAGGCCAGTGTCAGCATTTTAAGGAACTACACTGTGGAAGGCTTGGACAGTTTGCCTTTTTCATGGAAGGCTTCAGTCACTAGGTGTAACTGTTTTAATTATTTATCTATTTATTCATTATATATATTTTGTGTGTGTGGTATATGTAGATGTGCACATAGGTGCATGTGTGCAATGTGTGTATGGAGGCCAGAGGTCAATGCTGAGTCTCTTTCTTAATCACTCACTCCTTATTTTTTGAGACAAGTTTTTCACTGAATCTGGAGCTCATTGATTTGGCTAGCCTGGGTGGCCAGGAGTGCCAGGGATCTGCCTGTTTCTTCAACCTCCAGCACATACACACACACACACACACACACACACACACACACACACACAC
>NC_022009.1:36859483-36865328 GCF_000317375.1 Microtus ochrogaster | reverse complement strand
CACACACACACACACACACACACACACACACACACACTCACACACTCACATGCAAACATACACTCATACATACAAATAAAATCACACACACATACAGACTCACTCACATGCACACACACCCATACACACCCTGTACTGGAATTACAGATATGTATCACCATCCTGGAATTTTCACATGGGTTTTCAGGTTCTGAACTCAGGCCCTCCTGTTTGAGCAGCAGCCACTTTCCCCATGGGGCTGTCTCCCCAGCCTTGAACACTTTGTTCTTACCTGGGTCTATGGCGATCGTGGACTCCAGCCCTCTGATCTTTTGAACCGCAGTGGCTGACACTATGCTGTAATGCAAAGGGTCTTTGGAAATGGCGTGGACTTCTGGAACCTCCTCAGGAGTCAGACAATTGGCTGGGGATACAGTGTCCGTCAGGATCTTCACCGTGCACCCTGGAGTGCTGGTGAAAGCCAGCGGAGCCTCTGAAACACACAACAGGTGGGGCTGTGACGTCACCCCACCAAGTGCCATCCACAGTGGCTGGGGAAGATGGCCCCAGACCCAATTCTGTCAACAGGATTCGCTCCGCATATGCTGGCACCAGCATCGGAAGGAGCTGACTTATGGCTAGAGCAAGTTCTATGTGAACAATTGCCTCCACTTTGTAGGAAAGTGGAGGTGGGTAGGGTGGAAAAGCGAGGTGCTGCCACAGCTGGAGCAGGGAGATTCTGTCCATCACAGCTGTGAATATCAGCAGGCCCAGACTGAGATCAGTGCGTGAAGCCCCTCACTTACCCTTGTATTAGATGTTAAACTGGGTCCCCTCTGTGTATGGAGAGTCTGTTTTCTCATGGTATTTCTATTTCTCTTAAAGCAGCAACGCAGCTCTCCCCTGCTAGATGACAGCCCTAAGAGTACACTAGCATCATCCTCAGCAGTGACTGCAGCGTGTGACTCCGCCCTTTCTGCACACATCCCTTACGTTATAAAACAACGGCCATGCTTGTCTGCTCATCCTCAGGACTCAGCAAAGTGCTGGGAACTGAGTGAGCCTCAGTAACGGCTTGCATCAGTGAGACAGGCACTGAGCCATCTCTTAGCCCTTGTGCCTAGCTTCTAGTGCTTACTTAGTGTATCGACTTTCTCCCTGCTGCCTTCCTTGGCATCACCGTTCTCTTGGCATACTTTACCTCCACCCAGCTGTGTGCTCCTCAAGATGGGGCACCGTTGTTTCTTTGCCTCGGATTCCCACACAATGCCTTGCACATAGTAGGTGTTAAATAAATATCAGTGTGAGATGGGTGGATGATATATTAGATTTCATAGACATTGTAACATTTCTTAGATTCAATAGAAAGCCAGAGTCAGCCAGCGTCCAAAAGGAGCATCTACTGATAGACATATGAGCTTTGCATATGACCTATAGAATTTTCCAGTGTCTTTGACAACAGGCTGTAATGGTTAACACTTGGTATCAGTATTTTCATAACATTCCTGTTTCTGGACACCAGGGGGCGCCCTCTTCCATGTGTTCATTGTAACTCTAGTTCAGCCCTTTTGTGTGTTGCAGGGCGGGAGGTGCTGATGATAATTTCTTTTAGTTCTTAATATCCATCCAACTATTGGTTGAAAATATTCAAAAGAAGATTATTTGTGCCTGGGGTGAAGACAAGTAGGTTTATTTTCTTCTTGTCATTTACCCTTAAAAACACAGGATAATGGACACAGAGAGATGGCTCAGCAGTTAAAAGTATTTGCTGCTCTTGCAGAGGACTTGGTTACGGTTCCCAGCAGCTACAGGGCAGTTCACAACCGCCTGGAACATCAGTTCCAGGGAATCTGATACCCTCTCCGAGCCTCCGTTCGCTGCACATACATACGTGCAGGCGAAACATTCACACACATAACATAAGTAACCCTTTAAAACTATAACAGAACATCTATTGGCATTTAAACTGCATTTGGAATCCCATACAGTCTAGCCTGAGTTGGAGTGCCCAGGAGGGTGGGAAATGGCTAACACTGCCTTCTTCTGGGAGAAGCTAGATTTCAGTATTGAAGGGTGTAGGGACTGGTCCTCAGCAGATACTGGAAACCGGCTTTGTTGTAAAATTCAGCTGGTGTTTCTTGACTTCATCCTTTTGCTTTCAAGGCTCTACCAGTCTCAAAAGGTCAAGCTGAAGACCGGTTCTTCCATTAGATCAAGCTGTGAAACTTCAGCAGACGGAGAAGTATTTAATCAGAAGGTTCTTGCGCTAAAGACCAGCTGCTATGGTGAAGCGACTCAGCCCTGGTACTAAGCGGAGAGAGTGGGAGAGAGTGGGAGAGACACTTGGCCTATGTTTGTGTTTGTTTGCTGGTGCTGGGGGCGGGGTCAAACTCAGGACCTTAGGCATGCGGGGAAAGGGCTCTAACACTGAGCTACATCCCCCACTGTAGGCCTGTATTTTCTGAGTTTAAGTTATTAATCTGTAAACCTGTGCTTTCAAGATCTCCATACCCACCAGGTTCCATCTGAGATCAAGGCAGTTGTACCCTTGTACCCCAAACATACTGCAACTGATGACTGCTTCCAGGCTGGTCAGCTGTGAAGGCCAGAACACTGGGACGTCCTCGGGCCGACACTCCACGTAATTCCCATAGTCAGGCTTGGAAAGTTCCTTGATTCCCAAAAGTTCTGCAGGTGGAGAAAGAAAACAGGATTCCTCTGGTGGGTACCACATGGATGCACTGAGTTCCCCACGGATGTTTCTCCCAAAGAAACGCTAGTCGTAGCATTATCTTAGATAGAAAACGAGGAAGGAGAGGAGGGACAGGAGGAAGAGGAGGAGATCATAATGATTAGTGGCTGAAGTTTTAGCAGATAAGGATGTTCTGTAACTTAGGGCTCATGTTGACTGGGACAGTGAGGCCTGCCATCGGCAACTGCCGGATGTGGTTTCTGGAGGGAGTCTGTAGCTCAGTACTGGTCTTGTAGCACAGATTCCTAACAAAGCCAGCATTGTGTGTCATCTTGATACAGACTGATTAAGTTACACAGCTGTAACCTCTGTTATCGCTACCCGCAGCCCTTGCCTGGCTAGCAGTCATTGACATGCTGCCCATGGTGCTGACGAAGACAGTAAAGACGGAGGTGTCAGGCCCAGTTTACCCACATTCGTAAGACAAGTCAGTAGGCGTCCCCTGGGTGGTCCCGAGGCTGTTCTAGGTGAGGAAGGCCAGTCGTGCTGAGAGAATCGATTCTGTTGGTTACAGAGCTGGGCAGGTTCAAGTACACAGACCCTGGCTCTCACCCAGGCCAACCCCAAGCTCCCCTCCGGTCCTCTGGGAACTCAAAGAAGCCTGAGAAGAATCCAGACTTTTGAGCTTGGATCTGTTTATCTACTCTCGGGCTAAGTTAATACTCATGGCTTTCAGTTCAAATGTAAGCTTGAGTTTTATTTATTAGTATTATTGTATGTATGTATGTATGTATGTATGTATGTATGTATGTATGTATATGTGTGTGTGATATGTGCATGATTATGAGCAACACATGTGCCATGACATGCATGTGAGATCAGAGGACAACTTGAAACAAAGCGTCCCCTGCAACATGATCCAGGGATCATGTGAAGCTCACGTTTTGTGTGCATCACAAATCC
This sequence comes from Microtus ochrogaster, assembly GCF_000317375.1. Taxonomy (NCBI): domain Eukaryota; kingdom Metazoa; phylum Chordata; class Mammalia; order Rodentia; family Cricetidae; genus Microtus; species Microtus ochrogaster. The sequence goes on along the minus strand of NC_022009.1, from coordinate 36,861,694 downwards.
TCAAGATGAAGCTCATTGGTCTGGCAAGGTGGTGCCATCTTAAACAGGAGGTCGCCTGGCATGGACCTCTGGGCCTTGCCCCAGGCTCTCACCCCTGAGACTCCCCTAAGAAAAGCATGAGCTACTAGATGCTTCTCAAGCCCAAACTGGAATCACAGCTTGGGTGGACACTGACCTGGGTCGCCGATGTGGATCGGCTGTCCTTTCTGTCCTCCTATGGAGTGAGCAGCCTGCAACAGCCTTTCCAGCTTGCCCTTGGGAATGGGTCTCATTGTGACCACCAGAGGGCAGCAGAAGCCAGCAGTGGTGGCACACGGCACTGTTGTCTGACCAATCAAGGGAAAATGTAAGGGGAAGGAAAAGAAAAGGAATTAACAGAGATTTGAGCCCCAGCACTCCAGCCCGAGAGGCTGCAGGAAGCAAGAGTTTCCAGCAGCTGCTACAGATACACACCTTCTAATTTCAGGAGTCACACAGATGGGGCTCTTGGTCCATAATGAGTACCCCAAGACGTGTGTGTGTGTGTGTGTGTGTGTGTGTGTGTGTGTGTGATTTTTTTTTAATATGTCAACATTTGACACATCTTCTAAGTTGGACAGAGTAATATTTCAACCACATAAGAGAAAATTCATGGGTGGCATGTGTCTGTAGTCCCCGCAATTGAGGGCTACGGGAGGAGAATGGAGAGTTTTAAGGTTAGCGTGGGTTACACGGTGAGATCCTGCCTTAAAACAGAAACCCATGGTGAGGGGCAAAGAGAGGGGAGGAGAAGAAAATTCAACATCCCAAAGGAAATCAGTACTATTTCAAATGCGCAAAAGCAGTTACCAGCGCATTCCACAGGGAAAACCGAGCTCTCCCGTGCACAGCTAAGAGGACAGAATGGCAGGTCCACTACGGTTGTCATTTCGGACTCTCAGTGGATAGGGTGCCTTTGAGAGTATGAGAACTGCACTGTGACATGAAGCTATCTGTGGAATACCTTACCGGCCACAACGCTGCAGGATCTGTCCATCCAACAGCCCTTTGTCACCGACATTGGGAACTGAAGGAAATGCTAGGTTTCAGCTGAGGTTTCTAAAATGCACACACACACACGCACACACACGCACACACACGCACACATGCACACATGCATACATGCATGTGCAGACACACACATGCGTACACACATGCACACATGCACACACGTGCACACACACGCACACACGCACATCTTCCCATCCAGTCTCACGGGCCTCTGGGTTTTTTTCATAGACCTCAAGAAGCCTGTGAAATTCTGACAGAATCAGAGGCAGAAGGGAGCAGATAACCCCAGGTGGAGTCCCTGTCTGGTCCACTAGATTCCACAGGGGAGGCGCCTGTCCCTGGACGCTCCAGTCCTCCCTTTGCGGAGTCTGCACAGGGCGACTTGTGTGACTTTCACTTGTGACACATTTCTTCTTTCCCTGCAGTGGGGTTTAGGACAGGTTCAGGACAGAGCCAGGATCATGATCCCCTGGGACAACCTTGGCTGCCACTTACTGATTTGCTGTTACCACCCTGGCAACAGTAATGAAATTCTGGTGTGCTGCCAACCTGGTGTCCGTGTGACAGGGCCTGGGACAGAGGGAGGGCACATGCAGGCTACTTGCAAAGCCAGGCAGTGCTCCTAGGGGCTGAGATGCCCCTGTCTGGTTCTATCCGGACCATCAGTAGAATTCAGCATGGCTGTACAGCACTCTCTCTCGGGATCTAAGGGCAGTGGCAAGGGGTGGGGTCGCTACCATACTGAAAGCTGTATGGTAACCATGGGAGAAGGAACAGCGAGATGTCGTGGATAAATGACAGACTGTGGTTAACATCTCCTGTGGACATCTGTGCAAAGCTAAAGCAGTCATCATACCAGTCAAGAGCGTGGTTTCAGTTGGCTCTAGGACTTGGACAAGTCCCTGTCTCTCACCCTCTAGGCCATGTTTTCTTCATTTCAAATGAGAGGCTGTGCTGAAGAGTTTGAGGCTATCCCAGTTCTAACCTGCTACAAATAAATAACCTGCCAGTGGCTGGGACTCTCTCCTCATCCTTCACCAGTGCTCCTTGAAGGGCAGAGCAGACTGTGGACAATCTTGCTTCTGACCTGATGCAATCCAGACCTCTCTGACAGGAGCCAGAGGGGGGCATTGTAATAACAGTGCTCAAGATGAAATGTCCAGTCACTGAGAGCAGGGAGGC
>NC_022009.1:36858699-36859268 GCF_000317375.1 Microtus ochrogaster | reverse complement strand
TGGAGGCTGGTCATTGCTCAGGGATTCTGGAGGCTGGCCATTGCACAGGGACTTGGAGGCTGGTCATTGCATAAGGCCCTGGAGGCTGGTCATCATACAGGGGGTCTGGAGACTGGTCATTGCACAGGGGGTCTGGAGACTGGTCATTGCACAGGGACCTGGAGGCTGGTCATTGCACAGGGACCTGGAGGCTGGTCATTGCACAGGGGGTCTGGAGGCTGGTCATTGCAGAGGGACCTGGAGGCTAGTCATTGCACAGGGGGTCTGGAGGCTGCTCATTGCACGGTGTGGGGAGGGCTCTGGAGGCTGATCATTGCAGAGGGACCTGGAGGCTGGTCATTGCAGAGGGGGTCTGGAGGCTGATCATTGCATGGTGTGGGGGGGGCTCTGGAGGCTGGCCATTGCACAGGAGTCCTGGAGGCTGGTCATTGTTCAGGGGTTCTGGAGGCTGGCCATTGCACAGGGACTTGGAGGCTGGTCATTGCATAGGTCCCTGGAGGCTGGTCATTGCATAGAGCCCTGGAGGCTGGTCATTGCACAGGGACCTGGAGGCTGGTCATTGCACAGGG
>NC_022009.1:36849116-36858599 GCF_000317375.1 Microtus ochrogaster | reverse complement strand
TGGAGGCTGGTCATTGCACAGGGACCTGGAGGCTGGTCATTGCACAGGGACCTGGAGGCTGGTCATTGCACAGGGACCTGGAGGCTGGTCATTGCTCAGGGACCTGGAGGCTGGTCACTGCACAGGGACCTGGAAGCTGGTCATTGCACAGGGCGTCTGGAGGCTGGTCGTTGCTTAGGGGGTCTGGAGGCTGGCCATTGCACAGGTACCTGGAGGCTGGTCATTGCTCAGGGGGTCTGGAGGCCACTGATATGGTGAGCTCTCAGGCCTTTCCCCGTAGTATGGGGAAGGAAAAGTGGAAACAAGGACTGCTCTTCCCCTGCTTGATTGGTGTCAGCAGGAAGAAAAGTTCCCCAGCTCAGGCTCAGCCACCAGTCCCTAACAGCAGGCCTGTCCCAGGAGAGGCCACCCACCCTTCTGTCTCAGTTCATCTTCAGTGCCCACATCAAAACTGCGCATTGTGACAGACTGTGCTTGTAATTCTAGCACTGGCGACATGGACACAAGAGTGTCTCTAGGGCTTTCTCACCAGCCAGCCTAGCCTTAACCAGTGAACTCGGGTCGATGGCTTGATTTGGTTCCTAAGACCCATGTGGCAGAAGAGAAGAATTGATTTCTGTAAGTTGTCCTCTGACGGCCATTTGTGCATCGCCCTATCCACACCCTCCCTTCTCCAAAGAACTGCAGCTGGACAGAAAACAAGGTGGATTGACCGTGAGAAACACAGGTTGACCTCTGGCGTGAACACATCATAGAGCCGGGTGTACACCCAGGTGTGAACAATGCACACACACACACACACACACACACACACACACACACACACACACACTCTCCAGATGACTTTGATTGACTCAGCTGTAACAAACTGATCAAAAAGAGCTACACTGGATGCCACAGCCCTATCAGAGGTGGAAGGGTGAGAGGCTGGGTCAGAGGCTCCTGGTTTCACCTGGAAGAACTCCTGAGCTGGGGCCAACCTTAGGGCTTCAGCTTCCTGTGCCAATGTTCTCTCCACCACAGGGAAATACAACGCCATCCACATTTTCAAGCCGTTCTGCCCGAGGTGCAGCCTTACCTTGTATGCGCCTGCGTGGCTGGGTCCTGCTGGGTCTCTTCTGGGAATCCCTGCCTGCTCCAAGGTCTCATCTATGGAGAAGCTACAGTCCAGGGTGAAGGTGACCATGTCCTTCAGCTGCTCTGAGAACTCTTCCAGTGAGGCCAGGATGCCTGTGTGGACGCCAAACTCGTATTTCTGAAACTGTGGACAGATGGTCCTGGGGACACAAAGCGATGCTCATAGGCCCCTGGCTTTTATTTTGGTCCCCAATGATGCACTTTTTAAAAGGGCAGTGGAGGGGCTGTCCGAGGCTAACATGTCTAGGGGACTTGGTTTCTGCCTTGGGCTTGACTGGTATTCCCGAAGCATGACCAAACCTTTTACTGAATGACGTGGCTCCCACCTCACTCAATTTCTTGAACCTCAATACGAGATCAGTCAGACCCACAAGAATAAAATCCTGGCCTTTCTGCCCTGGAGAGGATGCTGGCAGACCCAGACAGAGCATGGTGGCTTCAAGAAACCTCTCAGAGCTCACAGGTCAGAGTTCACAGGGTCAGGCCTCCTCTCTCCATAGAGGACCTCTCCATGAGGTTGAAAGCTCGGTGTGGTACAAGCCTCACCTCTGCTCACCCCAGATCACTCATGTGCCAGGGGTGGGGTTGTGGGATGGCCAGGGTGTGACTCTACCTTCAGATACCTGCTACACAGAGCAGCAAGTGTCTAGACAGTGGAGGGACGCAGGAAGATGAGAAGGCTTCCTCTTCTACTATGCTAGTCTGGATCTCGAGTGTCCCCCAGAAGCCCACGGGCTGATGCATGACCCAGCCTGCGGTAGTAGTGGCAGGTCTGGACCCTTAGAAGGTGAGGACTAGAGAGGGGAAGTTTGGTCATTGGGGACATCCCCTTGAGGAACAGGACGCTACTTTCCCACGGTCTTTGTCAGCTGCTTTGCTCCATCACTATGTCGTGCTGCCTTGCACAGGCCCAAGCAATAGGTCGACCATGAACTGAAGCCTCTCAAATAGCCACCCGAAACAAGCCGCTCTGCCTTCACGATGTTTGTCTTGGGTGTTTTCTCATAGTGTTGGAAAGCACACAACTCACCAAGGGGGAGGTGTTGGGTCTTGAGGCGTAAGTAGGGGTCTATAAGTGGGATAGGAAAGAAAGCACACCTAGGCAGAGGTTGCAGAACATGCAAAGTATGGAGGCACTGAGTGTACCAGGTCTGTACCAGGATGCTCCAAGCTGGTAAACAGGAAGTACCAGCTCAGGCCCTAGCAGCATTTTCGAGGGGCCTCTCATCCTCGAGTCTATGGAATGTAATGGCGAGCCTTCTGTCTGGGGAGAGAGCTGGGGGTGTCCTGAGTACCAGGGAAACCGAGTGGGGCCAGGTCACCACTGGTCTTGAGATGGCACCGAGGCACAAACTCCAGCAGGCCTTGGAGACTTTGAAATAATCACGTGATCAGATGCGGACTTAGAAAAGGCCACTTTTGTGGGTGAGCAGAAGAGGGGCACGGGGGGGGGGGAGGAGAGAGCAGGAGGAAGATCAGGAGAGCAGGTACAGGGTCTAACAGTCTAGGTCAGAGAAGGTGGAGCCACAGCTAGCCTTGCAAATGAAGCTAGGGCATGGTGGAGAGACATAGAGACAAGCTTGCCAGGGCCACCTATGAGGCTTGCTCTGCCATGCTCTTATGTGTGGAAATACATCTAGTATCCTTAGTGAATACCTGGCACTAGCTAGGCCCATAGATGCTAAACCTCTATGTGTTCTTTCCCTTGTATTTCCGCACCTGATGTTTGCGTTATAAATCAGATTCACAGTGATTGGAATGATATACTGTCATAAAAGTTATTTAAAACGTCGAGTTATTTATTCCTGAAATTTTCCATGCCGTATTTTTAGACACTGGTCACCCGTGGGTAACTGAAACTGTGGAGAATAAGCAGCCAGGAGCTAAAAGGGACATCTGCTGTTTAAGAGTCTGGGCAAGACAAATGGTATTTTCCTCTGGGGGTTAGTGATGCAAGCATTGTTCTTTTCTTCCAGTTCCTGTGCAAGGACTTTCTGGTGGGAATGACAAAGTGACAGGTGGCAGGGCCTGTCATGGTTAATTTTAATTGTCAATTTGACACGATCTAGAATCACATGGGAAGAGACTCTCAGGTTGGCCTGTAAGGATGTCACTGGGAGATTGAAGTGGGAGGATCCATCTCCTGTGGGTGGCATCATTCCCTAGGCAAGGGGATCCTGAGCCGCACAAGAGTGGAGAGAGATAGAAAGCTAAGCACATTCACACTTGCATTAGTTTATTGCTCCTGGGCCAGGATTGGTGGGATACACCTTTAATCCCAGCGTGCAGGGCGGGGCGTGCAGAGGCAGGCGGACCTCTAGGAGTTCAAGGCCAGCCTGGTCTACACAGCCAGTTCCAAGTCAGCCAGGGTAGTGAGACCTTATCTCAAAAAAAAAAAAAAAAAAGTATTGCTCTCTTCTCTTGACTCTGGATATAATGTAATTGACTGCTTCATGCCCCTGCCACTTAGCTTCTCAGGTAGCGATGAGCTAAAACAAACCCTCCCACTCTTAGTTGCTTTTGTCAGCATATTTTATCACGACAATAGAAAATGGAACAAGACCCTGCCCACAGGGTTTCTCCAGGCCTGGGACAGGAGCAGCTGTGGGGTTGGCAGACAGGGTTTGGAGTAGGAAAGGTGGAGAGGGCAACTTGTACCTGAGCAGTGGTCATGTGACACACATGCCAGAACCTGTGTGGTCCCTAAGGCTGGATCAGTGTACCTTCTAACAAAGGACTCAGACCACACCATCTTGCCACACTTAGGTCTACCGTAGCATAGGCTTCTTACCTTCTGTCTGGAACAGCACTCAGGCGGGGCAGCACCTTCTCTGGCTCACTCTGCCTCAGCAGGGGCAGAGGACCACAATTGGCCTGGCAGAAGCTTTCAAAGGCTGGTGCTAGGGATCTGGGTAGGACCACCACACTAGCTGGCTGGAGTCCTGGGTTGGGTGAGAGATGGGACAAAGACACACCTGGTTGATGCTTGCAGACCCTTGTTTGAGATGCACAGCAAAGTGTACTTAAGTGTGTAACACAGTTGTGTATGATGGAGGAACACACCTATAGTCATAGCGCTCAGGAGGCTGAGGCAGGAGATCACAGGTTTGATGTCTGCCTGGGCTACATGGTGAGACCCTGTCTCAACAAACAAAAACAAACAAACAAACAAACAAACAAACAGAAAGTATATTTTTGCACTATAAACACACCCACCTAGCAAGCATCCAGATTGAGAGACAGCATGATCAGCTCCTCAGAGTCCACACCCTGGCTGCGCCATCCACGGTGCCACTATCCTGACTTCTAACCCATGACCCACATGACGGAACCGTATACCATACATATTTTAAGTTCTAATTCTTTCTCTAATATCTAGGGATTGACCCATATTGCATGTCATAGTAGTCTGTTCATGTGTTATGTATGGTGTGTGGTAATTCACACAATGAGAAGGGGAAGGACTTTTAACGGGATATCACAGATGGCACCACCCTGAACATGATAGAGGATACATGTGCTCTCCTATTTGACATTCACCTGGGCTTACGGTAGAAAAACCCAGTCAGCTTTACTGGACACTGCCCAGCAACTTCCCACTGTGGCTCTTCTGAGTGGTACAGCCACCCTTGGTGGGCATCTCTGGCACTTGGGGCTGCCCATCTTTTTCAGTTTTGCAGTCCCGGTGGTTGTCAAGGCGGTCACACTGCGGCTGCCATGTGCTCTGTTGGTTACTTGTCTCATTGCGTGACAAAAAGGGAGAAAGGGAATATTTTGTTCAGTTTCAGGGCATACGGCCATTGCATGGCGAGGGCGTGGTACCAGGAGGCAGCTGGTCACGTGGTGTCCACACTCAGGAGGTGGAGAGTAAAGGATTCTAGTGTTCAGCTAGTTTTCCCATTTTTTTTCTCAGTCCTGGGTCCATGGAATGACACCCTAATATCTTCCTACCTCAGTGAGCTAATCTAGAGAACCTTCCATAAACCTGTTTGGTTTCCATGGTAATTCTAAATACATCAAGGTGACAGCCAGGATTTAGCATCATATGTGCCTTGCCCTGCTGACTGACATGACCCAGTGCCTCTCATCCGTGTTGCCATCTTTTGGCTAACCTTCGGCAGATGTTGACTGTCTGTGCAGATTGATTCCTGAAGAGTGGACTCATGGCCTCACGGGGAGGTAGGGGAAAGTCTGTTTGCGTACCATGAGCTCCTCTGAAGCAAACGACCGTCCTGGGCATGGAAAAGCTCTCTGATTTTGGACGCAGATGACACTCATCTTGAGTCTTGACTTTCTCCCCAGCTCTGTCACCCCTGTAAAGTGGCTTTTCATCTCTTGGCCTCAGTTTTCACACCTGGAAGCTGCCACTAACAATGTCTACCTCAAAGAGACCTCCGTCAGTTGTGATCTGTCAACATCAAATCGTTGTTAAAGGAACAATGCCAGCTAAAATAGCATGCTTGACATAGCCTCTTTTTTTATAAAATTGACAAAAGAACTCAAAGGGAATATATCTGCACAATCATGGCTATCTACAGGTGATAAGACTGAATGACTTCAATGCTCTTCTCTGGAGACACCCTTCTCAGAGTTATAAAACTAAGGTTGTGGTTGGGCAGATCCCCAAAAGTCCCTGAGTTGGAACTTTGGTTCCTCGTCAATGGCTCTCAACCTCTCTAACCCTTCACTCTTTTAATACAGCTCCTCATGTTGGGGTGACCCCCACCATAAAATTATTCCATCGCTGCTTCCTAACTATAATTTTTCTAACTCCTATGAACTGTGATGTAAATGTCTGATATGCAGGATATCCAGCATATGCCCAAAGGAGTTGTAACTCACAGGTGAAGAACCACTGTCCTGTGTGTTAGTGGGAGGTGGAGCCTACTGAGACATTTTTGGGTCATGGCTGCAACCTTCTTGGAAGAGTCAATGTCTTCTCATGAGTTAGTATTCTCATGGAACTGACTCAGTCCCACAGAAACAGTTGTTGCAAGGCGCCCCCGCCATTCCTGCTTGCCCTTCGACACACAGCAACTTGCCTTCTGCTTTCCGCCACGAGTTAAAGCTGGATGTGGCCCCTGCTCGATTCTAGAACCAGGCTCTTGGACTTCCAGCTTCCCAAACCATGAGCTAACAGAATCCTTTCTTTTATAAAACCTTTCTTTTGTGCTCGCTTCGGCAGCACATATACTAAAATTGGAACGATACAGAGAAGATTAGCATGGCCCCTGCGCAAGGATGACACGCAAATTCGTGAAGCGTTCCATAAAAAAAAAAAAAACAAAAAAAAAAAACCTTTCTTTTATAAACCACCCACTATGCTGGATAACCTTGAGCATCACCTTGATGGGACTTAGAATCACCATGGAAACAATCATCTGGCCTGTATGGACCGGGTAATAACTGAGGTGGGAAGACTCACCCTAAACGAGGATGGCACCATTCCACAGGCTGGGGTTCTGTACTGAAAAAAAGTGGGCTGAGCAGCGGCATCCATCAGTCTCTACTTCCTGACTGCTCATGCCACGTGACCGTGTGCCTTATGATCCTGTCACCTGGGTCTGTGAGCCAGAGCACACCCTTCCTTCCATAGGTTGTTGCTTCTGTTACGTATTTTGTTACAGCTGTGAAACAGGTAACCAACACACCCTGTATTAGATGTTTTGCTACAACAATTAAGATAGAGACCACACTACAGTCAGAGCTGTGCTCTATGAGAGAAAGAACATTGGGAACAGTTTTCCTAATGGCCAGATGTGCTCTGTCAACCTGTGGACATTTCTTCTCTACAAGAATACTGGGACACTATCGACAGACATTTACCGTGTGCTTACAGTGTTCCAGGTTGCTCTGTGCTAAGCGATTTGTGAACTCTTCATCATGGCGCTGTGTCCACTGGAGCACAGACTCTGGACCCTTGTGTGATGGGTTCAAGACTTCCTCAGAGAAGAGGGGTGAAGTAGACATGACCATCTCCTGGGAAAACCCCAGGACCAAGGACCAGCAAGTGGTGAGGCAGTGCAGCTACTCATTACCTCAAAAGTGTCTGCCTGAGTCACCAACAGGCTTTCCGAGGGCACCCCAGTAGCCCAGAAGGATAGGGTGCCCGTGCACTTTTCAAGCAGGCCACGCTTGGCTCCACCTGTGGGAAGGTGGCGGTAAAGCAGCCAGCTTAAAGGCCTCCTGTATCTCCACGGCCTCTTCCCTCCGAAGCCTATTGTGAGGACAAATTGGATTTTTAATGCAATAAATCAGGGAGGCATTAGGGACACAAAGCCTCTTTGTTTCCTTTTTAATTAAATGCACTTCGGGAGCTGAGGGAGATGAATAGGAAAGTCCTGAGTGTCCCCATTAGCAGTACAATATGGAATAGAGGCCACGCGGCCCCTCTTTAGAGGGCGGTGGGCAGACCACGCTTCTAGGTGAAGGGGCCTCATAGCCCAGTGTGATTCACACATCCCTGGGGCTCTCTGGTTCCATTTAAGGTCATGACACTTTCTCTTTGTGGAGAGAAACTCAGTGACTAATTCTGAGTCTTTTAACCAAAAATCGATTTTTTAGCAAGAAAGAGGGGGAAGCAAACCTTCAGTGCTGTTAATCAGATTAGAAGCCTGTAACACTGAGCCCTAGGCTGGAGTCCTCCAGCTTTTGGAGCGTGCACCTCCTGATGGATCATCTTACAGACGGCAGTTGGCTTGGAAGGAGCTTAGCAGCCCACATAGCCCTCCAGAAGGCTCCCGTGGAGGAGACTGTCCCCATTTTTTTTCTTATTTTGGAAACAAGCCTGGGAAGGTCACATTGGTTGCTCACAGTGTGGCTCTAGTGAGGAGCAAATCTGGGACCCACACTCTCACTGTCCACCCTGGGGGTTCAGACCCACTGCCCCCTTGAGGGTCCAGGATGCGGTCACTGTCTGGGGTGAGACTCCTGTTTGCTGAAGGTGTACAATGGCTTTGCTAGACCTTGGGAGTCTTTTGTATAAATTCTGCTTCCTGCCGTTCATGTACCAACAGACCATCTTCATTGGCTTGGGCCTTGGCCATGTGACTTGTTTTGGCTGAGAGGACCTTAGTCTGTGGTGTGGACAGTCTTGGGTCATGGCTTGCATATATACCTTAGCGGACTGCTTTCTCTTGGAGTCCTGAGCTACCAACGAAAGAAGACTGGCCACCATGTTGGAGAGTGTCCGAGTTTGCCTTTCTCTTGTGACGAACGCCATGACCAAAAGCAGCTTGAGAAGGAAAGGGTTTAACTTGCTTACACTTTCAGGCTACAACTCATTGTTTGGGGAAAGTCAGGGCAGGAACCCAAGAACAGAAACAGAAGCTGTGGAAAAATGCCGCTCACCGGCCTTGTGCTCAGTTGATTTTCTCCTATAGTCCAGACCCACCTACCTAGGGAAGGAGCTGCTCACCGTGGGCTGGGGACTCTTGAAACAATTAGCCATCATGAAAATACTCCACAGATGCAGCCACAGGAAATCTGATTGAGAAAATTACTCAGTTAAGGTTTCCCCCTTCCCAGGTGACTCTCGGCTTCTCAAGGTAACAATGGAAGCTAGCCAGCAGACAGAGGCTCCACAGAAAGGAATTATAGGCTTTCTGGTCCGGTCACCTCATCGGTCATCGGAGTGAGGGAGAAGGCATCTTGGATGGTCCAGCCAGATGGTACAGGCAGAGAAACTGCTTCACCAAGCCCAGCGTCTGCTTGTGACTTGTGAAATTTCTAGCTCTAAGCCATTACTCTTAGGGTGTTTTGCTATGCAATGATAGGTACTGATTAACCCACAAATAACAATCGAGGCCTGTCATAGCAATCTGTTAAATAAGAACTCTTGTTTTAAGCACATTAAGCACACTACTGGCTTTTTCTTTGGTGTTTGTACCATAACCAGAGAAGTCTATAGACTACCTTTTTGTTCTTTTTTCTTTTGGTGCGAGGGATAGAATCCAGGGCCTTGAGAATAGTAGGCAAGTTCTCTACCATACTGAGCTATATCTTAAAGCCTTAAAGGTTTTACTGTGAAATATTGGTGGGACTTAGATGAGTGACATATCACATGTCTGCATGCATGTGCGTGTGTGTTTCGGGACTTTGGGAGCACTGGCTGTCATGCCTAGGAGACAGTGGAAGAGTAGGTGCCACACAGAGAGTAAGGCCATCATAGGGTAGGGAAATTTGATCTGGAACAAGGGCAGTTAAAAGACACCATGGCCTGGGCCTCTTTTCCCAGGGGGAAAAGCAGTTTTCTTCTTCTTCTTCTTCTTCTTCTTCTTCTTCTTCTTCTTCTTCTTCTTCTTCTTCTTCTTCTTCTTCTTCTTCTTCTTCTTCTTCTTCTTCTTT
>NC_022009.1:36843389-36849016 GCF_000317375.1 Microtus ochrogaster | reverse complement strand
TTTTTTTGATTTAGGGTCTCAGTATGTAGCCAAGGCTAGCCTCAAATTCTCATCAATCTTCCCACTCAGTATCCAAGATGCTGGAATTATATACATGAGCTACCATGCTAGCATAAAAACATTGTTTTTATGGTCTGAGTCTGTGGGCAGTTCTCCATATGGAGTTTGGTAAGCAAGCTGAACCGGATAGCGCTAGACCCTCCCATGAGGTTTTTCCACCTCAAAACTAGTCCAAACTGTCAGAATATTCTGGGAAGTTAGTGACTATACCTAACCTAATAGCATGTTTACTCTTTTTTTCTGACTGACAGGATGTGCGTGCATATGCATGTGCACACACACACAAAATTTACATACATATGCACACACACATGAGTGCACACACATATACACACATACTCAGGCACTGTAGTACACCTGTAATCTCAGCACTCAGGAAGTGGTGTCAGGAGGATCAAAATTTCAAGGTTATCCTCAACTGTGTAATGGGTCTGAATCCAGCCTGGGCTAGTGACATGATATCCTGTCTTAATAAAACCAAACCAACACTCAGCCAAATGTCTAGTCCCGCTTACCTTCAGTCATGATGGCTGTATTTCTGATGTGTGCTGCCTTTGGTAGATGCCTTATGGCAGAGGGAAGACGGGACCTCAGGAGAAGTGAGAAGGGCACCATGCTGTCCCCAAAGGCTGCAGGGAACCTGCACAATGGAGGAAGGAAGAGGTTAGAGGTAGTTTCCCTATAGGTGCAGAGTTGGTGCAGGATGCTCTGCCCTGGGCTGTCTAGGCCAGGCACTGCTGAGGATAAGTTCTTCCCCGTCAGGTCTCAGTGTCCAGTGAGCTCTCTAATGCCTGTGACTTCTGCATGCTCTTCTCCCGACCCTATCTCACCCCCAGGGCCTGATCTTCCACAGCAGCAGCCCAGAACCTGGTCTCTGCAGAGCAGCCAATAGGCTGGGACAGGCCTCCTTGCTCTCAGAACATTCTTTGAACTACTCTTGTGGGGCGGAACCCATGGCAGCCTAATGTTCTACTTGACTTTGAATACCATTTTCTCCCTAGTACATGGCAGACAGAGACACTTTTTAGACTCCTTCCACAGGCTACAGAGCACCCAGGACAACCCAAGTATGCAGTACATCCCCAAATTCTCTCCCTGGACAGAATAAACGCGGGAGTGGCACTTACAGTTTCAAATGAAACCCCAGATTACTAGCTGTCGCTGTGACTTTTGATGTTCAGACCAGGGGTCTTAGAAGGTAGGGACTTGGTGTTTTGTTGTTTATACCTCCTTCTACAGTGATTTATTTGGGCTTTGGTAAAAGAATATATGTTGTAAAATTTAAATACAGAATATGTTTTAAAATTACAATGAAAAGTTTAAAACTTGGGACTTGAAGCTGGGCAGTGGTGGCACATGCCTTTAATCCCAGCACTCCGGAAGCAGAGGCAGGCGGATCTCTGTGAGTTCGAGGCCAGCCTGGTCTACAAGAACTAGTTCCAGGACAGGAACCAAAACCACAGAGAAACCCTGTCTCGAAAAACAAAAACAAACAAACAAACAAACCAAACAAACAGAAAACAACTTGGGACTTGAGCAACTACTCAGTTGGTAAAGTGCTTTGTTGTGTAACAAGAGGACCTGAGTTTGGATCTCCAGCACCCATGCAAAGGTCTGTGCACACCAGAGTGGGCTTGAAAGTGTGTGTAGCACTCAGCAGGTAGAGAGAGGAGGAACCCTGGGGCTCAAGTCAGTCTAACCAATCAGTGAGCTCCAGGTCCAGTGAGAGACCTTGTCTAGGAAAACAAGGTGGAGAATGATTGAGGAAGATGCCCAGCCTCTAACCTCGATGAACCCTTGTGCAGACACAGCCCCCAAGCATGTGTGAATACATATGGACACATACACTGCATACGAAGTTTAAAGATTATTTTTAAAAATCGAAAAGGCCTCAAAGCTGTAGGAAGCCCTACCTAGAAGAAGCCTTATAAGCTGATGTCTCACGTGGCTGAGTGTTCAGCTGGGCCAGCTAGCAGCACCCACCTCTGGCCCACGTTCTTTTTATTCAGATAGGCCAAGTACCTGGCATAAAAACACAAAAGCAAGTGTTTGCTGGATGACTGGCTGGTTGCAGAAGGGAAGAACGCGTGGTTTGAGGGCAGCATCAGAGTGAGGAGTTTAGACAAGCCTGATTTTCCACAACTATTTCTATCGAAAGAGATACACTCAGTGGGATTCAAAACCATCAATTTGTGTTTCAACTCTAGCCAATCTCCTAGGTAGAAAACCATGTAAGTAAGATTCAGGTCTAATTTAGGAAAGATTTGTGCTTGTATAGAACCCCAAACAAACAAAAGAAGAAGATCGCGCTAGGAAGAAGAGAGGTGCATTTAAAACCGACTGGAGTGCTTGGATTTAATAGCTGCACACAAAGAGGGCACAGAGGAGAGAACAGTCAGTCCTGGCTGGGGTTGGGAGCCCACAGGGTCAGGTGAGGTTGGATTCTGGGCCCCAGTGGAAGGCAAAGCTGAGGCTCTGGCAGGTTGAACCAGTACTTGTCTCCTGGGCCAGCAGGTCAAACATGGGCTCATGCCGCCAGTCAGCAGCTGAAGTCCTAGATGTCTGAGCTTCCCAGAGGCCCTGCAGGGGACTTAGCACCTCCATCTGGCTCTGAGTAAAGGCCAAAGGCAGAAGTATTCTGCAATGGCGTGGGAGACGGCAGCCAGAGTCTCTGGTCTCAGGTCCACGCGAAGCTGGAGGATGAAAGACTATGAACCAAACCCCACTGAAGTGAGACCCCCATGAGACCTGGCAGTGAAAGCTGATAGGCCTTAGTCCGGCTCCTGAGGGATGCTGCCTTCCTTCTCCTTATTCATCTATTGTGTAAATAGAAAGATAAGAAGATCCTCAACTGACCTCCCAACACAGAAATAAATATGGGTAGGTAGAAACCTGTCCCGTGAAAAGCAAGCCGCGTGTGTGCCGTGTGTGCATGCTCAGTTGGAAGGACAAAAACAGTGTCCTATCTGGCATCTAACTTCCTATCTTCTGGGTTATTCCCTAAATAGAGTTTAAACTGTCTACTCACAACAAATGATAGCAGCTGCCACCATTTCTGGGCACCCACGGTGTGCCAGGCCCCATCTATTGGTTAATTGTAATAACCTTCCAAGAAAGGTACTAACGGTTAAACTCAGTGTAGACAAGGAAGCAGAGGCTAAGGGAGGTCCAAGAAGTTACATAAAGTCCCATAATTAATGGGTACAGACATAATATAATACAAACCAGATTAAGTTAATGAGTTAATGGTATCTACCTACCCAATCTATGTATTGGGTATAATCTGTGTAATCATCTATCCATCCATCCATCCATCCATCCATCCATCCATCATCCATCCATCCATCCATCATCCATCCATCCATGGTACTAAGAATCTGTGCATCTTAGCAACAACACAAACCATTCCCTTATTAACCACAATGTGATTGCAGGGCCAGAGTCTATATGTTTCTTCGAGAACTGAATACAAAACTCCTTTGGCTTTCCACCATGACCCTTGGTGAACTCACAGCTGGGTGCCACTGCTGAGGAAGGTATCTCCTTCCTCGGTGTCTTCCTCTAGACATGAGAGGAGACAAGATTAAAACAGTGAGTCTGGGCTGAGTTCCAAGAAGCCACTTTCCTATCAAGAGCTCTCCTTTTCCCTTTAGAGAAGAACAAACCATCAAATCATAAGTACTATTATTCCCTGGCATCAATGATGCCAATAATGGGCCCCAAAGACAAATGTCCTCTCATCAGGGTCTGACACACCCAAAGTCCAGAGTAAAAATATCCGGTCCACCCCTATGGTACATGGCTGAAATTCCATCTTCAAAGAGCCAGTCCTTTGCTTAATTTTAAGCAATTCAATTCTAGGGATGCATCCTAAAATTAAAATAAAATAATTTTATTTTATCTGGGAATAGCAAATAAAATCCCAGAGTATGTGGCAGTGATGTTTGTCCTATAGATAATTTAGAGACCACTAAGTTAAGGGAACACATCCAGGGCTGATTATGTTGGAGATAATGTGTACATTTGTCCTCGTCTTTTTTTCCGTTGTTATAGCAAAATACCTAAAACTTTGAATAGCTTATTAAAGAAATAGAAGTTTAGTAGTCAGGCATGTTGGCACGCATCTTTGGTCTCAGCATTTAGGAGCCTGAGACAGAAGGGTTGCCAAGGCTAGATTGGGCTACATAATAAGTTTGAGGCAAGTCAGATATTCTCTTTCTTTCTCTCTCTTGTTCTTTCTCTCAAAAAAAGCAAAGTAAATGCAATCTAAGTTTATTTGACTGGAATCCCAGGACCTTGCATTGGCATCTACTGAGGACTTTTCTGATGCCCTCGGACAGGACAGAGGGTATGAGTCACATATGTGGTGGGGCAGAGATGTGGTGAGACAGAGAAAGTGTGCTAGCTCAAGTCTCTCTTTCTTTTCTTGTAAAGCCACTAGTGCCTAATTACTTCAGAAAGGTCCTATCTTCAAATACCATTAACACATAATCTGGGAGATTAAATGCTCAGTTTGTCAACTCTGGAGGGTAATGTAGTTTTATTTTGTTGCTGTGATAAAATTCTCTGACAAGAGGCAATTTAGGGAGAGAAAAGGGCTTATAATTTCAGGTTATAGTCCATTATTGCTGGTAAATCACAGAGGCGGGAGCTTGAGACATCTGGTCAACCATATCCACAGTCAAGAGCCAAGAGATATAAATGCACTTATGTTGCCTACTTGCTGTTAAGATAGCTTTCTTCATTCATACAGCTTGTGTTCTAGCTTAGGGAATGGTTCCGTCCACAGTGAACTCGGTCAATTAAAGATCAAG
Organism: Microtus ochrogaster; assembly: GCF_000317375.1. Classification (NCBI taxonomy): domain Eukaryota; kingdom Metazoa; phylum Chordata; class Mammalia; order Rodentia; family Cricetidae; genus Microtus; species Microtus ochrogaster. The sequence continues at coordinate 36,844,142 of NC_022009.1, read as the reverse complement.
GCAACCCCACAGACATGCCCCCACACCAGTCTGATCTAAATAACTCTCCAACTGGGACTCTCTCCAGTTGATTGTAGACAAATTGACATTTAAAACTAACTAGCAGCTAGTCATGGCAACGCATGCCTTTAATCCCAACACTGGGAGGCAGAGGCAAATGGATTTATGAGTTCGATGCCAGCCTGATCTACAGAGTAAGTTACAAGAAAGCCATGGCTACACAGAGGAACCCCGTCTCAAAAAAAACATTAAAAAAATCCAATAACTTTAAAGAACAAACAAACACACAACTAAATAGCATTGGACACATATTCAAACCAGATCCAGACAAGGAAATCTAGATTACTTAACTAGTTTTTTAAATGAGCTAGCTCTTTAAAATTTTTTACGTTTATTTGTTATTTATTTGTGCATGCATGTACATACACATGGATTGGACTCATTGTTAGATATGACAGCAAACATCCTTAGCTTCTGAGCTGTCTTGAGAGTTCTAAAACGAGGCATCTCTTTGTGCCTCATCTGAGACAACTTTTCCAACATATGAAGGAAACAAGGCTGGTGATTCTCTATGTTCAAGCACACCACCTCTATTCAAATCCATACAGGCGTGGGAGGGTGGACACGGAGGTGACAGGGAAAGGAGCTTAAAGCAGGAGTCCTACATGTGGAGAGGGTGACATGTTTCCATGCATCCTTATGTCTGTCCTGGCCTCCATCCACTCTTAAGCCCCCCTCCTCAGCCAACTCCAG
>NC_022009.1:36831194-36842929 GCF_000317375.1 Microtus ochrogaster | reverse complement strand
TGAGAGCAAGTTGGATTCTCAACCTAGCTGCACACTTATGGGGGAATCACTGACCTCTCCTTGTCTGTTTTACCTTCAGGTCACAGACTACCAATAGTATGATCCTCATAGCTGTGCTCAGACCTAATGAGTTAGTGCATGTGTACTTCTTGGGTCACTTCCTGGCCTGGTTCCCATTTAGCCTTATAGAAGCATTGTCTCCATTCCTTACACTGTGTGCTGGAGACACTGTGGTAATACGACAGCCACAACCTACGCCCTTAGGGATTCACCATCCCAGGAGACAGACATTAAACACATAATTACCATCATGCCTGTCTCCTGTGGAGAGGAAAAAAGTAAACAGTTAGCTGCAATATAATGTGCTTAGCATTCCTAGGCTACATGGATGGGAGCTGGAAAAGAAGCGGAGTCCAAACTGAGGAGTGGGGGGTTCCTTGAGTAAAAATGAAAGACCTTTTCAGTCTGGACAGAAGGGACAGTAATAGGGAAACTCAGGGAGGGACCCAATTTTCTGTGCATTCGTATGTGACACAGGGAGGGGGTGGTAAGAGCAGGGGCACCAGCAATAGTACCCAACACACAGGTAGCACTTACAAGGGGGATGGGTACCGAAAGCATCATTCACTAGGACCCCTGAGAGGAGGCAGCCAGAGAGGCAGGTGATACGCCATGGGGCTGAGCAGCTCACGGCAGCACGTGTTTCACAGAGAAACCAGTGGTTCACGGAGGTCAAGAACTACACAATACAGCAAGGCTTCACTGGGACATTGCATGCTCTTTTCCCATACCACCTCATTCTGCTCTGTCAGCAACAAACACAGAGGACTCTTATATTGATGTAGGACTGGATCTGGGACCTCGAGGGTTCCACACAAAAACTGAAACATACAGTCTGTTTCCTGGATGCTCAAGCTAACCTAGAAGACTTGTTTACAAGAACTCAGAGTTTGCAGTGTTATAAAACGCCATTTCTGGTTTCCATAGCTGTCCCCTGGACCAGTTCCCCAGAGTCCCTACACGTGCTAGCTAGAGAACAGAACGAGTAGGTGTTCAGACCTTGTCTCTACTCATTAATTTCTGTGGTGGGAGTTGCTCAGTGTTTGCCAAGAGAGTTGCTGGTGGTAGCCTAAATACAACTGCAAATTTGCAAAATAAATGTTGCTGTAAGGAAGAAGGCATCCTAACTGTACAAACATTTCATTACATATGTCATGGCAATAACAGAGACAAAAGAGGGGGTAAATGTTGGCAGTCAGAATTACCATTTGTTTATTGTCAAAGCTAGGTCAGCTTCAAGTGCTCCCAATATGAAAAGAATTATTAACAAATGAATATTTCCCATCAAGAGGAACAGTGGTTCCTTCACCTTCCCTTTGATAAAGGATTCAGTCCTAAAGCCTTTGGGTGGAGCAAAGAGAGGTAGGAGCCACAAGTCAGAGCAGGGCACAGAAAGTCATAGTGGCCCAAAGCAGGGTGTCAGAGCCCCTAGGCTGCCGTGTCTCAGCTCCATGGGAGTGAGAATGCGCTCCTATGGTGGTGATGAGAGCTGCCCAGACTTGGCCTGCGAGGGTGAGAGTCCAAACAGCCTGAAAGGCAGCTCTGTGTAGGAGATGACGGCGAGGGGAGATTTTGGTTATATCTAAAAATTCAACATGTTAGAATCCTAAGAACTGTGTTTCTCTTCAGGGAGGTACAACACTAACAAATTCTGGAACTTCTGAATTGCATCAGGAGATACTCATTCCTAGGCATAGTGGGCATCGCTGCCTAGAATTGAATGTTTACTTTATGACCGGAACTCATTTCTATAGCCCTGACTAGCTTAGAACTCAATATGTCGATCAAGCTGGCCTCAAACTCACAGATATCTGCCTGCCTCTGCCTCTCAAATGCTGGAATTAGATTAGTGCTTGGCAGAACTAGATTTTCAAGAATGTAGGTCTGTGTGTGTGGAGTGCGTATCTCTTAACTCTGCCTGGGAGCAGGCAGTACCTCGCAGGAGGAATGAGTCCATCTGATGATGCCCTGATTGTTGCACTGAGGACACCTTTTACTGTTAAAATGAATTGAGATTCCTTGGGGGAAGTTCATGCTGAGAAAGGATGGCCTCTTCTAGAGGATTCAGGTTTAATGTCCAGCACCCACATGGTGGTCACAACAGTCTATAAGTCCAATTCCCAGAGGATTTGACATCCTTTTCTGTTTCTCTAGGCACCAGGTCCACACGTGGCACAAAACCAAGTAGAGGTGTTTAATGACACAGCTCTATACATATAAACATGGCAAAATGGGAAAGTTTATTCAATGTATGTTTTATTTATAATGGTTGGTGTTTTCAGCTTGATAGAATCTAGAATTATCCATGAGACAAGCCTCTGGGCACACCTGTCAGGGCTATCTAGGTTAAGGATAGCTCCTAAGAATGTCTGTCTCTTGATTGTGTTAACTGATGTAGAAAGACTCATTTTAATTGTGGGCAGGACCATTCTCTGGTCAGTGGGTCTTGGACTGTATAACACAGAGAAAGCAGTTGAACCCTTGGGTTCACTGTGTTCTGTTGCTGTCTGCAGATGTGATGTGACCGGATGCTTCAAGCTGCTTGAGTCGCCACTGTCATGGACTGATATAAACCCTTTCTCCCTTCCGTGACTTTTGTCAAGCTATTTATCCCACAATGGGAAAAGAAAACCAGGAAATCATACTAAAATCATTGAAATAATCTGTCTTTGTGATTGCTGGGGGCAAGGAAACTGTAGGATGGTCCTGAAATATTTCTTTCCAGAAAGCAAAAGTGTGTTCAAAGAATAATGAGACCTTCAGAAGGAACACAGGGTGAACTCTCACTGGTCACATTGAGGGAAGGGGGAGCCTTAAAACAATGAATAGTGGGCCTGGAGAGATGGCTTTGCACTCAAAAGCCCTGGTTGCTCTTTTTGAGGACCTGGGTTCGATTTCCAGCTCACACTTAGAGCTGTCTGTCACTCCACTTCCCAGGTGACCTGTCCCACTCTTTTTGACTTCCACAGGCACCAGGTCCACTTGTGGTGCACAGACATAAAACACCCACACACATATAATAAATAAACATTTAAAATAATGATGGGAGTGTGGGCTAGAGATACGGCTCAGCAGGCAAGGACACTTTCCTCCAAGCCTGACAATTCGATCTTGAACCCCAGGACCAACACGGTAGAATAAGAGCACCAACTCTGACCTCTGCACATACACTGTGCACATCAATCAATCAATCAATCAATCAATCAAATGTAATAAAAATAGAAATAATGATAGGACCAGTTTATAACTCACTAACAGAGGAAACTGTAGATCATAAAGATATTAAATAATTCATTGAAGATTGGGGAATGCTGTGAAATAACCCAGGGATTCTGAGGTTGCCGTTCTTAGTCTTTTCGTCATTTTGTGACTCTTTCAAAATCTTAACAAAATGAGAAGAAATAAACCATGGTAAAATTAAATTATGGGTAAACAAAACGTGGAGTATGTAAACAGTGGGGTAGCTCTCATCCTCCATGACACACGCTCTAGCAGACAACGCCTGAAGGCATTATCTTAACTGAAGCAAGCCAGACACGGAAAGACAGACGTTGTGAGAGTCCGCTCACACGAGGGACCCTGATCCGTCGAGTTCACAGACACAGCAGAGAGTGGGAGCTGCCAGGAGCTGGCAGTGGAGACGGCGGGCAGTTAGTGTTTGAAGTGTCGGGTTGAGAAGACGGAAATTGTTTCGGGAAAAGATGGTGGTGATAACTTAATGACACTGCTCTATGCACATAAAAATGTCAAACAACAGTGCAATTTCATGCAAGAAATATTTTACTAAGGAAGTTAAAACTTAAAATTTAAAAATGTATATTTAAAAATGATAATTGTGACAGCTAATATTGGACATTCATGTAAAAGTTCAGTAGAGAATTTCTTCAGACTCCCGTGGGCCTTGATCAGCCGTGGGGTCCCTCTCCCAAACCTTTCTTGGGAAAGGAAGGTTTTGTGTGGAGGTTTCGTGTGGCCAGACCTTCACTGGATGACTCTGAAAACCTGGTCGTAACTGTCTGCCAACATGACCGTGAATGCCCGTGCTGAGAGTCCCGGGACATCGGGGAGCAGGTCCTTCACAGTGGATGGGTCGTGAGCCGCCTAGCCAAGTAGAGTAACCCGACCAAGGGGCAAAGCTCCAAGGCAGGACTGCTCTGGGCAAGAAAAGCATCCTTCTGCTTCAGAGATGGCTTGGCCTGTGAAACTAGAGCACACGTGTTTACTTATTTAATATGGAGTTTCTGTAATGGCTCCATCAGAACACATTCCTGTAACCACGAAATAAGACCCAGGAATCCGCATGGCGTCTGAGTGCAGATGCTGCCAGTGGTCAGTGCCAAGTCACACAGTCCCTTAGGTGAGTCCTAAGTTAAGCCAGACGGTTGGCTACTTTAATGATGTCTAGCTAGCTTTGCACTGCCTACTTTAATGGTATGACCTACAAGCCAAGGCTACCATACACATCACTCCTAGACTGGAGGAGTTGGAAGCTTCAAACACCCCCATTGCTAGGACAGGGCTTCAGTGACAAGGAGAGAGATGCCACGCCTGCCAGGACAGATGTTCCCTTAGCATCTCCCAGTACTATAATTTTCACAGTTTCTAACTATTTATGCAACTGCTCATGAAATTGACTATGTTACTAATTAAAAAAAACACCTCTTTTGTTAGGGGTATGTACATGCTTCTTTAACTGAAAGTAAAATGAATTTCACCTGGTTAGCACTTAGTCTTAGAACCATACCTTAGTCCGGGATGGCTTTAGCACTGCCCCTGAAGAAGTATGCCACCCAAGAGCACTGATATGAAAGAAAATGTTCAGAATATACAGATAGTAGTGTCTTCTAACAGAAATAGATATTATAGAACAGCAACAATAACACGCTTTAATCCTCTTATGCTCGGTCCAGTCAATCTAAGGCAGTTAGGTTCGAATGCTGTATTTACCCATGGGTTACATTTGGAAGAGTATGCAGAATCCAGACAAAGGAGAGCAGCGCTCTGACCAGGTTCGTCTGTGCGCACATCCACAGCCTTGCAGATTCGGTTACATAAGAGCAAAGCCATGGCTCCGGCTATTGTTCCAAAGGCTCTCCGAGTCCACTAAAGCTGTGTCCAAAAATAGTTGAGTCTAGGCCTCCCTGTGCTCCAGTGAGGCTTCACAGACTTAAGCGCCAGTCTCAAGTAGGATCACTCCCGCCCTGCCTGGCTTCCTGGCTTGGATCTTCTGACATTACATTTTATGAGTATCCCGAGCACCAAATGTTCAGTACTCAGTCCCCGCCCTAAATTTGTTATTATCCAGTGTGAATCCAGTGCCAGTTCTATATCCAGGCAGGACCTAGAGGCGCGGTCACAACTGTGGGAAGAGGAGGTCTCGTAAGATTTGTTTTAAGGTGACTATCGAGCAAGATGGCCGTGCTAAAGAAAAGTCAGGTTCCTTAAATGGGTTCCCTGGGAAGACTCAAGGATGCTCTCTCTGGGAGGGATGGAGCACTCTTGGGCCCTGGGATGACTCCAGAAAGACAGTAAGAAGCCTCCAGGGCCTACTCCCAGTGTGCAGCTGGCAGCTGCAGGGGCAAGTCCCCAGCTTTCCCTGGTGCATCTCCATGGGAACAGCTCAGCAGCCCCGTGCTGGGAGGTGCACTCCATCTATTTCTATGGCTCCTATCACCATGGCACCTACTTGCTCTGAAAAAACACAGCTAAAAACGGAACATAAAGAAGAGGGGGGGCAATCCACTTCCCCACAGCCACCTTCTCCTGCCGCAGCTGTCATACCTGTGATTGCTCTGATGGGCCTTTCCAGTTCAAGGTTCGGGTTTTGCTGTCTGTGCTCTTAAGCGTGGAGAGGCTCACACCCTCTGCATCAGCCCATGGCTGATGTGGCAGAGGTCCAGAAGACTCCCACTCCCTAGAGGAACTCAAGCGAAGTGGCTTGTTCAGGGAAGAAGTGGGAAGTGAGGAAGAGGAGCCATGATGCCAGTATGCACAGGTGTGCAAGGAAGGACCTTATGTGCTTATTCCAATAAGAGGACCACAAGCTTTCCTGGGAACAGGACTTCTCTTCAGGGAAAGAGACTCAAGGCCAAATCACTCACTGGAAGATTCTCCTCAAGTTGGCTTTGAAACAAAGTACTTAGCCCACAGTCTGGAGTCAGACAGAAAGAGAGTTCAAACCCCGACTCATCCATTTGCTAGTCATTCAAGATGGATGGGCACCTTTTCAGAGAGATGAAAGAGTATACCGCACAGGGACAAGCTGCCTGCTGCGACCTCAGCTTCCATGGTCCTTGGCTTTCTCATCTATAAAAGGGGGAGAATAGCCGGGCAGTGGTGGCGCACGCCTTTAATCCCAGCACAGCACTCGGGAGGCAGAGGCAGGCGGATCTCTGGGAGTTCAAGGCCAGCCTGGTCTACAAGAGCTAGTTCCAGGACAGGCACCAAAGCTACAGAGAAACCCTGTCTCGAAAAACCAAAAAAGAAAAAAGGGGGGGGGGAATAATAACACCTGTCTCAAAGGGGCTTTGCGGCAGTTCCGGGAGGAAATGCTTCAAGCGCGGAAAGAGCTCTCGTATGACGGTACCTGTTCGGGTCGAGGGTATGAGAAGTAGAGTGTGTTGCTGTTACAGGATGCTCAGCGGCTGCCTGTCTACCTCTCCCAGGTTTGACTTCCATCCTTAGTCCCCTGGAGCAGGTACAAATGAGGCCCCAGTTTAGACCCCACCCTCGTCAGCGTCTCTGTGCACGGGACACGCCATGCATCACAGGACACACTCAAGCTTCAGAGTAGGTGACAACGCCTGGTTGCCTGATGCGTGATACACAGTACAAGGTAATCCTCAGGGGTGGGCCAGATCCCACCCTGGCTCCCTGCATGTGGATTGTATAGTCAGCAGTCATGAGGGATCTCAACCCCTTTCCCATTTATGGACTGAGCGACTCTGTCAGTTATTTCCCAATCCTTTCTCATCTCCCAGTCTATGAAGTGGGGTCACAGTTGTGTCTCAGGGACATATGGTCTATACCAAGAGGAAGTAGAAAGTACAATTAGAAAAGGCCTCTTGCTCGGAGTCAGTATCCAGTTGACTCTCTGTGACTGTGAGTGCCCTTCTCTTTATCTCTGCACCGAAAAGTTTAAGGCAGGGTAAACATTGCAAGAAGTGAGTAAGGCCTAGCTAGGCCTTTATGACGTGAGGAGAGAGGCCTGTTTCCTGAGCGTCGGTGAACTCTCCGGTGAAACTCCCAGCTCACACCAGGCACTGCCAATGCCCATCCTCTCTCCCAGGCTCCGCACTTCACAACTTACTCTCGAGAACAAAGGACAGTCTGCAGCAGCCACACAGCTTGCAGCTGCTCTCATATGCAGCTTCCTCCTTCCTGTCCTTTTGATTTTATAAAGGCAACTCCTGGGGCTGGGGAGACAACTCAGCAGTCAGTACTGCAGTTTCCAGCACCCACATGGTGGGTCACAATCATCTGTCATTGTAGATCCAGAGGATCTGATGTCCTCTTCTGATATCTGTGGGTTCCTGTATACATGTGGGGCATATAAACTCATGTGGGCAATACACATGCATAAACTAATAAATAAATCTTAAAAACAGCTTCCCATATCGTGATCACTCTCATCAATTCTGTAAGAAGCCTGGATTTCCATGTAGGTGTTGTAATTAGAGCGGCAGGGCTGCATCCCTGGCACCTGGCCGCCCTCATGGCTAGCTTATGCCCCAAAATAATTACACGGAAACTGTATTCTTTTGAACACTGCCTGGCCCATTAGTTCCAGCCTCTTATTGGCTAGCTCTTACATATTGATCTAACCCATTTCTAAGAGAGTCGCCATGATTCTCCTACTCCAGACAGCCACAGGTTAAGATCTTCCCTGGTAAGCCAGCTCATGGGCTACACAGATTATTAGAAATGGGTTAGATCAATATGTAAGAGCTAGCCAATAAGAGGCTGAAACTACTGGGCCAGGCAGTGTTCAAAAGAATACAGTTTCCGTGTAATTATTTCGGGGCATAAGCTAGCCAGGCGGCCGTGAACTGGGGCGGCAGGAACGCAGCCTGCCACTCTTTTCAACATGTAGGGAATCCACATGCTTCTAAGGAACCAGACCCTAGTTAAGACTCTAAGGAAAGAACATGTGATTTAGGCTATCAACTTACACGCAGGAGTTGGTGAATGTAGTCTAGACTGGTCCAATTAGAACAGAGGTTCTCAACCTGTGGATTGTGAACCCTTCCTCCAACAAATCCCTATCTCCAAAAATATTTACATTGCGATTTATAACAGTAGCAAAATTACAGTTATGATGTAGCAACAAAGATAATTTTATGGTTGGGGTCACCACAATATGAGGAACTATATTAAAGGGTAACAGCATTAAGAAGGTCGAGAACCACTGAATTAGAATGAACGACTCTCAGGACGCCCCACGTTAAAAAAAATGAGTTTGGGCTGTGGGTTCAAGGCATGGAGCTGGTCCAGCCAATTTGCCATGCTACACTTTACATGCTACACTTTACATGCTAAGTATAAAATAGCCTCGAGAGGAAAACCTTGAAAAGAGCTGTAGCTAGAGCCGTGACGTTATTGTGAATACCCAGATAGCCCTACCACTGAATCGACTAGTTCTGTGTCTGAGTGTGCGTGTTCAATGTTTAATGCAATTCAAGCTTTTCTGTAATGTCATGATGCAAATGGGACACTGCTTCCTTCCTGCAGGTCCAGGCTTCTCACGACATTAGAACCCAACTCCAACATCAATTCTGCTGCTTTACTCAATCTCATTTCCTTCCTCATTCCATAACCTCAGTGTGTCATTAGGAAGTGCCTTCCAAGTACTTGATCCTAACAATAAAATTCACCGAGGAGCTGGGAGATGACTGGTGGGTAAAATATTGGCAACACAAGCACGAGGACCTGAGTTCAGATCCCCAGCACCTAAGTAAAAAGCCAGGCATGGTGGCACACGATTGTGGTCCCGGAGCTGGGACGCAGGTCTCAGTGGTGTGCTGGTTAGCCAGTCTATCCAAATGAGCAAGCGCCAGATACAGCGAGAGACCTTGTCTCAGGAAACAAGGTGGAGGGAAGTAGAGGAAGACACTTGACAATGCCTTCGGGCTCCATGCGCTTGTGCGTGTGTGCACGACCTCCTGACCACATGGACACACGAGTACACACACACACACACACACACACACACACACACACACACATACACACCCCTCAGTGAGGATGGAGACTGCAGTGCCTCCAGTTGTCTTCTGAGGACTCTGAAGCCCCAAACGAACCGAAACATTTCTTTTACAATTACGCATTTAAAGTTTGTTAAGGTCAGATTTAGAAAGTAGCCCTTGTGACTTGTAGGCTTCTTTTGCTAAATGTGTGTTGTATGTGTATTTGCATATATGTGGGGGGTGCACACACACGTGTACATGTTGTGTGGAGACCAGAGGTCACTTCTGGTGTCTTCCTTGATTGCTTTCTGTACCATCACCACCACACCCTCCTCCTTCACTCTGCATATCTGTGTCTCCATCTCATCATTTATCAAATAAATGTATAATCCCAACACCTCCCTGGGCTGTCAGGAGATTAAATTATCAAAGCTAGACAGCCCAGAAGTAATGCCAGGCATGCTCTTATCCCGTCAGATGTCTTGTGTTGAGCACAGGCCAGTGCCTGGCCCTCACATGCATGTGTTTTCCCTGATGCATGGGCGATGGCCAGCCTTTCCCAGGAGCCAACCTAAACTACGGAAGCTCAAGAGAACGTGGGCCACCGGGTGGGGAGAAGTTTTCATCTCATTCCTTGCCAAGCACGGGTTCGCTCCTGAAAATTCATGGCGGCCCTGCAAGTGTTTGCTGCTGGAGCCGCTTTGTTTCCCATCCAAGTTCACTGTGTTTAGATGGCAGCTAAGCCTTTTTCCTTTGGTCTCTGCCTGGCCAGTCGCGGACACTTCGAGATCTAACAGCTGGAGCATCAGGTTTGACTTACTAAAAAAACAGAAAGGAATTTGCCAGGAGCCCAGTGTGTATTTTCAGTAGAGGTAGTAAATGGTTCCTCAGAACATTCGCTAGCGTCTTGAGGGCAATAGAAACCCAGCATCCAGGAGGAAGATGAGGGAGGGTCAGGAATTCAGAGTCATCCATGAACACAGCGAGCTCCATTTGAGGCCAGAGTGAAACACATAAAACCCTGTTCCAAAGACATCCAAAACTGTGGCCTGGCAAGATGGCTCAGCTGGTAAAGATGCTTGCTCTGCAAGCCGAGACTTGAGTTTTTTCAAGAAACCCAAGCAAAGGGAGGAGAGAAGTGATCTTGCTAAAGTTGTTATCTTACTCGCCTGTACACATATGAACACACACACACACACAAGCAAACAAAATCAAAGTATCAGCATGTGTTTGCTCCAGGGTCTTTGTTAGCAAGGGAAAAAGCTACGCCTCTTTAGGCAAGCTCAATAACCTGTACTCGTCTGGGGTTTAGGTGGAGATACCTAGCCCTAAGGGAAAGAAAGAAATGAGGTATGTTTCCATTTCATAGTCCCTTTAGCCTTAAATACAAAGAACAGAGCTTAGATCTTTTTAAAAGTATATTTGTGTGTGTATGTTTTTGCAGCAAGGTTTACTCCTATGTAGCCCAGGCTAACCTCAAACTCATGCTCCTTCTGCCACAGCCTTTGGAGTGCTGGCATATTGGCTGTGCACCGTCATGCCTGGCTTCCAGCCCAGAGGGTTTCTGTGGTTGAGTACTCCCATCTCTCTGCGAGAAGCGTTTCAGCTTCTCTTTACGAGAAGCACTGTTTTAGAAGTGTGTGTCTGCCCGAATCGGAATCCTGGAGCAGCTGCTAAACGTGTGCATTTCTGGATGCATGCCATTTTTGCAGCGTGAATCACGGAGAAATGCATAGCTTTAGCAGCATGTTTAGGGGCTGGGGGAGACAGCTCAGTGGGCAAAGGGGTGGCTGCAAAAGTGTGATGGCCTGAGTTTGAATCCCCAGTTTTTTACTTGTAAACCTGGACACAGTAGAGTGTGTTTATAATTCCCATGTTCCTATGGTGCCAGTGGTTGTCAGCCTTCTTAGTGCTGCGACCCTTTAATACAGTTCCTCATGCTGTGGTGATTCTTAACCATGAAATTATTTTTGTTGCTACTTCATAACTGTAATTTTGTTACTGTTATCAATTGTAGTGAAAACATCTATGTTTTCTGATGGTCTTATAACTCCTATAAAAGGGTCGTTTGATCTCAATGGGGTCGAGACCCACAGGTTGAGAACCTCTGCTGTAGCTGGAGGTGGAGGATGAAGATGGGAGAATCCCTGAAAGCCAGATAGCCTGATATACGCCATGGCGAACTACAGAAAAGAGACCCTGACTCAATCAAGGTAGAAATGGGGACCAACACCTGAGGTTGTCCTTAAGTACTCACACTCAAACACAAGAATGGACACCACACACTCACACACAAGAATGCACACCATACACATACACACTCACACACAAGAATGCACACACACACACTCTCACACAAGAATGGACACCATACACATACCCACTCACATACAAGATGGATACATACACACTCACACACAAGATGGATATACACACACTCACACAAGAATGCACACCACACACACTCTCACACAAGAATGCACACCACAC
>NC_022009.1:36830059-36830721 GCF_000317375.1 Microtus ochrogaster | reverse complement strand
TACACAGACTCACACACAAGATGGATATACACACACTCACACACAAGAATGGATATACACAGACTCACACACAAGAATGGATATACACAGACTCAGACACACACACTCACACACAAGAACGGATACTTGGGAACCTCCCTCAGCTAATGTCCTTTGAGAAACTGGACCAGGTTGGGCATGGCCTTGGGTACCAAAAAGGTGCACACTAGCACGCCCTCTCTCCCTCTCCCCTCTCATATGGCTGCTGGATTCGGTTCCTGTTCCCCATGTAGAGAACTGTGATCTATGAGTTCCCCCTAAATAAAGAACCCCTTTATTGTACTCAATTCTGAGCTAGTGTGGGATTACTTTATTCATGATCTCCAACAAATGGACACACACACACACACACAAGAATGGATGCACACACAAACTCACACACAAGAGTGGACACCACACACACACACACACACTCACAGTCTCACACAAGAATGGACACCACACACACACACACTCACACTCTCACACAAGAATGGACACCACACACACACACACACACTCACACACAAGAATGGACACCACACACACACTCACACACAAGAATGCATATAAACAGATTCACACACAAGAATGGGCACCACACACACAAAATCACACACAAGAATAGATATACAGACACATAC
>NC_022009.1:36825735-36829959 GCF_000317375.1 Microtus ochrogaster | reverse complement strand
GGGCACCACACACACAAAATCACACACAAGAATAGATATACAGACACATACTCACACACAAGAATGCATATAAACAGATTCACACACAAGAATGGACACCACACACACACACACACACACACACACTCACACACAAGAATGCATATAAATAGACTCACACACAAGAATGGGCACCACACACAAAATCACACACAAGAATAGATATACAGACACATACTCACACACAAGAATGGACACCACACACACACACACACACACACACACAAGAATGGATATACACACACACTCACACACAAGAATGGATATACAAACACACACACATACTTTCTCTCTCTTGGTTTAGAAACCCGCACACATTTAGATAAGATGAATGTGGACTAAACTCCAAGCTGCAGATCTGCTCTTACCCTTACGGACCTTGGGCAGATATTAACCTCTTTGGACTTCAACGTTATCACCTGGGTAAAGGGCACCCGAGTGGCTGCGCTCTTTCCCACTTGCTACAGAACAGTGCCATTCTGGCTGGCTGTCTTTGCCTTTAGTCTCCCCATTGTGTGTAAAGCCGCAATCTCCTCTGAGCTCCCCCCCCACCATATGTAGGCACTAAGGCAGAAGGACTCCTCATCTCATTTGTGGAGGTACACAACCACCACCTGTCCAGCACAGCCATGGGGTGCAAGATGATAAATAATCTATTTGTACTAATAAAAATGTATGACCTTTGAACTTACTGAATTTGATTAGGAGAGCACAGGCTTATGGAAACCATAACAGTGGGGAGGGCTCGGGAGATAACGTGGCTGTAATGTGCCTCCTGGCAACCACAAGACCTGAGGTCGATCCCCAAGACCTCCACACAAAGCTGGGTGTGCTGGCACGTGCTTGTAATCCCAGTGCTGGGAAGGTAGAGACAGGAGGATTCCCTGGGGCTCACCTGCGGGCTACCCTAGCCTATTTGGAGAGTTTCAGTCCAGTGAAAAATCTTACCTCAAAAAAAGAAAAAAGTGTACAGTGCCAGAGGAATGACATTTGAGATTGTCCCCTTGCTTTTGCCTCCATGTACACACGCACAAACATGCATGCATACACATACACACACAAACATGCATACACACACTCACAAATAAGCATACACACTAACACACACATATACAAACAAGCATGTACACAAATATATATGCACACATATACACACAAACAAGGATACACAAATGAACATTCATACATACACATATACACACATACACACGCACACACACACATACACACACACATACACACACACATACTTATGAGCTACACCCCAATTAATGAATGGTACAATCTACACACCTGAAATGTCTAGCGGGAAGGACACCTCACCAAGGCACACACCAGTGAGTCATCAGACCTCTTGGCGTGTACATCACAAGATCACCAGCTGATAAACCTGTGACCCTAAGTCCAGGCTGACACCCAGCAATGATTTCCCGGCTTAATGCTTCACTTCAGAAACCACCCGTCATGGGGTAGGCATTCCAGACAGCCCTGAACCTGAGTTCCTAGCTCCTTATCTGGCCACCTGGAGAAACTTAGCATTCGTTCCTGGCTCTCTTGCTCCAGCACAGCCCAATCAAGTGCTGTGGCTGCTTTAGTTTCCTGGTTACTAGAGTCCTTAAGAGTCAAAGCCTGGACCAAGGAAGCCCTAAAAAGCAAGGCTTGATGACCCACCTTGGTCCGCCACCGAGGAGGAAAGTGATAGAAGCAGAGAAGGGGTTTGCTCATCACAGCCTCACTGGGAAGAAGACCGTATAAAGGGGATCAGTGGCCCTCCAAGTCCATCTCTGGGTCCTGACATGACGTTTAAGTTTAAATGGGGCAATAAGAGGCGTGAATAAGTAAGTAGTTCTGACGAGGTGCCGTCTAGGCTCCTGGCACAAGGTTTGGTGTCTGTCCTGTAAGGTGGAGTTAGCACTATGAAAAATCTCTTCCTGGAACACATGTTCCCCTATGGCTGGCATCAGGGCCCGGCCTTTTCCTTCTCCAATGAGAGACTCCTAGAGAAACCCCAGTTCCTTGGGGTTCATTGTCTAACAGTCAGTAGTATCTCTTCAAAATCCCTGCACTCCTGGTAGGATGGTTTACTTTCTCAGTCTCTCTATAATCCAGGACTTGCTGGCCATCCAGTCAGGGTCCCAGGTCCCAGTGAGAGACCCTGTCACAAATCTCTGGGTGGGGTTGGCTAGATAGCACAGCAAACAAAGGTCCCTGCCACCAAGCTTGACAACCCGAGTTTGATCCCTGGGGTCCACGTGTTGAGAAGAGAGAACCTGAAAGTTGTCCTCTGATTTCCACACGCATGCTGTGACATGTGTACACACAAACAAATACGTCAGAAACGTAATAAAAATCCTTCTCGGCATGTAACAGCCCCTCTGGACTACCACACATCACACGCCACATCGCAAACACCAGAAATGTGTTAGCTAGAAGTTCTGGAGGCGGGAGCTCTAAATCTGGGTCAGCAGAACCACACATCCTCTGCAGGCTTCTGGGACATTCCTTTCTGACCTGTTCCAGCTTTGGTATCTTGTAAAATTCTATTTTCTAATGATTAGTGGTAAATGAAAGTGAAATTGACTTGTATGGGTTGATTTTATGTCTAAAATTTTTCTGAATTCTATTATGAGCTTGGATAATTTGGTTATAGATGATATTGGGTATTCTCTGCAATCATAGTTTCTTCTATGGGGTGACAGAAATAACTACTGGTGGCCCCTGCTTACATGGTCTTTGCAGACAACAATTTCAAAGACATGGACTATGATTTCCCTGCAGCCACACATAGAGTGATTCCATGGGTCATGTGACCATCCCTTGACCAAAAAATCCATTGTCCCATGGCTGAGGGCACAGCTCAGTGGTAGAACTCTTGCTTAGCATTCGGGAAGCTCTGAGTTCAATCCCCAGCACTGGGCAGGGGTGGGGCACTTCATGCTCCTGAGCAGGGGGACGGGTTATTTTGGTTGACCACCTAGATCTGAAATAGACTGACGGCCGCACTAGGGATGGGAAAGGACAGTCTTAAAACCTTCCTAGGCATTGCCATTTGGACTTCAGGTCACTCAGTTGACCCACTCTGATTTCATCTCAAGAGTCTTCATGTCATTATATTGATCAACAAATACTCATTTTCTGTGCAGACAGAAAAGACAGGGAATAGAGGCACAAAGGTCTGGGCCTGTGAAGAGAGTGAGCCCTAAGCCAGGACAGCCTGAGGCCGCCAAAGCACAGACAGTATACACAGACATAAACCTAAGAAAACACATGAAATCCCATTATGGAGACCTTTACTAAAAGTCCTTAAAGAAGAACAAATGGAGACAAAATTCTGTTCATGACAGAAAGACTTGGTATCAAGAATATGTCACTTTTCTCTAAATTGGCACAAGCATTCTGGGCATTTTCAACCAAAGTCCTAGCAAGTGTGCATGCATGCACGTGTGTGTGTGTGTGTGGTGTGTTGTATATGTGTGTTTTTGTGTTCATTCACATATGTATACAGGCATATGTGGGCACGAAGGCCAGAGGACAATGTTGAGTAATATCTCTCAGCCCCATCTGGCACTCACCGAATAGCCAAGCTGGCTGGCTGGCCACTGGGCTCCAGAGATCCAGCTGTCTATGCCTTCTCGGGAGTGCGATTATATGCATCCATTTTTTCTCTACGGGTTGGGGCTTGAACTCAGGTACTCATGGTTGTGCAGAAACACTCTACCAACAAAGCAATCTCGCCAGCTTAGAAATATTTTATGATTTTATTTTAAAAGAACCCAACAAACCAATTCAAATTTATTTTTGAGATGGGGTCCTTGTATATTGCCAGGCTGGCCTTAAACTCATGGACTCGGGTGATTCTCTTTCTTCAGTCTCTTGAGTTGATGAGACTACAGGTGTGTGCCACTATGCCTGGCTCTATTTCAAAATGCATATGGAAGAGTAAAGGGCCAGGAAATATCATATCATTTATAAACAACAACAACAACAACAAAACCCCAGACATGTGTTTTAGGAGGCAGATCCTCTATTAGATCTCAAGATTTGTGGAACCACAGTGCTTAAGAATGAGCAATATAAACTCCCACCACTCAGCTATGACAAATAAATAGTGTAGAGAGAGCCCGCCTTTTGGGGGCGGGATGGCTCGGGAAAATGTTTACTTAAATTGGGGCGTGCAGATGCTGC
>NC_022009.1:36803838-36819067 GCF_000317375.1 Microtus ochrogaster | reverse complement strand
TGTCTGGTAAAACTTTTGTTCTCAATATTGTTTGTTATATTTATTATTTGTTATTATTGTTTATAGTTGTAGTTAGTTTAGTTCTGTCTTATTTAGACAAAAGGGGGAGATGTAGAGAGAGCCCGCCTTTTGGGGGCAGGACGGCTTGGGAAAATGTCTACTTAAATTGGGGCGCGCAGACGCTGCAGCCCGTTTTCTGGTTTCCTGTTTTGGTGCATTGCTGGAACTTCGGTTGCGTGAGTGTGCTATTTACATTAAAGTTGTATCATCTTATACCAATTGGTCTGTATTAGTCCGATCCGCCTTCAGAATAGCCCAATTAAACCATGAGCAAGGAGCTTAAATAAACCTTTCTCCAAAAGAAATGGAAAAATCAATTAGCTATTGTAAGAGGCTGGCACTCCGAACCATCACAGAGTCCAAATCAAACCGCCAGGATATAATCTGGAGTCTATTGAGAGAAACAAAGGCAAAAGCAGAGATATGGGTTGGCTGAGATTTCGAGAAAGGTAAACCCTGAACATTCCTGCCATGAATGTAAAATGGTGGATCCTTTTTGAAGATCAAATGGCTCTTCCTCAAACAAACTAGACGGCGAGTGGCCATGTATTCAGCAAGCCCATATCAGGAATGTGCCCAAAGGGTGGGTGGCAGGAAACTCACTGCATTTTCATTTGCCCAGGTTCTTGGCAGCATCATTCACTATGGCCCAGATGCAGAAGCAACCCAAATAATCCTGATGGATGACAAATAAATCACATGTATACTCCTAACGTGATACCATCCAAAAAGGAGCGAAATTCTTGCGCATGCTGTAATACAGATGTGAAGACATCATGAAAGCCACTGCAAATGAGGCCAGATATAAGACAAATACTTTATGATTTCATTTATGTGAAGTATCCAGACGAGTTAAATTCACAAAGATAACCGGGCAGTGGTGGGGCACACCTTTAATCCCAGCACTTAGGGAGGCAGAGGCAGGCAGATCTCTGTGAGTTCAAGGACAGCCTGGTCTACAAGAGCTAGTTCCAGGTCAGGCTTTTAAAAAGCTACAGAGAAACCTTATCTTCTAAAAACAAAAGAAATAAAATTCACAAAGATAGTAAGGACATGAGAGTGGTCGTTCCTAGTGGCTGGAAAAGGGACAGTGATAAGGGAGTCTGGACGAGGATGATGGTGTTGGCTGCAAAATAATATGGATAACTCAATGCCTCTGAACTTCACACTGAAAATTGTTAGCGTGTTGAATTGTACGGTCAGTAACTGCCAGGTTACAAAGTAGCTGGAATCTCTGTTATGAAATCTGGTGTCAATACTCAAATACTCATGTGCAGACAGGCTATAAATGGAAAAGACTTCGAAAGAGGAGGAAGAGATAGCTCGATAGTATGTGCGGACCACGTCTGCAGCCTGTTCTACAAGAGAATAGCATTCTTGGGGCTGGGGAGATGACCCAGCTGGTTAACTACTTGCCTGAGCAAGATCCCAACACCCGTGTAAAAAGCTGAGCATGGCAGCGTGTTAGCAATCTCAGAGAGGGGAGGCTGAGAGAAGAGGATTCCTGGGATTCGCTGGCCAGCCATTGGTGGGTCTCAGGTCCCAGTGAGAGACCCTGCCTCAAACCACGATGTGGACTACCTGAGGTGGACCTGGCTTCCACAAACACCTGCACACACACACACACACACGCACACACACACACACACACACCTGTGGAAACACTTATACATACACAAATAAAATTAAATTAAAAAAGAAAAAGAGATGCTCCTCAGTCTCCTCAGTCCTAGCTGCCTTCAGGAAGGTGGGGAAAAGGGTCCACAGCCAGGAGCTCATCATTCTGCCTGGAGCCAGTTAACAAACTGAACCAAGAACCAGAAATCACATTTCAGGCCTGCAAAAGCCTAATTCCCTGTCCCGGGCTCCCAGTGCAAGCAAAGGCAGGGAGAAGGACAGAATAGCCAGGGACAGCACAGAAACCAGGAGGCCTTCCTCCCCAGCTCCCCCCACCCCCAGCAGTGCCTGCCCTGCCCTCAAACAACAGCCCACTGGAGACAGCAGAGGGCCAGATGGATCAGCCCCGCCCCACCCTCGGCTCCCCATGTCCAGGGCAGAGGCCAAGAATCTGCACAGCGAAGCTAGGGGAGGGCAGAGTGTAGGAAATGAGCCAGGAGACACGGCAAGGACAGAGTCCAGATTCCAGGGTGTGACTTGCCGAGGCTTGTGGCTCTGCTTGACAGCCCTTGGAGTTTTCAGGAAGTGAACCCTTCTGCCACTGCGTAAGAGTGTCAGAGAGTCATCTTGCCTGAGCCACCTCAGCTAAGCCACCTACGGTAAATGATCGTTCAACTACCAGAGGCCAACCTCAGATTTCTCTACTTCTGCCTGAGAACAGAGGCTAGAGCTGATAGTCTCTGGAGGGGATGCTCTCACTGATGCCACCCCCCCCCCCGAGAGCAATGATAAGGGAAGTCTCTTGGAGAGCACTGTCCGGCATCCTCTGCTTAATGAAGAAACTCTTTTTTTTGAAGACATTTTATTTATTTATTTATTAAAAATTTCTGTCTCTTCCCCGCCACCGCCTCCCATTTTCCTCCCCCTCCCACAATCAAGTCCCCCTCCCTCGTCAGCCCAAAGGAACTCTTATTCTTCAGCAGATACTAACAGGTTCCTTGTCAGGCCTGTGCAATAGACCAGTCTGTGAGTGACAGCAGCGTGTCCTTTCCTCCGCCCTTCACCACCAAATGCAACTGGATTTCATCGCAGTCTCCTATTCTTCTCTATGTTAAATGCTGCATGTAGTTGCATTTGTCTTTTTGGTTTTTTTTTTTCAAGACAGGGTTTCTCTGTAGCTTTGAAGCCTATCCTGGAACTCACTCTAGACCAGGCTGGCCTCGAACTCACAGAGATCCACCTGCCTCTGCCTCCCAAGTGCTGGGATTAAAGGCGTGCACCACCACGACCCAGCATTTGTCATTAGTAACTAATGGAATGATTAAGAATGACAGTCATACCTGACCAAGAAGAATACCTGCCAGCTAACTTTGTAACCTGGACCAGGTTGGACAGCACAGTTCCAAAGTTGTTTGCCTAGAAAAGGTGGGTGCTGGGCAGTCAAGGAGTGGTGCTTGGGAACCACCTATTTCTTCCTGTATCATAGTGGGTCGATTTCCCCAAGGAAACAACCGAGCCTGAGTTCCTGGTCCCTGTGAGCATGACCTATGGAAAACAAAGGGTGTCTGTTGATATAATTACGTGAAGACCCTTGAAATGAGATTCCCATGGGCAACCGAGTGGCCTGAAGTCCAGTGGCAACGTCTATGAAGAAAGAGTTGACAAAGAGCAGGAGAAACGCAAAAGGGGTGGCCTGTGAGGGGGGAAGAAGTGGGGGTGAGGGCCTAAGCCAGAACAGCAAGGACATTCTGGAGCCACCAAAGTCAGGACAGGTCAGAAAGACTGTTCCAGAAGACCGCAGAGGGTATGTGGTTTTGCCGACTCTCAGGTTTGGAGCTCCTGCCTTCCAGAATGTCTGGCTGATACACTGCTGGTGTTTGTGGTATAGCACATGTGATACATGGCACCCCAAAGAAGATGTTACATGTCAGAAAGTTCTAAAAATCACTTTATAACATTTTTATTTGTATGTGTGCATGTGTACATGTTTGTACATATGTGTACTTGCCACAGCACGTGTGTGGAGGTCAGAGGGCAACTTCAGGAGTTGGCTCTCTCCTTCCACCACGGAGGTCCTAGGGATCAAACTCAGGGTTTCAGGCTTGGTGGCTGGCACCTTTGCCCTCTGAGACATCTTGCCAACCCCACCCAAAAGGTTTAAGACTGTCCTTCCCCATCCCTGGTGGGGCTGTTATTTCAGTATGTATTTCAGACCTGAATGATCAATCAAAATGACCCTTCCTCATGAATACAATGTGTCCCACGGCCAGGAATGAGCCCAGGGTTTCCTGTATGCTGAGCATGCTGCCTCTAGCTATATACACAGCCCCAGAATTATGTTAGAAGGGATGGTCACGTGACTCCTGGAGTCACTCTATGTGCAATGGCAGGGAAATAATATTCCGTGTCTTTGAAATTGGTATCTGCAAAGACCACGTAATCAGGGGCCACCTGTGGTCATTTCTATCACCCTGTGACCTTGGGACACAGCTGACCCAAGGAAGGAGCCAATGGGGAAAGAAAAACCTAGGCTGGAAAGGGAAAGGCAGGACCATGAGAGAGAGGACGATGGGTAGAGGGGGTTCCAGGAGAGATGAGGCAGCCCCGGGTAGGATCACACCTCTCCCTAGCATGAGAAAGATAAAAGGAGGAAAGAAGTTGGGGTGATTGTCGAGGTGGGCCTTGGTACCTCAAATTTCCTTCATCGTCAGTGCTGTTCAGGTATGTTAATACCTGATCTATTCTGTGCCAATGACCATGAGGTATGAGAAAGGAGTGATGGAAAAGAACAGTCAGGAGGTGATGGTGATGTCTAAGAAGGCTTTCTAGGCAGCCTTAGGGACCAGACTGTTAACAGTTCAAGAAACACATGGTTAACCAAGTTCCTCCAGCATCGTTAGCACCCTTGGAGAAGGCGCAGGGCAGAGGCAGTCCAGATGTGGGGCCTACCTGGATGAGTTTGGATGGAAGGGTAAGGAGACAAAAGTGAGTAGAGGAGGCTTCAGGAGAGAGAAGAAAAGTGACCACCACAGTCACACGGAACCCTGCCCTTCATTCAACAGATATCACTAGTTCAGGTGCTTAGCCGAGCGGTATGTGCAACACTCGGTATATGCAACAGATTCCATCTTCCTCAAAGGTGACAAGCTGCAGATGAGGTAATGATGGGAAGAGCTGCAATGTGAAGGGTCAGGCAGACAAGGTCATCAGCCCCACTGGTTTTCTTTCTGAGATGACTTTTTTTTTTTTGTCTACAAAATATAAAAACTCCATGCTCTGTAGAGCATTTCGGGGTGAAAGGAGAAGACTGACGACGAGCCTCTGTGGAACTCTGCTAGGTCCAAGCTCACGATTCAGTATCTTAACTTAGGCATTTGGTAGGTGTCCAGTGCCTAGGTGGCACTCAGTACATGTGCTCCCTTGGTTTGACGCTAACACTATTCATTAAAGCGCTTCTCTGGCCCTGAGCTACGCTCTCCTGAGGTGTTTGTGTTCATTTCCAGTCTTAGTTCTGGACAACGAGAACAGAACACTGGTCTCTTCATCCCTTCGTGTCGCACTGAGCCAAGTTAAGCTATTTCTCGACTTACTGACTTCAGGTAAGTATAGAGTGAGCTCTAGAATGACAGAGCATCGGGCCCTCATTACTGCCCTTCCCACTACCACACGAGTGAGCTGGTATGCACCAGCTTTCTGTTACTCTAACAAATACCCCGGATAAATGAATTTAAACAGAGGAAAGGTTTATCTTGGCTGGCAGTTTCAAACGTTTCAGAGGGGTTCTCCTCGGCCTGAGTAGGGGCAGAATAACATGTCAGGAGTATACGACAGGAAAAGCACTCCCCTCAGAGAGGATGGGAAACAAAGAACAAGCAGAGTGATCAGAGCCAAATATTCCCTCCAGAGGAATGCCTGCAGTGACCTAACCGCCTCCCACCAGGCCTGACCTCTTCAAACTTCCACACCTCCCCAGCACCACAGGCCTGTGACCAGGCCTTTGACACATGGACCACTGGGGGACACTTATGTAACCAGAACACCTCACTTCTTGAACCTTGTAGAGAAGCCCTGGTGAGATGTGGAGTCATTTCCTCTACAACAGAGACAAAGATGGACCCCCAAGGCAACAGAAGGATAGATAACCTTTCTTCACCAGCCACCAAAGGACAGTGTCTCTCTCGAGACAAGGGAAGTTGCTAGTAGATCCGGAAAAACAAGCATACTTCCAACAGAGCGCATTGCCGCTGTTGCTGGGGTGTCCGGGCACAGGGGACACAGGCTGAACCACTGTGGATGGCCTGACCTGCCAGTAGGAGGCAATTTCACTGCTGCTACGGGTATTCGCCTCAACTCCTGGAGCCAAGAGCTAGCCCTAGATTTTCCAGAGGAAAACCTGGAGGTAAAACAGGCCGTCAGCAGGCACAAAGCAGAACCCAGGTGGGATAAGAGATTCAAATTCAATTCCAAGGGACATGTCTATGGGAACGAAATGCTGGGAGGAAGAAGGCAGGGTCAGAGAGATGCCAAGGGGCCGCCGCTGAGATAGACTCACCTAGCTAATAATGTCCTTCCCCAAAGTCCAGATGAAGTTGGGGCTGAGTGGTATTTACAGAAAGCCTATCACATGCCAGACATTCTTCTAAATACTTTACACGTGTTATTTCATTTAATCCACATCTACCTCCTAGATGGGGCTTTGTTCCATGTTATAGAAATGGAGATGTGCACAGGGAGATGCCATACTCCAATGGATGCTACTGTTAACCTGAAGCCTAAGCCTTGTATCCTGGATTGAGATGGTATCCCCATTTCCTGTGTTTCAGAGCATCTTTCTGTATAGGTCTGCGCAGTCAGAAAGACGAGGTTCAGAGTCAGCAAGATGGTCTTGCAGGTAAAGGCCCTTGCTAACCAAGCCTTATAACTTGGCTCAATTCCAAGAACATACACAAAGGAGGAAGGAGAGAACCAACTCCACAAAGTTGTCCTCTGACCTGCACAGGACACTGTGACACATGCCTGCACACATGCAATGATTTCAATTAAATTTTTTTTTTAAAGATAGGGTTAATTTTCCAGAGACCTATGCCTGGGTGCTAACCATTGTAAGCCATTTAGTGTTTCTACAATGCAGTTTTCACCAACAGATCGTGTGAGAAGAACCAAACTACTGGCCTCGTGGAAGGATAACATGGGTTTACGAATGTTGAAGAAAAGCTTTGGAAGCTGTAAAGTGAGACACGAGCGATTAACTGCTTTAAGGCGGGACTGGAAAACCCTTAAGGCCCAAATAACGAAATGCAGTCAATTTTTTTAAAAATGCAAATACCATCTAGCAATTTGGCAGATATCCTAGGAAGGCTGTGAAATCTGTCAAGGAGAGGGGTACATTTGGTTTTGTGCATCTGTCATCCTTAACTGAAGAAGGGAGATGGAACTGATATTAACTGAAAGGGTTCAGACCTATGTGCTTAGTGTGTTCTTGTGTGTGTGCATACACACACACACACACACACACACACACACACAGATGCTCAATAGAAAGGAATCCTTATTAGAAAGCCTAGGAACAACAGAAGTCTGCCATTGCCATGGGAACTTGGCAGGCGCGGAAACAGGTGTGGCCCAAGGAATTCGAAGGCTCCAGAATCAAGCGAGCTGGGGCCTTAGCTGCTCTGCCGATGCAGGAGGCCTGCGTCGGCAGAGCTTTCAGATATGCTTGTGAAATTCTCCGAATTTCCTTGTTTGCTCACATGGATGCATCATGCCAGGTCAAGAGTCACCCATTGACCTCCTGGAATTCAGTCCCCAAGCCAGAAAGAGCTGCTGATTCTTTAAGGCTGTGATGACGTGGGCCACCATTGAAGGCTTGGTTCCCAGCGCAGCAGGGATGGGCGTTAGGGAGGATATGGCATCATGTGGGCTTTTGGGAGGTGGTAGGAACCACAGAAAGTAGGGTCGCTTTGGAGGAAGTTGGTAGGTGAGGCGTTGCCAGGAGGGGCAGTTTTGTCTTTAGCCCCTTCTTCCCTTCCTTTCTTTGCTTCCTGGCTGCTATGAACTAAGCTGCTTTCCTCCTACCAGGCTTCAGCCATGCTGCAAGGCCTCGCCTTATCCTGACAACAATCAGGTCAAAGGACTATGGAGAGAACAAAACCTTTGAAATCATACGCCCAAGTAAACCTCCTTAAAGTCATTAATCTCAAGAATTTTGTTGCAACAACGGAAAGCTAACACAAACATTCTTCACTGTAAGTATCTACAATCCCAGTGTAGCTTTCAGTTACTTCCACCCTGCTTGTCTTTTTGCCTCAGTTTCCCTCCATCCTTCTAGCGGAGCCTGCTGTCCTTCTGTTTCTTGCTCCGGGCTTCAATTCCCCTTCCTTTGACAGGGCTTAGCTACTTTGAAGATACAGTGCTCCGCCCCTCCCCTCTGTGCCAATCAATACCAGCATGCTGCTTCCTGCCAATGTACTCTCCCCTTGCTGCCCTCCCTCACACATGGGTGGCTTTTCCACACATGCTCATGAAGCCCGGTAGATGACAGTCACCTCTAGGTTAGTCGCACAGAAAGGAGGAAGACAGCAGACAGGCATGGGTACTTCAGAGAAGAGATTCCCCAGACCCTTAGCTCTGCCTCCTGTCTACACGCGGGTCTGTAGCATGCTGCCACAGTCACCTGTGCCAAGCCAGCCTTGGCTCCCCCGACAGGGACAGAAGCAAGCTGACTCTCGGAGTGAGTTTATCTCACCTGTATCTTTCATTTCTCAAAGGCAGAGAAAAAGGGACCACCTAGCTCTGTGGTTATAGAGCCAACAATCCTCGGTCTGTGTTAGCCAGGAATGTCCTCCCCTCAGGTCACCCCTCAGGTCACTGCCATGAGCTTCGTTCCTGCCTCCCTAGCGGGCTCAGGCCCAAAGGTGGCAGACACCCAAAGCTGGAGATTTCATTTTCCCCTTCTTTGCCCTCACGAGCTCCTGGGGTTCTCAAGGACAGGAAGACCTTGAAGCATTCCCACAACTTAGGGTCCCGGGTGTCAGGAGCTGAGACTTGACTTTTCAAGGGGAGGCCCAACTGGATTCCAGCAGGGAGTTCATTAATTGGTTTTGGCCTGCAGTCCCCTGGAGCAGAGTCCTTAAACCCTTGGGCTCCTTGGGGAGGGTGGGGAGGGGTGTGTGGAAGTTGCCTAGGGCAGAGAACTGTGTCTTGTTCCCTGCTGACTTACTGTTGGTTTGAGACGTCTGGACTAGACTGACACACAGTTCGTCCCTTTGTTTCCTCAGCCTTGCAGAATGAGCTTCCTTCTGAAAGGCATAAAGATCCCTTTGCTTCAGCTCACGGGAGCATCTGGGGGCTGGCTGCTGCCACCACCACTGCCACTGGCTTGTTCTGCCCAGCTCAGGCTCAGTCTACATGCCTGGGCCGGCCCCAGGCACCGCTGCCTGCTACAGCTTCGCTCCTGCAGCCAATGCTTGCAAGGCCTGTACTGGGGTGGTGGCTTCCATGGCAGGATGCCAGTTGGGCTTCTTAAAGCTACAGAGTGGCTGGTGGCTGGAAGAACCCTCGAAGGCCAGTTCCTTTTGCGTGAGTTTCTTGCCTTCCCTGGGCAGCAGGGATGCATAAAGCAGGGACATGGCCACCATCCCCCATGAGAATGAAAAATCCTGATGCAGCGGGGTAGCGGTTCCAGAGAATGTAATGCACGGACCTCGGGGCACACACTGTGCACCGAGGAGTTTCACAACCACCCTGGTGATTCCAGCGTGAATCCAGACTCTGGGATTGCCATCTGTACCGTCTGAAGATCAGAGGGCACTGGGTCATTTAGGGTACAGGTGACAATGCAGGTCCTGATCTGGGAGTCAGGCTCCTGGGATCCTAGCTGCTGGCCCTGGGGCTGTGCTGGGCTCGGCAGGGAGCAGTGCAAAGCCCAGGTAAGCTGCTCTCCAGCATTCAGGCTCCTCCTCACTCATCGGAGGCTTAGCTGAGGTAACAGGAATACAATGCCAGGTCAGTCTCCAGTACTCGGAAAATGCTGGAAGGACACTGGCAGGGCCTGCGATTTTTTTTTCTGGATGCCTCCTGTGAGAGAGAAACAGGTTCTGCTCCCTTGCTCCAAAGCTATGAGGACTTCCCTGCAGACCCAGCACTAATCCCAACCATGCAAGGTTCTTCAGCAGATGGTCCCAGCCTGCCCCTGCGGCTTCAGCTTCCCTATTTCTCATGAGCTTCATACCCTGCCCCAGCACAAACCACATACTAAAGAACATTACAAGTCCTTTTGATGCCAGGCGTGGTATGTCTTTTCCTGGGCCACTTTTCCAATTCTTTTTCTCTGGCTGGTTAGCTTCTCTCCCTCCTGGGGAGGTTGGCACAGGTGTGCCCGCCCTTTGCTCCATTAAGGCAGTGAGAAGGCACCATCTGTACCCTGCAAATAGACTCTCACTGGGCATTGAATTGACTGGCACCTGATCTTAGCCTTCCCAGTCTCTAAGACCGTGTGGAATACATTTCTGCTGTTCACAAGCCATCCAGCTTGTGGTATTTTGTTATAGCAACCTGAATAAACAAAGACAAGGGCATTGTGCTGAGTGAAATTAGCCAGTGAAATAAGGAGACAGGATCTATAATGCTACCTATAAAGAAGAACCTGGATCAGGCAAAGCCACTGGGACAGAGCAAACCAGTAGAAAGCAAGGGGCGGCTGAGGAAAGGTTACCATTTAACGGGCACAGAGCTTCAGTCGGGGCTGCTGGAAGGGTTCTGGAGGTGGACAGTGGGGATGGTTGGGAGATATTCTGGATGCACTCAATGCCACTAAACTGTGTATCTGAAGCAGTTAAGTTACCATCCCAGGAAGACACTTCGTTAGATATGTAAACTGTAAGAACACTCCTAACCTGTAGCCCTCAGGAGAAGACAGTTTGCAAATAAGCAAATCTCCAAAGCCTGAGGCATGCCCTTTTCATTTTTTTAAAGAGGCTTAAAGATGCGATTCAGATCCCAAAAAGCAAAACTGTGTGGCTGACCAGAGATGCAAAGAATGTCAAACATTTACAGTTGGATTCTTCGGTGGATGTGATGTAGGCGAAAGTGCCAAGAGAGAGAAATAGCTCAACACCCAGTGTCAGAATGCACTCTGCAAGAGAAGCAATTGCCTACGTCAAAGAACTTAGAGGCACAGTTGAGTTTGCCCCAAGTCTTCCTGTGAAAGATAGCAGCGCATGGAAATCTGGTAACAGCTGTATCCTCACTATCTAAAGGTTAGGTTAGAAGGACCCAGGGGATGGTGGAATTCGAGACTCCCCCCCCCCCCAAGGTGTTTCCCCAACCTAATTAGAAGGAAACTTCTAGAACAATGATCTCTGCCTATGGGGTTCTGGGCTGGAAGTTTGCTTCCCTCCAAATTCCTGTGTGGAAATCTTCACTAATCTTCAATGCAATGGAATCTGGGGGTAGTACTTAGGGTTAGATGAGGTCATGAGGGCGGGGCCCTTCTCTGATGGTGTTAGTGCTGTTATAAGAGGAAATACCAGAGAGCTTCCCTTCTTTGCCATATGAGCACCATACACCCACCACCGCCACCACCACCACCAATCCCAGTCCACTATACACTGTGCTCACTATATACTGTGATTTTCCTCTGTCTCCAGGCTTTCCCAACCAGCAGTCAATCCCTCCAGTGACAGTGCTACCCTAGGGCCAAAGCTGAGGGCAGAGCAGGGCTTCCTGTACCCACCCTGTAAACCTTCCTGCTTTCCCAGTGCCTGGTAGCACCTGCCAGCCCCTCTTCACTTCCCTTTGGGACTTATAGGGTGGCTAAGCAGCCTGTCCTCAGTCCTGGGAACACAGCAGCTTTTGAGTCCCTTCTGATGTCAGAGCCAAGGAGATAATGGTTCTTGCTGGAACAGGGTCCTTCCTGCCCCAGTGGGAGAATATGTATTTGTACAAGAGAGCTTGTGTGTAAGGGACCCAGAGTTTGCCATTTTCAAAAGTTCATTTCTTAGCCACAAATAATGCCACTGTCACAGTAGCACTTCCTGTTTTTCACAAATTAGTCATAGTAAAAACAGAAGGAAGCAAGAGGCTGGCAGTTACCGAGTCTGGCTGCGGGAGAATGCTGAGTTCTGCATGGTGGAGGGCAGCAGAGGCCCGAAGAAGGCACGGGGTGCCAGCTTCCTACTGTACCCGCTTCTGGCCCGGCGCCTCAGGCTCAGTCTGCTCGGCCTGTTTCCTGCGCGCCCTTTGCTCTCTGCCCTCTCTCTTCGCTTCCATGGCAGTCATCCCCAAATCTTATTTGCTAAAGATCCTCCAGTGGCCTTTGTGCTGACCACAGAGTAAAGTCTAAAGACTCAGCCAGCCCTTCCTCCAGGGACTCTGGCCACGCCTGCTCAGACTGGCCTGGCGGGGCCAGGTTAGGGTGAACTGAAGCGGGTTCCAAACTGTTCAGTAACCACATATTATATGATTAAGTTTTAAAAAGTCAAAGCTCATACAAAATGCTCCACGGTGACTCTAAAACAAAATTTTAACTATGGACAGAGGTGTCTCTGCATTGCATGTCTGTTCCCTCCACTGACCCTCCTGGCTGGGCTAGCCTGGACTTCCTTCTCAGATGGTACAAGCTCTTCTCAGACCTCCCCCGTCCTGTGCCTCTGCTCATACAGACCTTACTGTCTCTTGGCTCCATTCATTTTATAAACCTTCTTGCCATTCTCTCCTCTCTGAGTTTCTAGTTCACGTTGTCATTTGAGGGTTTTCATATACTTTTAGAAGTAGAAGAGGGGGTTGGGAGTGTAGCAGTAGCAGACTAGATGATCAGTCTGCTGGACGCCCTGGCCTTGACTCCCTTCACAGCAAGGGAGAAGAAAGAGAGAAAGAAAGAAAGAAAGGAAGGAAGGAAAGAAAGAGGCCAAGGCCAGGTGGTGGTGGCGCACGCCTTTAATCCCAGCACTCGGGAGGCAGAGTCAGGCAGATCTCTGTGAGTTCAAGGCTAGTCTGGTCTACAAGAGCTAGTTCCAGGACAGGCATCAAAAACTACAGAGAAACCCTGTCTTGAAAAACCAAAAAAAAGAAAGAAAGAATGAAAGGAAGAAAGGAGTGAGGGAGAGAGGGAGGGAGGAAGGGAGAGAAGGAAGGAAGGGAAAGAGAAAGAGAAAGAAAGAATTGCTAGAAATAGCATACGTCAGGGCTGGTGTGGGTGCACCATGCCTGGGATTTAATTCTCACTGTGCGTAGACCGTGTCTGCTGGTGCACACAAGCACTGGGGAGGTAGAGGCGGGAGGAGCAGAAATTCAAGGTCATCCTTTGCTACCTGGTGAGCTTGTGGCCAGTAAGGGCTCTCCGGAGTCTTATCTCAAAACAACCAACAATACCAGATGCACGCGCCCTGAGCCAGGCTTGTCCCGGCCTCCCTGTGTGAAGTCACTCCCTGGGCTCTGTCTCCCTGACCACAAGGAGACCTCTCTTGTCCTGCTTCAGTTCCGGACAGCACTCACCACCATCAGATGTGCATTCCGATTCCTTTCTAGCTGCCGTCCATCTCTCCGACTGGGATCTGAGCTTCAGGAGACAGTGGCTTTTCGTCCGTGTGTTCCAGGCCTCATTCCAGAGTCTACGACAGAGCCTGGGGTGTGACACAGACTCAGGAAAACTGTTGTCAAGTTGAATTTCTTCACTCCAGTTCTTAGGTTCAGTCTCCATCTAGGAAAGGCAACAGAGGGCTGGTGAGGTAGCTCAGCAGGCCATGGTGCTGCCACCAAGATTGGCAACTTGAGTTCTGTAAGGAGAGAGGTTGCTTGTTGGTTCCCAGCTTCCTGTTAACTTAATCACACAGAAACCATATTAATTATATCACTGCTTGGCCCATTAGCTCTAGCTAACTCTGACATATTAATCTGTGTATCACCACATGGCTTTGATTTACCAGGTAAAGTGTCCAGCATCTGTCTCTGGCAGTGGCTCCATGGCTTCTCTCTGACTCCGCCCTTCTTTCTCCCAGCATTCAGTTTAGTTTTTCCCGCCTAGCTAAGTTCTGCCCTGCCATAGGTCCAATGCAGTTTCTTTATTCATTAGTGGTAATCACAGCATACATAGGGAAATCCCGCATCAGAGTTCAATCCCACCATTTTACATGGTGGAAGGGGGGAATCTGACCTCTACAAGGCCCCCTAGCACCTGTGCACACACACACAAATATGCACAATAAATAATCAAGTGTAATTAAACTAGTTTGAAAATAAAGTTCCTGGTAAGCATCAAATGATTTCTGTGTGTAAATGTATGCCATTACTTAGGCTGTCAAAGGAAGAAAGTCATTTGTGTTATGTTTTGAGACAGGGTCTCACTATGTAGCTGTTGACTAGTCTTTCTTCATTATGTAGAGCAGGCTGACCTTGAAATCCCAGAGATCATCTTGCTCCTATTTCATGAGTGTTGCTATTAAAGACGTGTGCCACCACATCCATCCTCATTTGGGTTTGGTTAGGTGTAAAAATATGAAAACTGATGCTGTAGACACTTGTGACCAGTTAAGTGTAACTGTTCACTTTGAATTTTTGTTTTCTTTCTTCCGTGTGTTTGTGTGTGTGTATGTGTGTGTGTGTGTGTGTGTGTGTGTTCCTATTTGGGGCAGGGGGTACGGAGGATAGCCCCTGGAGTGCTATTCCTCAGGTGCCATTCACCTAATTCAGGAAGACAAGGTCTCTCAGCTGACTGTGGTGAATCATTTGTAATCCCAGCACTTGGGGAACAGAGGCAAGTGGATCTCCGTGAGTTCAAGGTCAGCCTGGTCCACATAGTGAGTTCTAGACTTTTGAGTTCTAGACCAGTGAGGGTTATACAGTGAGACCCAGTCTCAAAAAACAAGAGCAAAGGAAAGACAGGGTCTCTCACTGGTTTAGAGCTCACCAGTTAGGCAAGACTGACTGTCCAACAAGCTCAGGGATCAGTCAGTCTGCCTCTGCCTCCCCAGGGCTGGGATTACTGGCACATGCCACACCCAGCTCTGTATGTGGGTGCTGGAGATCCAAACTCAGGCGTCCCTGCTTGCCTAGTAAGTACTCTACCCATCAAACCATCTTCCCAGCCCCTTTTTGTTTTTTTCCACCCCAATAGCTCTTTTGAAATATAACTCTTACACCATACAATTCACACATTGACGGCTTGGGGGTTTTCACAGTTACAACTTGCAACTGTTGATCTGGGCTGAACCAAAATTTTCTTTAGTCTATGTAGCCAAAGAAAATGCAAATTCAGGGGATGGGGCGATGGCTTGGTTGGTTGGGTAAAGTATCTGCTGCGTAGGTGTAAGGACTGGGTTTAGATGCCCAGAAATCATATTAAAAAAAAAAGAAAGAAAAAAAGAAAAAAAAGAACAGCAACCTGGGGCAGAGATGTGCCCTTGTTAACACAGTGCAGAGAAGCAGAAATGGGAATTTCTGTTCAGCCAGACTAGGCAGTTAGTGGACTTCAGGTTCTAGAAGACCTTGCCTCAAAAAATAAGGTTAAGAGGGATCAGGGAAGCTCTCCAATGTTGACCTCTGACCTCTAAACACA
>NC_022009.1:36788762-36803738 GCF_000317375.1 Microtus ochrogaster | reverse complement strand
ATCTTAAAGAAGTAGCAAGACAAAGCCAAGCACTCCCAGGCATATAAAGAGGGAAACTGAGGAAAATGCTCAGGGATGATGCCAACAGAGCACGTCAGCCCCCAGCTTCCTCTGGCTGTCTCTGGGTGGGTAAAGGGCTGGCCACAAGTAGGGAGTTACAACCTGCCTTTGAGTGGGAAGAAGGGGCAAGTATCACATCTTTTCCAACCTCTGTCCTGCCTTGGACAAACAGAAGCTCCCCCCACAGCCCCTGCTCCCCGCATCTTGTCTTTAGCACAAAATAATCTTTCACATTTGTGAGAGACTTGTGGTTTCTTTCACTTCTCAGGTAAAAAGGAAAAAGATAACTTTGTGTCATAAACATAACAGAGAACATAGAGTAAACTATATGCCAAGCGATACACAGACACAGACACACACAGACACACACACAGATACAGACACAGACATACACACACACAGACACAGACACACACACACAGACACAGACACACACACATACACAGACACACACACACATACACACACAGACACAGACACAGACACACACACACACACACACACTTGGAGTCTTGTCATTTAGTTATTTCAGGTGTTTGCAGTAATATCCTCTTCTTATTGAAGAAGAAACCAGGGCTGCCAAAAAAAACCACGAAGAAATTGTTACTATGAACACACAGCTGGGAAGCTGAGAGCTGGGACTCGAGCCAGACAGCCTGCCTTCCCATCCAGCAGAAAAATGATAGGAAGTCATGGGAAGGAGCCATTAGGAAGAGGAAGAACTCAAGAAGATAGGCAGCCTAAGCCCGAGCCAGAGAGAGGAGAAAAGTGTAAAGGAATGACCATAGTATAGGGCTAAGAGAGAGTTGAGGGAAGAAATAGGAGGAGCGGCAGAGAGAGGGTGACGGAGAGAAGGGACGCATTTGATAAGCACAGAAAATTATTCCTTAGACTTGGCCTCCAGGAAGGCCCAGCTAAGCTTAGCAGGAGAGTCTCCATCAGACTTCCTCTACAGTAGCACCATCCTGACCATGCACCCAGGTCATTCTATGTGGTAGGATGCCCAGCAGTGTCCCTAGCTCTGCCCACTAGATGTCAGGAGCATCCTTCCCCTGGTTATGACAAGTAAAACTGCCCATCAGTGGGGTATCACTGTGACCACTTGTAATGCCAGCACTGGGGAGGCTGAGGTAGGAGGACTTTCGAGGCTGGCTTGGGCTCTGAAACCCTGCCTCCATCACACACACAGACACAGACACAGACACAGACACACACACACACACAGACACACACACACACATATGTTCGGATATTGTTAAATATCCCTTGGGGAATAACAGTGCTCTGGATGGGCTGAACATTCCTGATTCACAGCGTGGTGGGTTGAAACCAGGTGAGGGAGTGAGAGAAGAGGGAAAGAAAAACAGAAGGCTTGGACAGATGAGCAGAAAAAGATGGTAGGAACTGGAGGGGAAAGTGCCACCAAAGGAGACAGTTGCTGTCTTAAAACTTCCGTGTATTTCTCAGGTATCTGAGACTATGGCCTAGGACAGACGAAAGGATACGGGAGACAGTGAGAGTTCACAGATGCAGGAAGGAAAGGAGATATAAATGGATGGAGAGAGACAGACAAAACAGACAGACAGACAACAGACTGTGAATTCCTGGAATAGATAACATGAACTGGGATCCTGACCACAAATTCAGAGTTAGGCTTTGAAACCAGTAGCTACTCCTACTCCAGGGACCAACGAGAGAGGCCTGAGGTGGAAGACGTAGGAGGGTGTGCATATTTGGCGGTGGCAAGTTGAGAGAGTTCCCATCTGTTGGCTTCTATTTTCCAAGCCAAGCATGTGGCACGGTCATCCCCAGAGCTGGGCTGGAGCCTGGGGAGGAGGAAGAAGGAGGCAGGGAGGAAAGGGGGGGCGCAGCAAGGAAAGCCAAGAGGAGAAGGGCAAGATGGCTAGGTGGTGCTTATAGCCACTTGCAGTCTGGAGCTGGGAATTTAAGATGAGGCCAGCCTGTGCTGTGTAAGGATTTTCTCGAACATCTTTGTCTGCTCAGGGGGAACGGCACATGGCCGAAGTCCCCTGGCAGCCTGAAGCAGGTCTCCAACACTAAGTGGGTCTGCTTTGGCCGAAATGATACCTGAGCACTTGTTAGGTAAAGAAGCAGGAGCCGATAGCATCTTATCATCCCTAGGACCAGAGAAAAAATCTGCCAGGTACCCTGAATCCTCACCACCTACTCTCTGTAGAGGTGGTGACTCGTGCTGTACCCCACTAAGATGGAACTGGAGACTGTTGACTTTCTACGGTTGGACTCCTCTGCTCCTCTGCAAGTCAAACCTGCCTCCCACCCAATGGCAGTGCTAGAACTGGGATTTTCAATGTCCTCCAAAGCCAGTGTGTTGAAGATTTGATCCCAGACTGACAGTGGTAGAAGATGATAGAGCCTTAAATGGTGGATCTGGGGAAGGGGTCTTTAGACCACTGGGCATGTGCCCTCCAAGGACTGTGGGGTCCCTGATGCCTTCCATGGGAAGCCTGTCTTATGTCTCTGCCATGAAGCAAATGGCTTTGCTCTTCCACAGGTCCCCACTATGCTTTGCTGGCTCATCACAAGGTCAAAAGTCACAGGGCCAACTGACCATGGGCAGACGAAGGGAGGAGAAGGGAGGCAAGAAGGGAGAGAGAGAAAACAGAAACCCCTCATGCTCTCCCAGCTTCTTGGTCCCCACCCTGACCTGACTCAGTAGACCTAGGCAAAGACCCACATCTGTATTTCTTAACCCCGGCTCCTGTTGGTGATGCTGGCCTGATGCCATCCTCCTTAACCAAGTGCCCTTTGGCAAAGGCAGCACGTGAGAAGTGCCCCAGTCAGGTTTGAACCCGGGCCCCCTGAGCTAGGTTAAATTGGCAAGTTCAGCCCCTTCTCATTTATGCCTGAGGGACTGCCATACTGTACACCTTGACAAGCAGTTTTGAAAGTCAGAGAGAAAGCCCCTCATGCCCAAGACCTTGGGCAGGCATCCTGTGACAGAAAGCAGGGCTGCAGCTCTTGCCCCTATCCTAAAGCACATCCATAGCTCATGACTGCTTGGATTCAAGACAAGCATCAAGTTGGCCTCAGGAGTCCTGAGGAGGTTACAGAATCGGTTACCTTCCCACACTCTCTTCCTCCTTTCTGAACCCCCAGGCCCTGAAATAGGACTCAACACCTACTAAGACACGGCCGGTGATGACATTTCTAAGCGTAGGAGAGAGCTGATCACTTTCAAATTTGATATTATTTTAAGTACATGATCTTTAAAATCTGGGTCAGGATGAAAAATGAACTTGTGCTCATAGGATGTTACCGCTGGAAGGAAGCTTTAAAACCATCTAATTTTCTCATCAAAGTAAGGAAACAGAGGCCCAGAGAGGGGCAGCAACTTGCAGAAGGAGGCACAGCAAGTTAAATGAGAAGCGTGGTTCTGATAGCACGGAATGCTGACGGGAAGACAAGTGTGCTGCTTTCCAGCACTAGTGCACTGGTGAGTTTTCAGTTCAACATGACACAGGCTAACCTCCACTGAGGGAAGGGAGCCCCAGTTGAGAAGATGTCGCCATAAAATCAGGCTGTAGGTAAGTTTCTGTCCTGCTTGGTCCTGCAGCTGTTCAGTCCCAAAGAAATACACAGAGGCTCATATTAATTATAAACTGCTTGACCTGTTGCTCAGGCTTATTACTAACTACCACTTACAATGTAAATTAACCCATAATTCCTGTCTATGTTTAGCCACATGGCTTGGTACCTTACTCAGGGAGGCAGCCTCATCTCGCTTTCCCTGCGTCTGGCTGGTGACTGCATCTCTGCCTTTCCTCTTCCCAGAATTCTCCTGGTCTGATTGCCCTGCTATACTTCCTACCTGACTATTGGCCAATCAGTGTTTTATTAAACTAATACAAGTGACAAATCTTTACAGTATACAAGAGCATTATCCCATAGTACTGTAGGACATTTTCTTAATTAGCGATTGATGGGGGAGAGCCCAGCCCATTGTGGTGGGGTCATCCTTTGACTGGTGGTCCTGGGTTCCATAAGAGAATAGGCTGAGCAAGCCATGGGGAGCAAACCAGTAAGCAGCACTCCTCCATGGAATCTATCTCAGCCCCTGCCTCCTGGATTCTGCTCTGCTTGAGTTCCTGGCCCTACTTCCTCCAATGAAGGGCTATGATAAGGAAGTGTTAAGCCAAAGAAAAGCTGTCTTCTCCACGTTACTTTTGGTCATGGTGTTTTCTCAGAGCAATAGAAACCCTAACTAGACACCTGGGTCTGTGAGAAGCTCCAGAACTTCTGAGTACTCCTGATTCTCAAATTCAGCCAATGAGTCTATTTCCGTAGAAGAACAGATCAACATCAGGATCTCCAAATATAAGGGATTTTCGGGATGGTGGGTGTGGGTGCTGTAGATAGGCTCCTAGGTCCAGCACACACTAAGCTCATGGTTCACACACTAAAACCTGAGCGATGCCCTCCAGCTCTGCAGGAGTTGTTTTCACAGTGAAGGGTATTCATAAAAACAATGGCCCCATACCATGTCACTTCCCTTCTTAGTTTGTTTTTCTTTCTGGTGGGTCAGAAACCTGGCCAGTTTCTTTGCCCCAATTCTTCTGTACACTTCCTGCTTCAGGCTGGCCCCTTCCTTTTCCGCTTTGACTTCTTTTCCTCTCCTCTAACACTTTATCCCCAAGTCGGAAAGAGCTTGCCCTGGGCCCGGGCCAGAGTGCACATCTGTGGCTCTAACTGATCCGGATAAATAGGCTAAAGGCAGGTCTGTGTTTATTCCTTGCTTTTGTTTTTTCTCTCTGCTATTCAGTTACCCAGTGTTTATGGAAGCCAACAACTGCCAAGCACTCAGGAAACACTCCTGTGCTTCCAAGCTTACAGACAGCTCCTTTCAGCACGCGTTCTCGCGGTGCCCACGCTCTGAGGACTGTGTTCTGCAGGCCTCTGGGCCCTGCCCTTAGGGGGGTCCAGGCTCGATTCTGAGAAATGACTGGTTTCTGGGTAGATACAAGCACCTGCAGCAGGGGTCAGGATATGGGAACTGGTAGAAGCATTGGCCCACACAAGCCTGTAGAAGTCAATCACTGACTAGGTGGCCGGGGTGGGGGTGGGGTGGGAGTCTTTTTTAAACTGGTGATTAGTAGAACCAGTATTAGAAATTAAGTTACATAAAAATAAATTATATTCTCCAAAACCACAGAGAAACCCTGTCTCAAAAAACCAAAAAAAATATATATTAAAAACAGTGGTCATAGACACAACTTACCCTTTTCCAATTATTTTCTTATGTGTGTGTGTGTGTAAGCATTCATGTGTGTTTGCATGTTTAAATGTAATGTGTATGTATGAGTTGGAGGGCAGAGGTCTTTCAACTTTTTACTTATTGTGACAAGATCTCTTCTAGAGCCCACTCATTTGGGTAGTCTGGTTAGCCAGTTTACCACAGGGAATCCCTGTCTCAGCCTCCAAAGCCTGGGGTGGGGTGGGGGTACAGGAGGGGTGCCACATCCACCCCAATTACATTGGTGCTGAGATACAAACTCCTTATGCTTACAAACAAGCTCTTTACCCACTGAGCCTTCTCCTACTGTGAAACAGCCTCTAGTCCACGGTTCTCAACAATGCATTTTGGTCATGATTCAACCGGCCGCTCATGCACTGCAACGCCAGAGGACAAAAAAGCCCACCTGTCCCAGCGCATTCCATTACCTGCCTGCATCAGCATCCGAGGTCCCCGTTATTTCTGTGAGCTATGTCATTATCCCCAGAGGTCACAAGTGAGATTTTTGGGATAGGCTTTGTTGGGGGGACCTCACATGCCAAAGTTGTTTCCTTGCAAAGCACGGTGAAGCTCCTGTATGGTGGACACGGAGATGGGAGTGTGGGATTGGGGTAGCAGGTAGTAGTGGGGGCTCTAGATTCTACAAACAGAAGATGGGCTTTGGGGGAAAGTGAGGCCATGACGAGCTTCGGGAAGGGATAGACCAGCGGAGCAGACCACTGAAGCAAAGTTGAAAGAATCTTCCATAGTGAAGGAACAAGAACAAAAATCTCGAGTGTCAGCGCTGATCAGGCTATCCCAGCCGCTGTTTTCCCCCTCCATTATCTCCATCCTCCCCACGTTTCTTTCTCTTTCTCCCACACTATAAATAATTACAAGTCTTTGTTCCTTGCCTTGGGAATAGCTTCCCCAGCTGTTGCTGTGTTCCTGAACTGAATAAAGCTTCTCTTGGAATCTACAAAAGAAATTGATTAGCTGTGTGCGTGTTTTTAAAGTGGCTCAACTCCATCGATTGCAAAATAAATAACATGGAATCTATCTAATAGCCTTTTATCCCCATATGTGCAGATGCACTGACGGGCACACAGTTAGAGTGGCTCTTCCTTGTCACTGCCTGCACTGTGGCAGGGTGAGAGGAGCAAGACAGGCCGGAGGTAGAATGATGTTCTCTTCCTCTTCTTCCCTCTGCAGGCCCCAGGAAGCAGCATTTCCCAGCCACGTCTCTTGGAAGAGCTTCAGGCATGGGTGGACTAGTTTCTTAGCAATAATCACTGTTTTCATGGCATTATGGGAAGCAGTTCTAGAAGGCAGAACTGCCGAGGAGTGACATCTGCTCTGAGAAGATGCTGAGGAGAAAAGCAAGCAATACATATGGTCTCCTTTCAGGGCCAAAGGAGCTGGAGGCGGATTTCTCATGGATGTTGGCTCATGAGGGGGAAAATGGCTGGTTTCTCTCAACTGGCCACTAGAGTCAACTGACAGGGATTTAGACCACCCTGAAGCGTCTACAGGAGCAGGTGTCGGTCCTTAGAACATAGAAAACACCAGCATTTCTTGTCCTTCATGGTGACACCCAGATGGCCAAATGACAGCATGACTTGTCTAGTGCAGCCATGGTGTGACATATTACTACAGGCCTGGGGAGATTCGAAACTGCTCCAGCGGGTCACACGCTCCCAGAAGGCTCCCAGCCCCATGGCCACCCCTGCCTCTAGGATCCTGTTTCTGTTTGGGCTGTTGTTGCTGGTTTTGATTTTGTTTTGTGGTAAAATAGAAACAAAAATAATTTTTTTCACTTTCAAAGTATTGAGTTCAGGGGCATTAAATATATGGGCGATGTTATGTGGCCCTCACCACTATCTAGTGCAGGAATTTTCATCACTCCTAATGGAAACCACATGTCTGCTAAGCAACTCCGTGGCTCCCTACTCTCCCAGTCCTTGGGACCCCTGCTTATCTGTATTCTATCCTATGGATTTGCCTATTCTGGACATTGTATGTAAATGGAATCATAGTACAGTATGTGACCTCTCATGACCAACTTCTTTCCATAGTATCAAGCTGGCGTGTATGTGTATGTGTGTGTATGTGTGTGTGTATGTGTATGTGTGTGTATGTGTATGTGTGTGTGTATGTGTGTGTGTATGTGTGTGTGTATGTGTATGTGTGTGTATGTGTGTATGTGTGTGTATGTGTGTGTATGTTTGTGTGTGTATGTGTGTGTGTATGTTTGTGTGTGTATGTGTGTGTATGTGTGTATGTGTGTGTATGTGTGTGTATATGTGTGTGTGTGTATGTGTGTGTGTATGTATGTGTGTGTGTGTGTATCAATGTCCATGTGCCACAGCATGTGTGAAGACCAGAGGACATCTGAGAGTCGTTTTTTCTCTTTCTGGGAGATCAAATGCAGGGTCTTGGGGGGGTCAAACGTAGGTCAGCAGGCCTGAACAGCCAGGGCTTTCATCCACTGTGTCATAGCGTTCCTTGGTCTTTTGTTCTCTTTTGTATCTGAATAATTTCATTGTGTGGGTCCATCACATTTCGGTTATCTTCTGCTTCCTTTTTGTCCATTTTATCCATTATGCTCGGTCCCCTTCCTCTATTTCTACCATGATTTCTACTTCCTCATGTGAGCAAGAGTTTACAGTGTGCTGCGAAGGTGAAATGATTTACACCCTGTAAAGCCACCTAAAGCACTCAGCAACAGTGCTCAACAATGTTGCGATAATATGAATTCCTTATGACCTCTCCTTTTCTGTTCTATTATCTTATTTGCTTTACAACATACCTTACGTGTAGCCAGGACTTGACAGCCCCAGAGAGAAGATGACTAGACCTTTCAGAACAATGTTGAACTTCATCCTCCCCATTGGTTCCCCATCACGTGGGCCCTGAAAAGACATGGTTCCCAATATACTGCTACAGAAGGGGGTTCCTGGTCTACTTCTTCAGGAAACAATCTGGTGCTCAGTGGCTTTCCTTTTTCTCATATGCAGGTGTGACTGTTTTCCAAATGTGTAGTGTTGGTATAAAGACTAATAAAAGATACCTGGTACTGGGCTGGAGAGATTGCTCAGTGGTTAATAGCACTGACTACTCCTTCAGAGGTCCTGAGTTCAATTCCCAGCAACCACGTGGTGGCTCACAACCATCTGTAATGGGATCTGATGCCCTCTTCTATCTGATGCTCTCTTCTGTCATGCTGGCATACATGCAGATAGAACACTCAGATGTACAAATAAAATAAGTATTTTTTAAAAAGAAAAAAGATATCTGGTGTAAAAGCCTCTTATATGTATGACTTCTCAATCTAGTAATTCTCTGAATGCCATTTCTCTCATTTGTAGGCCTTCATATCGGAGCAGCCACTAGCATACAGCACCACGGTAAGAAACCCAAACCAGTCAGTGCAGGTGGAAATGGGCCCATTAGTAGGAGTTTAGTGAATCTATTGTGAGTTTGGTACCAACCCAAGTTCTAGGTGAGGTAACGGGGTCTTGGATA
This sequence comes from Microtus ochrogaster, assembly GCF_000317375.1. Classification (NCBI taxonomy): domain Eukaryota; kingdom Metazoa; phylum Chordata; class Mammalia; order Rodentia; family Cricetidae; genus Microtus; species Microtus ochrogaster. The sequence continues at coordinate 36,794,902 of NC_022009.1, read as the reverse complement.
AGCAACAGGTGACTTTTAGCCCACACACTATGTAGTGTGGAAGACCAGGCATGGGTCAATGTGTTGGTGAACAATGTGTCAGTGTAAGACCCACTGCTAACTCCATCCTGTAGAGAATCAATGAAATCAACACAAGCCGGAGTCATCTTCAGGGAAGAATCTGGAGGGATAAACTAGGTTGGAAAAGGGCCTGGGGCTCTAGGTAAGGCAGAGACTGAAATGAAGAATGAGTTGGTTGGCCTGAAGTACAGTGTCTGATTTGGAATGCGATTTCCACAGCCAGTAGGTCAAAAGACAGACAATGCCGGAAGGGACTCAATGGGAAGGCAAAATCCACTGGGCTGCTCAATAGAAGAGGCTGAATGAAGCCTGTAACGGGAAACTCGGCCTAGGTGAAGCAGGAGACTAGTACTACGAATAAGTGTAGGGGTCAAAGACAGTTCCATTTCATGTTGCCGTCATTACAGGAACTCCACCAGGGAACAGGCACTGCCTCTTATGACACGGTGTCTTTGCCCTGCGTCTTCTGACACAGACATGCACATTTGCATTGCGCAGACGGGCGATGGACCTTGGCCCCGTTGCCAGAAACTCCTGCACTAGTTCCAAGTTCTGGAAAGGGCGTATGCCCTCTGGGAGTAGACAAATGGATCAAAAGCTTCCCAGGTTGGCTTTATAGATGTCTTCTCAATACTCTTTAAGGCAATGGCTTTCACGTGCTGAAGTCCAGCCTGGCCGTGTTCCTGTTTTGTAGAGAGCAAAGGGCGGAATATTGAGAGACTGGTCTGTTTGCAGAGGCCCACATCATCACTTGATTTACCCCCGAGAATGCAGCATCTTGGTAACACTCTGCTAAGTCACCCCAATTTCCTCCAGGGGAGAATCACACTTATTCTCGTATGCACATTTCTGGGCTTCTGAAAGGGACAGGGTTAAAGAGACACCGTGGCTGTAGAAGGTACGAACATCCCCTCCAAATCTTCTCATTTGTGCTTGAAGCTCACCAGTGTGGTTCCTCAAACGGAACCAGATGGGGTCAGAAGCTCACATGCCACTCCTAGAAGGCACTAGTAGATATTTCCTTAGCTTCCAGAAACCTGCATGTGTGTGGCTCTTCATTTTCTACTTAGCACAGGCATCCCCAGAGCCCGGGCAGGAGCTGGAGCATCCTTCTTGACCCTCACAACCAAACACTGTGTAATCTGCATTTAGTCCTTGTCCCTTTAGCACAGAGGAGGAATGCCATTCACAAAGTAAAGAGTAGCAAAGTCTGTTTAAAAGGTACGGAGAAAAGCCAGGTCAGAGGCGTCCACCTTTAATCCCAGCACTTGGAAGGTAGAGGCAGGAAGATGTCTGTGAGTTTGAGGCCAGCCTGGTCTACACAAGGAGTTTCAGGTCTGCCAGGAGCACATAGTGAGACTCTGTCTTGAACAAAACAAAATGAACAAATGAAAAAGCCACTGGGAGGATGTGGCACAGGAAGCGGTGGCCCCTGCGGTGAGGGAAGACGATGGCGAGCATCACCATTGTTCTTCCCTTCCTTCTTCGGCTTTAGAAACTGAAGTCATACGTTTCGAATAGGCTGTTCCATCCTGGAGCAAACAGTGGACTATCAGACTGTACCTTGCACTGGGTGATTCCAATTTATAAGCAATATTTGACTCTACTTTGAGCGCAGATGTAAAAGCAGGGTGTTTATGAATCTTGTTGAGAATGTAGACACCACACCTGTCCAGCACCACCCATGAGGCCCAAACTGATTCACAACTGTAAATAGGCTCAGCTCTATAAACTTATCAAAGTCGATGAAGACCATATGAGCATATTACAATATTAAAATTATATCAGAAGGAATAGACCTGAGGACTTATCGAACATGCCAGACAAAGAAAGGATACGACACCCTGACCTGGTCTCCATAAAGAAAAGGACACCTAATATGGTGATGGTGACTACCCCTCCTGCATGTGTCAAGGTGTCAACAGGCAGAGAGGTCCATTGTCTCAGGAGCTCAGCTCAGCTCTCACTGCTAACATGACCTGCTCGAATTGCCGGCTGTCTGCCCACAGTTCGTCCATCTTGACCTGGTCCTGCACCTCCTCCGTGGTCTTACAGTCTTCCCCTTGCCTATGTGGCTTCTTTCATCTTGTTTCTCCCCTCTGCAGCTCAGCTCAGGACTGCTGGCCACTCTCCGGCTGTGACTATTAATGTCTTATCTAAACTCTTTCTCCTTGCACCTAAATCAGCTCTCTGTCTCTGCCTCTTTGAATCCCTTGAAACTGTTATGGCCTTGTTAACCCTTTAGTAGCCATTCTGTTAACATCTCCCTCTCTCTCTATTTAGCTATAATTACTGTGTAATATGTAATCTGATAATTACTGTTATTAATTAGGATTGGGATAAAAGAACCCAAGTATGCTAATGGCCAGCTATCAAGGTTGAGGTGACTTAGCAAACTGCTGCCAAAGAAGCCAGTGTCACTTGTGAATTTATTGGCAGCCAATAAATTTGGACATTGCGGAAATACACATCTGTGTTCCTAAAAGCACCTTCACAACAAAGTGGCCCTTGCCGAGACCCATAGCTAGGATGAGAACCACTTAAGTTCCTAAACTTGATCCCCCCCATGTGTAAGTTTTCCATTAGTGTGATTAAATTCCCAAGAATTTACTGATTTAAGAAAGGTTTATTTAGTTCATACGCATGGAGGTCTAGGTCCAAAATTAGGTGGACCCATGGTGTCCTGTGGCTATGGACCTCTCATGGGTGTCAGATGGCAAGAGAGGGAATGAATGGCTGAACAAATCACTTACCTCATGGCCAGGAAGCAAAAGCAAGAGGAAGAGGCCAAGGCCCACTCAAGAGCATTCCCCTACTAATTTAAGAGCATCCCTCTAAGCTCCACCCCCTAACATCTCTACCATTCACCAGTGCCATCACTCTTGCCACATTCCAGATGGAAACTACAGCATCCAACCCCTGGGACCCAACGGTTCATTTCCTTCTCAGACCGCAAAAGGCCTCTGTTCCATCACCAAGAGTCTCATCAATGTTTCAGCATTGCTCAAAAGTCTAAATCCCCTGAGATGCAAGGCCAACTCAATAAGTGAGCCCCTGCAAGAAAATAAAAAGAAAGTTGCATACTCCCACGATGCAATGGTACGCTAGTCACAAGGTGAACACTCCTATTTCAGAAGGGAGGAATGGGAAATAGTGAGAGAGATTTGCTCAAAGCAAGACCAAATCACCCTCCAAGCTTCATGTCCAGCATCTGGGGTATAGCGAAGCGAATGTGGGCTTTCAAGAGCTTGGATGACCCTGCTTCTGTGAGTTTGCTAGCTGCAGTCTAAATGGTCATGGTTTTATTTATTTTTTTATTATGTTTATTTTTTTTCTGTGTGCCTGCCACAGCACATTTGTGGAGCCAAAGGACAGTTTAAGGAGTTGATCCTCTTCTTATGTGGATCCCAGGGAATGAGTTCAACTTGTCAGGCTCCATGGCAGGCACTTTTACTGGCTGACATGTCTTGCTGGCCCTAAATGGCTTACTCTTACAGGCTGGCTCTTCTTATTGCCTACAGCTTCCCTTAGCAGACACTGCACATTGCTGGTGCCTCTACCTTCCTGGGAGTCTCCGTTGCAATTTAGATTCACGTTCTTCACTCTATACATTACTCTTTTAGGGGTTGCTTGGAAGGCTTTGGACTCTACCACAAACTGCCTTGCCCTACACTCTCCTGGGGAAGCTGGTGGAAGCTGCCATGACCCTGTAACTCTTACACTCTGCAGGCCAGGAAAACCAGAATCATGTGGATAGAGCCAAAGTCTGCTGCCAGTGCAAGCTGTACTTGAACCTGCTTCCACTGTGGCTTTTGCAGGCACAGAACATTTTGCCAGCTGAGTATGTAAAGTGTATATGTGTTTGTGGAGGGGGGAGGTGGGCGGATCATGGGGCCTTGCTGGGCATGCAGGACACTATATGACTCTTTTCAACTTACTCCATCCTGGAAAGTTAATTTGTGTTTCTGCATCTGAAACTGTGACGGGTGGGGTACCTCTGCAGATTGCTGAGATGTCCTCCAGGCATCTTTCCCATTGTTCTTCATGCAAAGCACTTGGCTTCTCTTTATGGGTGCTAATCCCCTTGGCAGTCCTCACAAGGGCTCCTTTTTCTGCCAAGCCTACCCTTTTTTGTTTTTCTCCCTTTTGCTGCTCCTCATTCTCACTAAACTTGGCTGAAAACAGGCAGTAAAATCCTTGCTTCGGTCTGAATATTTCATTGTGTTGAATTTCTCCCATCACGTTAACTATAATCTTTAAGTTTGACCTCCAAAACATCAAGACAAGGACAAAATACAGACAAAAGATTCCAATGTGTAACAAGAATGGCCTCCAGTCTAACAGACTCCTCATTTACATTTGAAACCTCATCAGCCCGACTCTAAACTGCCTATATTTCTGTCTTCTGAACATTCACTAAAATTGCCTGTTAAAATTCCAAAATTGTAAAAAGCCCTTTCTTCTTTGGTATGGTAGGCGAGTGCTTTACCACTGAGCTATATCCCAGCTCTACCACTGTAAACATTTTAAGATTTCTCTCTCGCCTTCAAAGTCTTCTAAACCCCTCCATGATAAAGAAGTACATCTCGGCACCATAAAGTAGCTACAATCAGCGCCACTACTCTTGGTACCAGTTCTCTATTAGCTTCCCATCACTGTAAAACAACAACAACAAATTCCAGAGACAATTTATATAGGAAAACCCTTACTTGGTTTATGGTTCTAGAGGATTCAGTTCAAGATTGGGTAAATTCATTGCTTTGGCCTCTGCTAGATGGCAATGACAGAGAATGTGATGGATAAAACTATTTACCTCAAGGCCAGGAAGCCAAAGCAAGAGGAAAGGACAGAGTCTCAAAATTTCCTTTCAGGACAGGCACCAATAAGCCAATGACTTTTCACTAGGTACCACATCCTCAAGGACCTACTGCCTTCAATAGCGGCACACTCCTGCTAAGCCTTTAGTCATGGATCTGTAGAAAACACTCCAGAGTAGCTGGAGTGGTGGTGCACCTTTAATCCAAGCACTCAGGAGGTAGATGCAGGTGAATTTCTGAGTTCGAGACCAACCTGGTCTACAGAGCAAGTTCCAGGATGGCCAGGGCTACACCAGAGAAACCTTGTCTCAAAAGCAAACAAACAAGAAAACAAAACGAAGCAAAAAACAGAACGAATAAAGAAAAGAACACACCACAGATGTAAACTATAGCACTTCACAAGAACCTGATGCAATTTTGTTTTGTTTTTTAGTTTTAAATCATTTGAGAGGCAATTATTTTGGGACCAGTTTGGAACAAGGCACGTTCCTCACTGTGGTGACATAGTGGAAACATGATGAGACAGAAGGAAGAGGGGATGGGTTATTAGACACTTTTCTACATCTTCCAGCTATCGCTTATACAACCAGATATTTCTTGAATTATAGGGAAATTATTACTACACCTTGACACAGAATGAATTGTCTCCATCTTCTTAATGAGTGGGTTATGAGAAGGTTTGGACAGAAGTCTTGCTTTATCTGGGACCATCCCAGGCTCTATCTGTCATGCCAGCCTAGTTATAGAGACAGACTTACATAAGGAATGAACGCAACTTATGCAGGGGGAGGATTTTACTGCTCCAAGCACAAGCAAGTCAGACAGGATGAAAACCAAGGATCCAGCCCATAAAAACCTGCACTGGGCCTCCTTTTCCTTTTCTCTATGTGACTTTAATTGTTGCCTTTTTTTTCTCTGCCTGGTAACTCTTTCCTTCATGACAGAGTTTCCACGAGCCCTGAGTGGTGCATTTGACAAGTTTGTTAGTTGCTCAGAGCCCAGGAGTTTCTTAGTTCTCACCCCTAGGAGAAAACAGGAGGAACCTGAGAGCAGGGGAGGGGGGAGGTTGGCATCACAGCCTTGCAGCTAAGGGGATCCTGGGAATATTGGAGGAAAGTGAAGTTTTTAAAAGAGGTAGAGAGGTGCATTTCCTTCAGGGTTCAAATAAGGGTACAATCCGTATCCCATGTTTATTGGGTCCACTTCCTGGCATTTATCCACATTTAACAGCCTGGTTATTTATTTATTTATTTATTTATTTAT
>NC_022009.1:36779790-36787636 GCF_000317375.1 Microtus ochrogaster | reverse complement strand
GTTTCCAAGTTCTGGCTATTACAAATAATGCTGCTATGAACATAGTTGAACAAATGCCCCTGTCATATGATCGGGCATCTCTTGGGTATACTCCTAAGAGTGGTATTGCTGGGTCCAGGGGAACAGCCTGGTTATTATTTTATGATCCAAGGAAGAGTCCTATTTTCCTCTCACTCCACACGGAGACATGCCATCCACCCTGAAGCTTGTTTTCATTTGCTTTGCTCTTCTCTTACTGTGATAAATACCATAACCAAAAGCAACTTGTAAAGGAAAATGTTTGACCTACATTCCAGCCACAGTCTCTCTTTGAGGGAAGTCAGGGCAGGAACTCAAACAGCACCTGACGCAGAAACACTGCTTGTGTGTTTCTTCTCTGCCTTCAGCTCAGTTAACTTTCTTACGGAGCCTGCCTAGGGATGGCGCTGCCCACAGTGAGCTGGTCCCTACTACATCAATTATCAATCAAGACAGTGCCCCAAAGACAGGATCACAGGCGGATCAAATTGGAACAGCTTCTCAGTTGAGGTTCCTTCTTTCCAGGTGTGTTAAGTTGACAAGAAAAACAAATCATGACAGAGACAGGGCTGGCTTTGGAACAGGAAGGCCAAGGATTTGCTTTCCTGAGGGGAGATGCGGCTCCCCAGAATGTATGTGGCTTTAGGTGGGCCCTACTTTGCCCTCGGAGGGTGACTGTTTACCTCTACATCCGCATTCGTATATATGTCTATGCTCACAGTACCTGATAAGGTCAGTATGCAGAGGTCAAAGCAGCTGGCAACAACTCCTGCCTACTGAGGGTGACCACAGCTGCCATCTTTACCAGGAAGAATTTTCTCCCTTTGACAGCCTCTCCCTCAAGATCTAGGTTTCAGCGCAGGTCCTGCTGGCAATGACGGGAGATGACGTACTCCCAGGGCCACCCATCTCTCCATTTTTTAATTTTATCTCCCTGAGGTAGTTACTAACCCCATTCCAGGGTACTGAGATGTGGGACTTACCCCAGAAGATCGAGGTGTCTTCTGAAGAGAAGAAAGGTGGGTGCCCGAACTATATTCCCAGTCAAGTGAAGTGGAACACAATGATTATCTTTTCATTTATCTTTTACTGTAAATTCCTTGAAGGCACGGCCCCTGTTTTTTACTTTGTGTAACCCCGGAGCTGGCAAGAGTATTTGGCACACAGGCTGAATTCTTAGTAATTACTTTCAATTCCCAACAGGGCCCTGTTCTCTCCTCTTCCAGATCTCCTTCTCTGCCTGGAACATCTTCCTTTGGCCCTTTGCTGCCCTCACCCCTCCTTAGACGTTCCACTCACCCGTCACCTCTCCAGGACACCTCCTCTGACCTGAGCCCCCTCACCCAATTCCAACCAGGTTAGATGTTTCTTCTGCAGATCAGCTCCTGGTGTCTGGTTACAGGGGTGTCTCTCCCACTAAACTGAGGGGCTTCTGAGGAACAACACAGGTCGCGGCACCCAGTAGATTGTCAGTATTTGCTGAATGGGGTAAAGATGGTTTTGTGAATAATTTCTGAGTCTAGGAACAGATAAGATGAAAAAGATAGTGGTCTAGTTACTTGAACATTTTTGAGGCTTAACTCTTTCAGTCTATAAAGATGAGGCCAGCTTCCACCAATATTGTAGCAAACTTTTAGATTTCTTTGAGCCTCTGACATTCCTAAGTGGGACCCATGCTCTGCAGCCACTTTTAGGTGCTGCTCTGGTTTAGACTGTGGGGTCAGTCCTGTGTTGTTCAGGGGGAATTTTGAAAAGCCAAGCTTTTTAAAAATTTTTTATTTATTTTTATTTTTTTATTCTTTAAAAGACATCTATGGGTGTCTTGTCCTTGAGGCTGCTCAGTAGCTGACAAGGCATCTGGATAGGGACAAAATAGTGACCCACGAGAGCTGCCACAGCAGCACGGAGGGCCTATGGAGTCGGGAGGTGACTCTGCTGGGGAAGAGGAAAACACAGTAGGGCTGCCCAGGGGAGACCTTCATGTGGTCCTTGAGCATCCTATGGCTGAAGGCACCAAGGGGTGGACCTTCAGCGCCTGTTTAGGAGAGAGAACAACTGACAACTCACCTAGTTTCATATAAGCCACACCCTAGTCCCCTTGATAAACACAAAACCTCAGATTTCCCTTAACAGCCTTTGGTACACAGAGAATTAAATATTGAGAGTACAGCATGAGCTGAGGAATGGGGGGGGGAGCATTGTTCTTTCTGTCTGTGTCCCTGCTCTGTCCCAGTTCCAGCAGGTTCCTTCCTTCCACCATCTATGGGTTTGGTGGAGTGAGGGCTTACTTAGAGGGAAGTAGTATGCAAGGCCTAGGAGGGACGCCCATCGGCAGGGCGGGACAGAGTGAGACAGAAAGCACGGTCGATAGCATCAGAAACTGCTGCAGGTCCTGAACGTTATTACAGATTCTGAGACTTGCTGTGAACCCCTAACTTTCCCAGGTGAGTCTCATGATCTGCTGCCCCAGTTTAGAGCCTGGGATCAGTCCTGTCTTATCTAGGGCAGTTGAGGTTTTAAAAATTATTTGTTTAAAATTATTTGTTGAATGTCATTTCCACAAGGCTACCTGACATGACGGTTTGGATAAGTGCAAACTATTGGCCCATCAAAGCTTCAGACACAGCACTTAGGGACTCCACTGAAGGCAAAGATAATGTTGAAAAAGAGATGGGTAAGCGGGGCTGGAGAAATTGCTCAGCTGGTAAGTGCACTCAGTGTTCATGCCGAGGACCTGGGTTTAGTTCCCAGAACTTACATCAGGAGGTTCACAACTGTCTATAATCTCAGTTTCCTGGGATCTGATGATACCTCTCTTTTCTGGGGGTACCTGCATGCCTGTGACGCACAGAATCAAATGTACACAGTACACACACACACACACATGCATGCATGCACATGCATGCACAAGCCCACAAATCTTTTAAAAAGAGATAGGTAAGGGGTGGATAGCAGAGGGGAGCACTATTAACACTTGGATTTAATAGATGTGGGGTACCTGGAAGCTCAGGAACTACCCCTTGTTCATTCACCAGTAAGAATGGTTGGCTCTCGTGGGTGCCGGATAGTACGCTGAGTGCTGTGGAGATAATAAAGGACAATAAGAGAGACGTCTGTCCTCTGCGGAACCTGCGTATTTCCATATTCTAGAAGGGGAAAGAGAATGGCTGACAAACAAGTAGATACATGAAGAAGATCATTTCAGAAAATGGTCCAAGCTATGAAGACAATAGAGTCATGAGAAGGGGCGAGATGAGTAGAAGTTCTATTACATTGGGAGGGATCCTGGAAGTGACCTTGTCAGGGGGCAGAGAAGATGAATTCTTAATGATATTTTAGCAGTGAGCCATGAGAAGGTATTGTGGTAGAGTATTTAAGGCACCAAGGTCAAAAAACATTTTTTAATTAAAATAATTAGTTGTTTAATTTATAATTTTGGGGGGCCATGTAAGTGCACATGCATTTTCGTGTGCATGCATCCATGAAAACCCCTGCAGAGGCCAGAAAGGCCGTCGGGCGTGCTCTGCTCTGTCACTTTCTGCCGACTCACCATTTTTGTGGCTGCTGGCCGGCCAATGAGCTCCCAGGATCAGCCCGTCTTGTCCAGTTTTTAACAAACACGGGGTCATGGGGTACAAACTCAGGTCCTCATGCTGTGTGCCAGGTACTGATTCATGTCTTCAGTCCCAAGTTTCTGTCTTAGAAAAATGAAAACGAGACACATTGGCAGCATCTCTCCTGTCAAAGTTGGAATAAAAGTGATGGAGGTCTCCATTATTCAGGAAGGAATGCCAAGACATGTATTCTTTTGCTCCTTGCTGACAATAAGACATTCGGTCAGCACCTGGAGACACACTTTTTTTCAGTATTGCTCTCTGTGTTTTATCTGTGAGCTAAATCACACTCTCTGATGTGGAGGAGATCTGCTTACAGCAGGTCCCCAGACGTGTCTGCAAGTGTGGTCGGGGCTTACAATGCCTGTAGATTCTTCCTGAGCTAAAGATGCACAGCCTACATGTCCATCAAGTTCGCCAGAGCATGGGTTTGGGATGATACAGTCAATTCTGAACACGAACTCCTCTGGGACTCTCAGTTAGGCCTTTCATCCTTTTCCAGGCTTGAACGGTAGGAAGGTGACTGACCTCTTAGCGCCGGCCTCAACCTTACGGAGCACAGGAAAGACCGGGAAATATCTGATGACAGGATCAATGCCTCCACACATCAAAAGCAAGTCACATGTTTCCAAGACCCCGAGATATTCCTAACATTGTGACCTAAGAGAAACTTCCTCTCCTGAGGGGTGAGGGGAGGTAGGAAGAGTTTCTTCTCAATGGTGTCCTGATGTGATCATCATAACAAGCTTCAGGTGACCATCTTTAAGGTTGTGAAGTGCAAGGGCAAGAGGAATAGAATAAAGCAATCCAGTCCAAAGGAAGATGGGGGACGACACGTTACCACGCTTGGGCCCTGTGCCTCTCTCAAAGGAAGATGGGGGACGACACGTTACCACCCTTGGGCCCTGTGCCTCTCTCAAAGGCGAAGAAGGGGCGTCTTGTGTCTTGGCTTTACTCCAGAGACAGGATGTTTGCATATTTGTGGTCAAACAGACGAACATCCTCTCCATGCTCTCTCTATCATGATTTCTTTTTCTCCACTTCCCAAATCTTACCCAGCCGTGGTAGATCAAGTAATTCCTCCTTTCCCAAGGTGTCCGCACCCCAGTCCCTGTGACCTGAGATTATGGCTCTTGATGTGGGGAAAGGCACTGTGGAGGGGTAATTGAGGGGTCTGAAGAGGGGCGGCCATGGCGAATTTTCTGGGTGTGTCTAATGTCATTTGAAGGACGGCCAGAGAGGAAGGGGATGGGACAGGATACGGAGACGAGAAAAATGATCTCTGAAGAAGGAGAAAGGGCCATGAGCCAAGGAACGCAAGTGCTCTTTAGACTCCAGAGGACAAAGACAGAGTTCCTCCCCTAGAGACACCACACAGATCACAGTCCTCATGGAAAGGTGATCTTCAACGGAAAGATTTAGTGTAGACTACTGATTCCCAGAAACAGAAGGGAGCTGTGCTGTTTTAAGCCACTATATAAAGTTACTTATGTATTGTGGTGGTTTTCTACACTAGTAGAATGAAGTTGATCTTCCAGCTCAAGTCCACCAGTCTTCAGAAAGTACATGTAGACTTTAGCCACGAATAGCTTATGATTGTCTTTTGATTAGTATGGAGCCATTAGAAAGTTAGAACTGGGCTGCTGAGGTGCCTTAGTTAGTGTTACTACTGCTATGATAAAACAGCATGACCAAAAGCACCTTGGGGAGGAAAGATTTGGCTTGCACTTCCATATCACAGTTTATCATCAAAAGTAGTGAGGGCAGGAACTCAAGCAGGGCGGGAACCTGGAGGCAGAGGCCATGGATGGTACTGCTTATTGGTTTGCTCTCCAAAGCTTGTTCAGCCTGTTTTCTTATAGAACCCAGGACCACTGTCCCACGGATGTCATCACCCACCATGCACTGGGCCCTCCCACTAATTAAGAAAATGCCCTGCAGGCTTGCCTGCAGCCTGAGCTTACAGAGTCAATTTCTCAGCTGAGGTGTCCTCCTCTCTGAAGACTCGAGGGTGTGTCATGTTGGCAGAAAACTAGTGAGCACACACAGGATGGGCCTCCTGATTGCTTCTAAGTACTTCTTTTGGTACAGGACATTCATTCAATTACACAGAATAAAGATAGCTGCCCCCCCTTTTTGAGACAGGATCTCATGTAGCAGAGACTGTGCCTCAAACTTAGTATGTACTAAAGATGCCCGTGACCTCCTAATCACCTTGCCTCAACCTCGTAAGCGTTAGGATCACAGATATTGCCACCATGCCTAGCTGGAACTCCCTTAATAAATTCTTTTGAAGAGAGGAGCGAAAAGAGAACTGTTTTCCTGTGTTTCTTTTGTATCTCAGAAGAACTGAACACAATACATGCAAAGACATGCATATGTTTGCTGAAAATTTCCCTAAAATCTAAAATATTTCCTCTAGGATTCCACTTTTGCATACCGGTCCCATGTTGATGCCTGAAGTTTGTTTTAGGAACGATCCTTTAACAAGACATTGGTTAAAATGGATAATTTGTTAAAAGTGATATTCTCTAAGCATTAATTTTAACTTAGAACATAAAAACACGTAATCAGGGACTGGAGAGATGGCAAGGACCCAGGTTCAGTTCCCCACATCCACATGGTAGCTCACATTCGTCTGTGACTCCAGGTCCAGGGAATCCCATGACCAAGTGCATACCTAGTACCAACGGAAATAAGAAATAAGAAAAGGGCAGTAACTGGAGCCATTCCCCGAGCCTCTTATTGGCTCATCTTTTGTTGGGCAACCATGGAATTTGAATACATGTCTACAGATAGGAATCCTTCTTAGATTTTTGTATATGTACCATCCAAATTTCATCTATAATTTTATATTCTGATCCCGAGATAATAGTGTGAGTTTCCTCAAAAACTTAAACATAGGGTTGTGACATAATTCAATAATTCTACTCTAGGTAGATAAACACAAGCATTGAGAGCAAGGACTCAAGCAGAAACTTAACAGCAGTGTTCACTGTAGTATTCATAACAACTCCCAAAGTTCAGGGTGCCATAGTTCTTGCTTATTTGGGTTAGAAGTTCATTGGTTAATTAACAGGTCTCCCACAGTGTAGACTGGCTTCTAACTGACTACATAGTGAAATTGAGCTTTGAATTCCTGATCCTCTTGCCTCCATCTCTCTGGACCCTGCCACACCTAGTTCCACGTGCTGTTGGGGATGGAACCCAGGGCTTTGTTGTGTAAAGAGAGCACTGTACAATGGAACTCTGTTTCCGGCCTGCTAGCTTCTTTTTTTGACAACTGCTTATTTAAGCTTAGTTGTAGAGGTCAAGCTAATGTCCTCAAAGTAAAGCATATTCGTCACAGAAAGACAGACTGTCCAATTCAGTGAATGAAGCCATGGCATGAGAGGGTTGAGGAAGAATTAACTCCAAGGCTGAGCCCCACTGTGAGGAAAACACGTTCATTTTCCTTCACACAGGCACCTTGCCAAAAGGTTTAAGTTCCCAAACCACCAGCTTTCAGTTTCAGGACAAAAGCAGACCTCCAAGTCACTTACCAACAAATAGAGTTCAAGATTATTAAATTTGGTTTTGAGGGGAATTCAATTAAATCGATCATTAGCTATTCAAAGTGGATTTTATTGACTCTGACTCAGTTTTAAAAGTAAAATTTTAAAAAATCATTAAAACAAGAAAGTTAGTTTCTTAAAAGCCTGCCAATATTAATTACAGCAGGAAGACTGTAATCAGGGTCTACATGGATGATCTGGCTTGTGTTATTAAAAAAACAAAACCAAACTTATTTTAGAATACAATCTTTCTGAGGCAAAAATCTCCCCTTGGTACCACTCTGTTTCAAAGCCTTCAGTAGTTCTTAGTTCCTGAAAGTCACCTGTCATGGAGATGTGGCTCTTAGATGTGGTCTAGCCCTCAGTGCCCTCCCTGCTGGCCTCATTGCTTTGGAGTTCTGAGTTTTGACATTTCAGTATTTGGCAGTTTTGTTCTGACTGCTCTGAGTGAAATGCTGACTCTATGTGTTACCTGTCCCCACTCAGCCTTCAGCCTTTCACCCAGGTATCATCATGGCCACGATGGCTCCATTCTTTTGCCTCTTTCTAGCTCTTCTAGTTCCTAAGCATGCTCCTCTAGAATACCCAAGAGACTGCTGTATACACTGGTTTTCTTTCTTTCTTTCTTTCTTTCTTTCTTTCTTTCTTTCTTTCTTTCTT
>NC_022009.1:36775820-36778237 GCF_000317375.1 Microtus ochrogaster | reverse complement strand
CTTTTTGCTGTTCTTTTTCAAAACAGGGTTTCTATGTATAGCTCTGACTGTCCTGGAACTCACCCTGTACCTCATGGTACAGCAGATTAAGAAGAAGGGCTGGTTAAGAAGAGCTGGTCAGAATCTTGGATATACAAGTTTGGGCAAACTATTATTATTTTTTTTTTTAAAAAAAACTCTTCTCCTTACCTTAGTTTCCCCCATTCATGTATAACCTGGTTTGTAATCCTCCACTCTTTGTGGACAAAAATGTAGCCAGCCACCAGTTTCTCCACTACTTAGCTCTGCCTTCTTATATAGGACCTTTTAGTTCCTACCAATACCTTTCTCAGCTACTTCTAGGCACTCCACCTACATATCTGCTTTAACCTACACCTGCTGGGTACTGCCATTGTTGAACCAGGGACCATAGACTCTGCTGGTGCTTCTGTGTCTTCATCAGGTGTGTGTGTGTGTGTGTGTGTGTGTGTGTGTGTGTGTGTGTGTCTATAAAGCTGGCTTTGGATTTGGACAATGGTGGGGATGCACAGATTAATAGAAATGGATTCGTTTAGGATATAATAGCAAGCTAAAAATGTGCTTAAGCTATTGGCCAAATAGTATTGCAAACAATACGGTTTTTATGTTATTATTTCAGGGCTGAGCAGCTGGGAATGAACTAACAGCCTTCCGCCTACAATCAGGTAACATCACTGAAGTTTTGTGTACAGATCCTGGTGTTTTTGGTGATCTTAAATGGATCAGAGTGGCCACCTGTCCCATTCATGGATCAGTATTATCTAAGGTCCCACATATAATCCTTATGGCAGCCATGCCCTGACAGAATCCATAGTGGCGATCACTGGGGCCTGAGCCACCAGAGCCCTCCAAGTTTCAGTCGGGAGACTAGTAGAACTGTGCTATACAATCTCACTGAAATCAGGAACAATACAAGGTTGTCCACTCTCTATATAGCTGTTCAATATAGTTCTTGAGGTTTTAGCTAGAGCAATAAGACAACAAAAGGAGATCAAGGGGATACACATTGGAAAAAGAAGAAGTCAAACTCTCACTATTTATTGATGATATGATAGTTTACATAAGTGATTCCAAAAATTCTACCAAGGAACTTCTACAACTCATAAACACTTTCAGTAATGTAGCAGGATACAAGATTAACTAAAAAAAAAAATCAGTATCCCTCCTTTACACAGATGGTAACTGGGCTTAGAAAGAAATCATAGAAACATCACCCTTCACAATAGCCACAAATAGCATAAAATATCTTGGAGTAACTCTAAGCAAACAAGTAGAAGACCTGTATGAAAAAAACCTCAATTCTTTGAAGAAAGAAATTGAAGAAGACACCAGAAAAGGAAACGGTCTCTCATGCTCTTTGGTAGGTAGAATTAGCATAGTAAAAATGGCAATCTTACCAAAAGCGATCTACAGATTCACTGCAATGCCCATCAAAATCCCAGAAAAATTCTTCACAGACCTCAAAAGAACAATACTCAGAACAATACTCAACTTCATATAGAAAAACAAAAAACCCAGGATAGTCAACACAATCCTGTACAATAAAGGAACTTCTGGAGACATCACAATCCCTGACTTCAAACTCTACTACAGAGCTACAGTACTGAAAACAACCTGGCATTAGCATAAAAACAGACGGGAGGACCAATGGAACAGAATCAAAGACCCAGATATCAATCCACACACCTACGAACACCTGATTTTTGATAAAGAAGTACAAAATATCAAATGGAAAAAAGAAAGCATATTCAACAAATGGTGCTGATATAACTGGATATCAGCATGTAGAAGAATGAAAATAGATCCATATCTATTGCCATACACAAAATTCAAGTTCAAGTGGATCAAAGATCTCAACATAAAACCAACTACACTGAACTTTATAGAAGAGAAAGTGGGAGTACACTTGAATGCATTGGCACAGGAGACCACTTCCTAAATATAACCCCAGTAGCACAGACACTGAGAGAAACAATTAATAAATGGGACATTCTGAAACTGAAAAGCTTCTGTAAAACAAAAGACATGGTCAATAAGACAAAACAACAGCCTACAGAATGGAAAAAGATCTTCACCAACCCCACATCGGACAGAAGGCTGATCTTCAAAATATGCAAAGAACTCAAGAAATTGATCATCAAAAGAACAAATGATCCAGTAAAAAATGGGTTACAGACCTAAACAGATAATTCTCAACAGAGGAATCTAAAATGGCTGAAAGATACTTAAGGAAATGCTCAACATCCTTAGTTATCAGAAAAATGCAAATCCAAAAAAACCTCTGCGATTCTATCTTATACCTGTAAGAATGGCCAAGATCAAAAAACACTGATGACAACTTATGCTGGAGAGGATGTGGGGTAAAGGGAATATTCCTACATTGCTGGTGGGAGTGCAAG
>NC_022009.1:36760017-36775609 GCF_000317375.1 Microtus ochrogaster | reverse complement strand
AAATTTGCAGGCAAATGGAAGGATCTAGAAAACATCATATTGAGTAGGTAACCCAGACCCAGAAAGACAAATATATATACTCACTCATAAGTGGCTTTTAGACATAAAGCAAAGAAAAACCAGCCTAAAGTTCACAAACTCAGAGAACCTAGATAACAGAGAGGACCCTAAGTAGACATACATAGATCTAATCTACACCGGAAGTAGAAAAAGACAAGATCTCCTGAGTAAATTAAGAGCATGGGGGCCAAGGGAGAGGATAGAAGGGGAGGGGAGTGGGAGGGAGGGGCGCAGAGAAAAATATATAGCTCAATAAATACAATAAAAAAAGAACTGTACTATAGCTTTTATGACCATGAATTTTGTTTTTAATCAGGAAAATCTCTCCATGTTTTACTGAGATGTTGCTGCTTCTGGGTTGTTCATCCCAGAAGACTCGCAGAGCCCTTTGGACACAGTCTTCTCCAACTAATCCCCATCCCCTGGATTAAAAGAGAAACATTCTACGCGTGCGCACACACATACACCACACACACACACACACACACACACACACACACACACACACACACAGAGTCAACCACTGCATGTTCTAGAAGGTCTGAGTTTAAACTTTCTTTTGTGTTATTTGTAGCTTCAGGCTAAACACACAGAGTTTCTTTTGACATGTGTGTTTCTCCTGGGTTTCCAGTTCTGGCCTAGCTCTTCTTAGGGTGACACTGCTAATGGGGTGATATTTTACGTGCAGCCCTTTCAGGAAATGCTCACTGCTGAGGATTTGCCCAGGTTCAAGTGTGCCTTTATGTCACCTTGTAGGTCAACAGATATGTCCTCCTGATGTGAAGAGCCTTACCTCTGACGTCACAAGCCTCACCTGCCCATGGGTCCTAGCGGCTCACCATATTGACACAGCTGGGCCATTATTTAAAGCCATGCTCTGTGTGGGGAACCTTTCTAAAGTGCAAAACCCTTCATTGTATACACGAGAGTTGTTTGGGCCTTCCTCTATTTTCAGCATATTTAATTTTCAAATCGTCTGCTGTTACAAAAATTTCTCCCGTGAGTGTTTGTCTGTGAATCCCTGCTTTTAGATACGAAATGCACAGTCATGGTGGGACATAACGATGAAGCAGACACCATCAACATAGGAGGACGAGGTCAGACTTTCTCAAGCAAAGGAATTTCACAAGGGCCTGCTCTTGATCGCTGAGCTGAGCTGGAGCTCGGCAGCCTTGACCCTATCGTTCTGGCAGTTTCCTGAAAGATCGTGAAATGTAAACGGATTCTTTGGAGCAGACCAGCATACACACCAAGTCCCTGAAAACTAACACTTTTGTTTTCAGAATGGCTCCTCCCACTGTATTATTTAGATGCAGGAATCAAAAAACTCCAAGGACTTCCGATGACGAGCCTCCAGCTTTTCGGATGTATCCTGTTATTTTAAGCATTTAGTATTGAAATGGGCTTGATTATATAAAATAAACTACAGTTTATTGCATCAGATGAAATGACATCAGCCCTGAAATGACTGGAAATTTCGTCACGGAATAACCTTGGGGTGTTTTTCAGTTTTTGTTTTCCTCTCCCAACCTTGCACAATCCAAATGCATTCTTAATTTCTCCAGCAGAGGCCACGGGTTATTCGCATCATCGGTGCCTCCACCTTGTACATTGCCTCGCCTGATTCTCGGAACAACCCTCCGAAGTACAAACAGCTATTTTTATTGTCCCAGTTTTATGGCTGCAGAAGCTTGGGCTCGATGATATAAAACGATTTCTGGTCTGTTTCCCAGTTTCCAGGCAGGCTGTGGTTAATGGCTGAGATGCAGCTCTCAGTGCTCATGGAGCCTGTCTCCTCCTTGCAACCTCCCCCAGTTCCACCCAGCAAGGGGCAGACCCCTGTCCACGGAGCGAGCAAACAGCAGAACATCCACAGGCACTGGACCACCTCTCAGGGGCCCTGACCTTGGCCCACTTCCCCACTTTCTGCTACACCAGCGTGGAACTCACAAAATGTGCCAATGGCTCTCTCATTTCAATAGCGCGAGTGTTGGGGTGGGGATAACTTTCTTTGAACAAAGTGACTCAAGAGCTGAAAAGAAGAGAAGCTTCCTGGCTCTTCTAGATGAGTTAGAGATACAATCAGATTTCAGTGTTGATTTCTGTTACTATCTCCAGAGGGAGGAAATCAGCATATTCTGATATTCGGTACTTCTGAGCCCTATCTAACTGGAAGGTTCTCTGCACGATGCCAAAGGTGAAAGGTAAACACCAGCCTAGCTGCAAGCCCTTTGTCAAAAATGACCTGCCTGTAAGATACGCCGGTGTAATAGTGGCACAAAGATTGTTGGAGTAACCAAGCAATACCTGCTTTGAGTTAAAACCCACTCCACAAGGTGGAACCCATAAACAGCGCTGCTTAGGTGGCCAAGAATCTGAAAATAGACTAGGGACCTAGGGGAAAACCAAATGCTAAAGTAGTGTAGCAGCAATACAATGACTCCTAATGATTTTCTACTATAGATCCATGCCTTGCTCAGCCGCCTTCAGAGATGCTTCCTCCTGCAGCAGGTGGGCACAAATACAGAGACCCACAGTCACACAATATGCAGAGTGAGAGAGCTTGGGATACTCATTCCTGAAATAGATGGCTCCAGCAAATACTTCCCTTCAAGGCTCAGGGAAGTCCTCAAAGAGGAAGTAGAAGAACAAGAATGGGAGGGGAGGGGACACTAAGGAATCAAGGCCTTCTCTCCACAGCAGGGTAGGCACACAAAGACTCCCAGAGACTGTGGCAGCAAGCACAGGACCTGCTGGTCTGCTGGGAGGGGAGGGGACACTAAGGAATCAAGGCCTTCTCTCCACAGCAGGGTAGGCACACAAAGACTCCCAGAGACTGTGGCAGCAAGCACAGGACCTGCTGGTCTGCTCTACATCGGGCCCTGGAGCCCAAAGGAGGAGTGGGAACAGGCTCCCATGCCTAAGCCAGAAGCGGTCTCCAATTGATAGCCACTTGTAAGTGAAAAATTCGTTTTCTCCAAGGAAGTTTCACTGTGGAAACCAACTACTCTTTTTTTTTTTAATTTATTTTTATTTTTTTTAAAAACTATCTTTTCTCATTTTACATACCAATCCCAGTTCCCACTCCCTCCCCTCCTCCTACTCCCTTCACCTCCTCTCCTCACCCCCTCCCCATCCACTCCTCAGAGAGGGTGAGGCTTCCCATGGGGAGTCAACAAAGTCTAGCACAGTGCTTTGGGCAGGACCAAGGCGCTCTGTACCTAGACTGAGCAAGGCATCCCTCCAAAGAGAATGGATTCCAGAAAGCCAGTACAGAAGTAGGGATAAATCCTGGTCTCACTGCCAGTGGCTGCACAGTCTGCCCCAGCCATACAGCTGTCACCCACATTCAGAGGGCCTAGTTTGATCCTGTGCTGGTTTCTTTCTTGTCAGGCAGGAGTTGGGGAGCTCCTATTAGCTCAGGTAAACTGTTTCAGTGGGTGGAACCAATCATGGTCTTGACCTCTTTGTTCATATTCTCATTCCTTCCACTCTTTGACTGGACTTCGGGAGCTCAACTCATTGCTCTGCTTGGATCTCTGCATCTGCTTCCATCAGTTGCTGGATGAAGGTTCTATGGTCACATTTAAGATAGTCATTGATCTGACTACAGGGCAAGGCCAGTTCAGGCACCCTCTGCACTATTGCTTAGGGTCTTAACTGGAGTCATCCTTGTGGATCCCTGGGAATTTCTCTAGTGCCTAAACCAACCACTCTTAAGGGTAGGCCCCATGCCCAGCAGTAGATGACCAACACAAAGCGAATCCAACAGAATCTTTGGAGGTTCTTTGTCTCATAATATTAAGTCAGAGCATTTTTTTTTCACCTTACAGGTCATTTACATATGTAGTATGGCTTCTAGTTTTGGGTTTTAGAGATTTCTGCGCGTGTGAATGTGTGTGTCTTTGAATCTATATGAGTTTCTTCTGCTTTTTCTTTGCTTCTTTTGTTTGTTTGTTTGTTAAATTGCTTTGCCCTATTCTGATTTGTTTGTTTTGATTTATCTTATTTTATTTGATTGTTATTCCCCTAATGCCTGTTTGTTTTCTAACAAGGGACAGAAAGGGTGTGGATCTAGATGGGAATGGAGGTGGAGAGGAACTGGGAGGAGTTAGGAGAGGGGAACCATAATCAGAATGTACTGTATGAGGAAGAAAGATCTATTTTCAATAAAAGAAGAGAAACAGGCCCTGCCATAGTCAGCTTTTCTTTTAGGGTGGGAGGTTTCATCTTCGAATACAAGTGAACAATAAAGAATATCAAGGCGCAATCAGAAAAAAGACTTTGTTATGAAATAGAAAGATTACAATGAAAAGGAAAAAAAAAAACCCAAACCAGCAAACAGAACCATTACTGTTTCCAGAATGACTCGTAATGAAGATGTTTTGTCTACAAAAGAAGAAATAGGACACGTGACAGAGGACACACAAAAGAGCTCGTATTGATTAAAAACATGACCGTTAAATTGCAAAAGAACCACCGGAACTTTGGGATATTTAAACTGTGCTGCTCTTCCAGAAAGCAGAACTAAAAGTTACGATTTTTTTTTAAAAAAGGTAACAAAACAAAACATAATTAGAAAAAAGCACAGGCAGTCCAACAGTCCTTAGTAGATTCAGATACAAAAGCCTTACAAAATCAAGGCAGAATTGAAAATTAGCCTGTGACACACCAGTTCTTAGGTAGTTATTTGAAAACTTGTTGAGGTAAAACAAAAGTTTAACTTAAAGCGTAGGTGTGGTGGCTTCGTACTTGTAACCCCAGTATTTGAGATGCTGAGGCAGGAAAGATGTCCTCACATTCCAGACCAGCCTGGGCTTCACAGCAGGATTCTATCTCAACAAAACCAAACCCCAAACCCAAGCTAACAAAGCAAGAATAACAACAACACCATGGCCAACAGAGAGAGGAAATGAGAAAGGGTGGAGGAGGAAAAGGAAGAAGCGGAAAAGGAGGAACGCAGGAGAGGTGGTCAGAGAGACAGAGGAGCAAGAAATAAAGGTGTGAGTGTACGAACGTCACAAAGTGGGGTTTGTTTGTTTTCAGGGAATGAGATTTCACTTCCTGGAAATTAGCCATTAGTATTTGGAATATATCATCCGAGTTGATCCTGGTGAAGATTAATATCAAGTAAAATTAAGTTCAGTTGTATAGGAAAACAAAGTAGATGAGGAAGGGAGGAGGAGCAGGAGGGGAAGAAGGAGAGGAGGAAGAGACTCTCCAACACTGATGCCCATGGATCTTGACTAAAAAGGCACAGAGATGGAAAAATAATCAAATTTGCCACATAATCTGATTTTCTTGTAGACCATCAAAGACAAAGAAGGCTGGGAGGTGGTGGCACACACTTTTAATCCCAGCACTCGGGAGGCAGAGGCAGGCAGATCTCTGTGAGTTCGAGGCCAACCTGGTCTACAGAGTGAGTTACAGGATGGCCAGGGCTAAGCAGAGAAACCCTTGAAAACAGCAACAACAACAACAAACCAAACCAAACTGAAAAAAAAATTGAAGAAAATAAGGCAATTAAAAATTTCACAATATAAAGAAAAGGCTGGATATAGAGAAATGGAAGCAAAACAGACATCAGACTTCTTGCTGACAATTCCAGACTCTTACAGAGGCAATAGTGAGATGCAGGTATTATTTCAAGGGAAAATAACCTTTGGTCTAGAATATTTTAGTTAGTCAAAATATCAGCCAAGGGTGAACATAGGATAAAGATCTTCTGGGACGAGCTGGGCTTGAAAATTGGCCTGTGACACACCAGTTCTTAGGAAGTTATTTGAAAACTTGTTGAGGTAAAACAAAAGTTTAACTTAAAGCGTAGGGAGAGGTGATCTTGGCAGATCTGGAGTTGACCCACAGGATACATGTTGTCAGCCTGCAACATTCAGATAGTGGGCCTCAGTAGGTATATAGCTCAATAAAGACAATTAAAAAAAAAAAGAAAATTGACCAGATGAAGAAGCACCAATAAGATGGGCTACAATAAAGAAAATGGCAACAAGATAAAAGAAATGGAAATAGAAAGCCCAGAGGGAAAATGTTCAAAGAAATGACCAGCAACCCTCACAGACATTTTGTCTCTACAGAGAACAATGTACAGATCATAGCAACATGGATGCTAGTTAAGTGATTTTCTTTTGCTGAGGCTAAATCTGTAGTTAATTATGGTTAATAATAGAATTAATCCTTCAAATTGTAATACACAGAAGACACTGGGAGATAGACAAGAGAGAGACTCTGATGATGATGTTGCTTTCATCTTAGAAAATAAAAAATCAGGAACTACTTCTCAGGGCAGGCTCAGTTGGTAGAGCATGAGGTCCTAGGTCCAATCCTAAATACTATATAAACTGGTTCATAATCTCAAAGTGAATTGGAAAGAATCCTGGGGTGCAGAAGATTCTGAGGGGTGGGGTAAAGGGGGAGGAGAGAGAGGGCCTTTAGTTGATGAAACATTTTGCTTTGTTTTGTTTTGTTTTGTTTGGTTCTAAGTGCACTAAATTTTACTTCCCAGAACAGGCCATCAATGTTTAGAATTCACTGTCTGAACGGGTCTCCTTGCAGAAACAAAGCAGAAAGAACAATTGACAATGGTGGGATTTTACTTGCAAATTAATTTAAAGTAAAATTCAATTGTACAGAGAAAAGAAACTGAATGTAATTAGAAGAAATTGCTGAATATCAGTTAAACATTTTTACAGTACACAGAGTCACTATTTTTCTTTGTGTGTGTATGTATGAATTTGGGTGCACCCTTATCATAATTTGAGATCAGAGGACAGTTCTGGGTACCAGTCCTCACCTTTCACCTTGCTTGAGACAGGATCTCTCTCTGTCTCTGTCTCTGTCTCTCTTTTGTTCAGGCTTGCTGGCCCATAAACTTCTAAGAATTGTCTGTCAGTTCTGGGAATTTGAAGGCAGGCACTCTTGCTTGGCAAGCACTATATTCACTAAGACATCCTCTCAGACCTACCACAGAAATTCTTAAATCATGACCTTAAAAGATAAGAAAACTACTACAAATATCATCAAGAAATTGTCATCATGTTTTCTTCAAAAACAAACAAATAAACAAACAAAACTGTAGTTCATGCATTTCTCCCATCATGTTTTCTTCAAAAACAAACAAATAAACAAACAAAACTGTAGTTCATGCATTTCTCCCCCCCCTTTTAAAGACAGGCTCTCATTATCACATTGGCTGGACTCCAGCTCTCTATGTAGTCCAGGCTGGTCTTGAACTCACAAGAAACCTACCTGTTTCTCCTTCTCAAATGCCAGATTAAATGTATGCATCAAATCCAGTGAATTTCATTTTTAGTGTGAATTATTTCCCTGCCATCAAGAATGAGTAAGGTTACATGTTTAAGAGAAATTTCATAGACCTTTCTCCTAATTTTTACATCTTTGCTGGTCATACAAATATTCTTACACTATAAATGTTTTAAATTTTCATTTTTTAAAATTTAATCACAGATTTCATAGCACTTTAGTCCTAATGCCATAGGTAAAACCAAAACTCATTTTCAGTATCAATTCTCCTTCAATTCATGACTCCTTTTATTGGGACAATCTTTTTGCACACTGTGTGAAGATGTGTCTCTGTTTTATCTCACCTGCCTAAGACAGCTTCTGATTGGTTTAATAAAGAGCTGAATGGCCAATAGCTAGGCAGGAGAGGATAGGTGGGATTTCCAGAAAAGGACAGGAACTTTGGGAAAGAATCTGAGGTGGGAGGAAGTCAGATGTACGGTACCGAGGAGCGGTAACAAGTCACATGGCAGAACATAGATTAATATAAGTGGGTTAATTTAAGCTTTAAGAGATCACTGGGGACAAACCTAAGTGAAGGCCAAGCTTCCACAATGAATAAAAAGTCTCTGTGTCATCATTTGAAAGCTAACACAAAGAAAGCTAGGCTACATCTTTTCTTTTGGTTCATTTCTTGGTTGAGTGAATTTCCTCCATAAAGAATAGTTTCTCCAATGATATGGGAACCCTGAATTTATACATTCTCATGAATGATTGTCAGTAGCTTTTATAACAAAGGGACAACTTAACAGAATATGAGTCACTAATCATTGTTATCTTTTTAAGTTTTGTGTGGCTTTATTGTCATTTAAGTATTAATTGGTCATCATCATCATTATTATTGCTGGGACCATCTGAACTCCATCCCAGTCCCTTCTCTTGACTACTTTTATCATGTATATTTTATTACTGAATACTCTGCAACCATTGGTGGTTTGAAAGAAAATGACCCCCAAAGGGAGTGGCACTATTAGGAGGTGTGACCTTGTCGTAGTAGGTGTGGTCTCTTTAGAAGGGGTGTATCACTGTGGAGTCA
Source organism: Microtus ochrogaster (assembly GCF_000317375.1). Taxonomy (NCBI): domain Eukaryota; kingdom Metazoa; phylum Chordata; class Mammalia; order Rodentia; family Cricetidae; genus Microtus; species Microtus ochrogaster. The sequence continues at coordinate 36,767,196 of NC_022009.1, read as the reverse complement.
GGCTTTGAGGTCTCACACATATACTTAAACCACACCCAGTAAGACAGACCACTTCTTGTTGCCTGCACCAGATGTAGAGTTCTCACCTACCTCTCCAGCATCACGTCTGCTTACACGCCAGCATGTCTCACCATGGCAATAATGGACTGAACCTCTGAACTATAAGTAAGCCACCCCAATAGAATGTTTTTCTTTATAAGAGTTGTGGTCATGGTGTTTCTTCACAGAAACAGGAGCCCAAACTAAGACACACACAGTGTGTGCTATTTCCCTGCATATTTAAGTCTTCATATTGGTTGTTTCTTCTCTTGTTCTCTTGTTCCGGTTATTCTCAGTGCTTCAGGAATGCCAATTACATGTTAGAACTCTATGGCCTCTTTTCCTTAACTATCAACTTTTATTTCTTTGTATTTTCCTCTGAGTTCCATTGTGTTTTCACTTGTGCTCATTCTGGTTTTGATTGAGTTGAAAGAGCTTCTTCTTTCTTTTCTTTTCTTTTTCTTTTTTTGAGTTTTGTAGTTCAATTCCCCCCTTCTTTTGTTGTTCTAGGATTTCTTGTTTGTAGCCTCAAAACTCCTGCTTGAGTTGTTTTTATTTTTTTGTAACTTCAGAGAGAAGAAGCTCTGTAATGTTCTCCAACACAATGGAAAGTTAAGTAGTATGGTCAAAGGAGGAAGAAGGATTTTGAGCCAGTTGACAGCTTCACTTTGGAGTGATTCTGAAATGCTCTTTTCTTTGAAACACATCTCTGAGATGCTCAGATGTTTTGTGGGAGGCTACTGAAGTCCCTAACAAAGCCCTGGGCCTCGTGGTTATATCCCACCCATTGCCTCCCCACCCTTTCATTCTTTCATTTCTAGGAGATGCTTGACTTGGAGGCCACAGACCACAAAAATAAGTAATTGCAGTCTGGTGTCTCCTTGATTTTGAGCATGGAAAAGAATTGTGCCCTGATTTAAGTTACTCCATATCGTGTGAAACAGTGACTTTCCTCATATGCCTTGTCTTGGGTAATTGTTTTTTCCCCTTTGTTGGTTTGCTTGTAAGATGACCTCACAATGTAGCCCTGGTTACCTGGAACTCTGCATGTAGAACAGGGTAGCCTCAAACTCAGAGAGCACTATGCATCTCTGCCTCCCAAGATCCCTGAGATTAAAGGCATTTGCCACCATGAAGGACTCTGAGGTGGCTCCATGAAGTGGTTTGAAAGAAATGGAGTGGCACAATTAGGAGGCATGGCCTTGTGGAGGAAGTGTGTCACTGTGGGGGTGGGCTTTGAGGTCTCTTTTACTCAAGCTACACCCAGTGAGACAGACTACCTCCTGTTGCCTGTGAGTCAAGATGTAAGACCTCCCAGCTCTTTCTCCAGTACCATGTCTGCCTGCATGCTGCCTTGCTCCTTGCCATAAAGGTAATGGACTGAACCTCTGAACTGTAAGTGAGCCACCCCAACTAAATGTTTCCCTTTAAAAGAGTTGCTGTGGTCATGGTTACTCTCCACAGCACTAGAAACCCTAAGACACTCCATTTAATAAGCAGTAACTGACTCCATTCTGAGATTAAATACAGAAGCAGAATGACTCGGCATCTTGTTTGTATACATAGACACCACCACCTGCCCAGCATGAATCACAAGGCACAGAATGATAATTATTCATACAAGTAAAAAAAAGTCCATCTATAATTTTTTAAAGTAGACTGGAAACATATCAGAAAAACTAGGTCTGTGAACTTATGGAATGTACTGGATCAATGAAAGCTGCAGCAAAATCACCTGGACCCCATGAAATGAGAAATACCTAACACTGCAGTGACAGTGCTGTCACTGGCACCTGGTACGGTCATCAAGGGACCAACAGGCAGAAAACTGACTGTCTCCAGGGCTTCAGCTCAGCACAGTTCCACTGCCTGAGGTGAGTCACACAAATTGCTATCTACCCATCTATCCATCCATCCATCCATCCATCCATCCATCCATCCATCCATCCATCTATTCATCCATCCACCCACCCACTCATCTATCCATCCATCCATCCATCCATCCATCCATCCATCCATCCATCCATCCATCCATCCATCCATCCATCCATCCTTTGTCTTGACCCAGTCCTGGGCCTCCCCTCTACATTTCCTTTGCCCCTGGAGCTTTCCAACTGGGCTAATTACATCATCTAACCACCTGCCATGATTCTTTTGGCATCTGTATCAGTTCTCTGACTTTGTCTCCGAAAAGGCTACTTCAACATTTTTGTAAATTTTCTGTATTTATGTGTGTGTGAGCACATGCATTGATTTGTGAAATATAATGTGTGATCTGAGAGTTAGCATTAATAATTAAGATTGGATTAAAAGTGTTTGTGATAGGACTGGAGAGATGGTTCAGCAGTTCAGGGCATACTTCTCTTACAGAGGACCTGAGTTCAGTCCCAGCACCACATTTGGTGTCTCTTTTTTTATGTGAGTGTGAGATCATGCAACAACTTCTAGGAGTCAGTTCTTTACTTATTATTATTATTATTGTTGTTGTTGTTTATTTTATTGGTGTTTTAGCCTATATGTATAAATGTGTGAAGGTGCTGGATCCTGGAGTTATAGACAGTTGTGAGCTGCCATATGGGTGCTGGGAATCGAACCTGGGTCCTCTAGAAGAGCAGTCAGTGCTCTTAACAGGCCCCCACATTTGGTGTCTTTTTTTTTTTTTTTGGTTTTTCGAGACAGGGTTTCTCTGTGGCTTTGGAGCCTGTCCTGGAACTAGCTCTGTAGACCAGGCTGGTCTCGAACTCACAGAGATCCGCCTGCCTCTGCCTCCCGAGTGCTGGGATTAAAGGCGTGCGCCACCATCGCCCGGCTCACATTTGGTGTCTTAACAACTGCCTGTCACTCTAGTTCTAGAGGAGGCAACGCTTCCTTTGGCCTCCTCCGGTACTTGCACTCATGTGCAAGTGCACATTCATATATGCAATTAAACAGTGAAAACTGCCAGGAGGTGGTGGCACACACCTTTAATCTCAGCACTCAGGAGGCAGAGGCAGAAGCAGGCGGATCTCTTTGAGTTCGAAGCCAACCCAGTCTACAGAGCTAGTTCCAGGACAGGCTCCAAAGATACAGAGAAACCCTGTCTCAACAACAACAACAATAACAACAACAACAACAACAACAACCCAACAAAAAACAAAACAAACAAACAAAAAACCCAGTAAAAAACAAAATATGAAAAATAAGAGAGCTTGTGATTGGCAAAGGACATGCTATCGAGGGAAATCAATAGCAGACAATGAAACTGACAAAGTTTGTGGATTTATTGTTCATTAATTAAAGTCTGACATGTGGAAAGATACAAACATGTCTTTTTTTTGCGGTATGCTCTGATATGTGGAAAGATACAAACATGTCTTTTTTTTGCGGTATGCTCTGATATGTGGAAAGATACAAACATGTCTTTTTACAGTGTGCTCTGGCAGATTTTCCTTGACATGCTGTTGCTGTATAGACACACTGCTATTCTCCTGAGGAGTCATAGAGGGGTCAAATATCAATTTCAGTCCCACATCTATTAAAATCCTATTATAGTCCACTCCTATTAAAATCAGTATCCTTTTATGAGTTGGTTTCTGTTAGAGTCATACCACTATCATAAATGGAAAACTTGTAGAATGTTCCTTAAATAGGAATAAAGTCCTTCCTTTCTCACTCCCTCCTTCCTTCCCTCCTTCCCTTCCCTCTCTCCCTCCCTCCCTCCTTCCCTTCTCTCCTCTCCTCTCTCTTGTTCTCTGGGTCTTACTCTATAGCCCTGGCTGTCCTTGAACTTGAGCTTGCTGTGTAGACCAGGCTGGCCTTGAACTCAGAGATCTACCTGCCTTTTAAAACAAACGCAAGGAAGATAAAAAGACTTTGGCTCGATATATTTCCTGCTGGGAGCTAAATCTTTCCTTTGTTAGGATGGGAGATTAGCATGAATTACATGAACACTAAAGGCTACTGACACCACATTAGGATGTTCTTGATATAATCAACCTGAAAGATAACAAAATTGAACCCCTTCCAAAAATCGTTACTTAACATAGCTAGATGACTGTCCTAAGCTTCATCGACCCTTATCTCATCTTTCCTCAGCATATAAGTCCCTTCTCTCTTTTGAGACATACCACTCTAAACCAAGGACCAAAGATTTTGTCCCTTAGGCCTGTGACACTAACATCCATGGAGCCATATTTCCCATGAAGGCTGGAGGCAGTGTATGTCAGTGCTCAACGTTTTATTGACTTTGCAGTATCTGGCAGGCGTGCTTCAAGGTGTGTGGTTTGAGGTTTCACTAAGAATAGGGTGGCTCCCCCTGCCCTACATTTTTTGCTTTGCTTTGTTTCTCTGTTGTTTTTGGAACAGGGAGAGGGAAAGGGTAGAGAGTAAAACATCTTCTGTACCTTTCGTACAGGTGATGGCAGATGTGTATCATGTCTGGCCTTTTACAGCCGGGTGCCAACTCACAGAGGGGTGGAGCCAGCTCTCAGACTTGAGTCTTCTGATATAGTCTGTGACTCAGTACCTCTAGGTTCTCTCTTGGATACCAGATGGTAGAGGGAAAAAAACGATTCCCTGGCTAGTGTCCCCTAGTGGAGAGTCCTTCACATCTATGACCCTACCTCCCAGCGCTCTGACTTCAGAACAGAGGCAGCATGGGAATTTCAGTGCAAATGGGGGGTCTTCAGTCTGAATTTGATACCTATTAACTGAGCTGCTCTCTGTATCCTGTAGTTAGCTCCCTAAACTGACTGGATCTATATCACACAATAAAAAATCTGATAGGCTCAAAAAAGTATCAAGATCTGATCATGTAGTTTTTTACTTTCTTCAGGGTCTTGTGATGCAGCCTCCGCAGTATGTAGATGAAGCCACTCTTGAGTGCAGAGATTAAAGGTGTGCACCACCACACATAGCTAGTTTTGATTTTTTGGAAGACATTTATTATCATCTGAGTATATTATCAGGCTGTTTTGGTAGAGTGAAGGATCTATTGTTGCATTGTTGTGACCCAAATGCCTGAGAGAAACACTTTATAGGAGTAAAGATTTATTTGGGTTCACAATTCCAGTCCATTATGGCAGAGAAAGCATGGCGGAACAGCTTGATGCATGGCAGAGGAAGTGTGTCTTGAAGACTGTTCACATTACAGCAGACCAGGAAGTAGAGAATAGGGCAGGAACCAAGGGTGGGTGTTACTTTCAAAGGTCCACCATGCAGTGTTTTTTTACACCAGCTGGGTCCTATCTCCTAAAGGTTCCAGGGCCTCCCCCAAAAGATTGCTACCAGCTGGGGAGCAGGCAATTAAAACATGGGCCCTTGGGAACATTTCAGAGCTAATCTACAATAGCTTGATGCGATGAGTCTTGGAATTTACCATTTGTACATCACATAGTGAGAAGATTCTCCCTTTCACTACATGAGAAATGAGATTCATCACACTGGAGTGGCTCACAGCGGGTCCAGCCTCTCCTATGCTTCAGCCTCCATGCCAATGAAAGGGATGCAGTGAGAATCCATGAGGCTACAGGGAATGGTACCATAGGCATCTGCTCATCACTCAGTGGTTTAGTAGAGACCTCCATCTCCGAACAGCAAAAAAAAGTCAACTTTAAGAGAAGACACACATTTCCAAGCTTTCTTCTCGATTATTCTTCCCAGCCTTCGCAGAGATCTGACTTCCCCCAACAACTTTTCTCTCCACCCTTGTTAATAGGCAGATTCTGCACTCTCTGTTTCTTAGGGCAGTGATGGCTTCCTCAATTCCAGTTGCTACATTCAGACCATAGTGCATTTACTAGCTCCACTTTTCAATAATCTCCTCACTTGACTTTTGGTCATCATCTTATCAGTTAAACTTCATCATCTAGTCAGTTAAACTTCATCATCTAGTCAGTTAAACTTCCATCCATTATATCTAGTGTTTTCTTCCTGGGTTTATGATGTCTTTTCTTATATGATTGAACCTTCTCATACGATAGCACCTCTGGAAAGCTGCTAGTTTTCCCGGATTTCCTCTGGTTCTTATTTCCTCTAATGTGAAGGCCTTATAACCTGGTTGTACATTTTATTTTTGGGTGGGGGCTGTAGGAAAACCCCAAAGTTCAGGCCTCACCTAAGGCTAATATATTTTCCCTTCTTAAAGTGTTTCAAGTGGGGATCCCAGGGCGCAGCTGGATTCAGAGGCTCACCTGTGCACCGTTAGCACCAGCTCCTAAACTCCACCCATGCTGTGCCCGCTGTTAGCACCAGCTCCTAAACTCCACCCATGCTGTGCCCGCTGTTAGCACCAGCTCCTAAACTCCACCCATGCTGTGCCCGCAGGTGACCCAGTCCCTCTCATCTTCAGTCATCTTTTTTTTTTTTTGGATTTTTTTTCGAGACAGGGTTTCTCTGTAGCTTTTGGTTCCTGTCGGAACTAGCTCTTGTAGACCAGGCTGGCCTCGAACTCACAGAGATCCACCTGCCTCTGCCTCCCGAGTGCTGGGATTAAAGGCGTGCGCCACCACTGCCCGGCTCATCTTTGTTTCTTACATAGACCCCAGGGTCATCCATTTTAGCCAGGTTGTTGCCCAATTGCTGACCTCTAACCCCAAGGGAAAGGTAAAATGGTTAGAGAAAAAACACTTAGAGATCTTGATTCAGGATCTGTAACTCCATTTGAGACCCGAGTGCTAGTCAACAATTATCAACACCGCCTGATTGTATTTATTTATCAGCAGCTTTTCCAATTTGTTTGCAATTGCTGCCTCCCTCGTCTCCTATCATTCACTGCAGCGTTGGGTTTGAAAGCCGGAACTCACCCTTATTTCTAAACTTGGTAAATTTTGCAACTCTTCTGCAACTTAAAAATTACCCAGAAATGAGTGAGCTAGGCAGATCTGGGGATATGGCTCAGTGGGCAAAGCACCTGTTGCACAAGCATGAAGGCATGAGCTCGAATCCCCAGAGTCTACACAAAGCCAGGCTCACATTTGTATTCCCAGTGTTCCTACGACCAGATGGGAGGCAGAGACAAGAAAAACTCTGGAAGCTCATGGGCTGTCAAGGCTGGGCATCTGTCACAGTAGCAAAGATGCCCTGCCTCCAAAAAGGTGGAAAGTGAGGACCAAATCTGAAACTGTCCTCCAATCTCTATGTGTGGTGCATGCGTGCGCGCGC
>NC_022009.1:36746978-36759917 GCF_000317375.1 Microtus ochrogaster | reverse complement strand
AGAGAGAGAGAGAGAGAGAGAGAGAGAGAGAGAGAGAGAGAGAGAGAGAGAGAGAACTTTAAAAAATCCTATCCCAGGAGCTGGTGAGAAGGTTCAATGGTTAAGAAAGTTAACTGCTCTTCCAAAGGTCCTGAGTTCAATTCCCAGCAACCACTCGGTGGCTCACAAACCATCTGTAATAGTATCTGATGCCCCCTTCAGGTATGCAAGTGTACATGCTGAGCACGCATACATAAAAAATGCATAAACAAAAATTTAAAAATACTATCCCAATTATATCATTCTCCAGTCTAAATGCCTTCCATCAACAAATCTCTAAATATTAATAAGATCAGCCATACACTCCACAACTGGGTCTTTGCCTATACATCTTCCAGCATGCTCTTGCTTACAGTAATAAAGCCTCCACTGGCTTTCTCTGAGTCTCTCAAGAGAACAACAACAGTTCTTTATCTGTCTCATGACATCCTCCTAAAACCTTCTTGCCCTGAACAATGCCCCTGTAAAATAGTGTACGGAACCTTGTGCTTTTATAGCAAACCACCCCTCTGCCTCAGTAGTTTATACTTCAAAGACTTCCTGAAGGCCAGCCAGTTACTTTTCCAGTTAGAACTCAGCTCAGGAATCTTCTAAAACGTGGCACCCCCGTATTTAAAATGTGGCTTGTTAGGTGTGGTGGTGCATACCTTTGATCCCAGCACTTGGGAGGCAGAGGTGGGCCAATGTCTGTGAGTTTGAGAGCAGCCTGGTCTACATAGTGAGTTCTAGGACAGCTAGAGCTACATAGTGAGAGACTGTCTCAACAACAACAGAACACCAAACCCAAACTCACCCCCCCGAGAAAGATGACGAGCATGGCTGCTGTAGAAACAAAGCTGGCCTGAGTGATTGTAGTTATGCACGGGGTTATTTGCTAGTTTTGGAAATGTTCACGCACCGTGTCTGCCCACTGGCCAGGTAACTTTCATAAAAACCTAGCTGCAAAAGGACAGAGAAAAGAAAAAAAGTTCTTAGATGAGCAGTGGCAGCACACACCTTTATTTCCAGCACTTGGGAGGCAGAGGCAGGCGGATCTCTGAGAGTTCAAGGCCAGCCTGGTCTACAAGAGCTAGTTCCAGGACAGCTAGGGTTACACTGAGAAACCCTGTCTCGAAAAAAAATGAAAAGTTCTTCCTGTCTGACCAAGAAGAGGAAATGAGATTGGTAAGCGTTAGGTCAGTTTCTTCAAAGTTCTGGCTAAAACTGTATTCATCTTTAAAGATTCGGAATAAAAAAAGAATACTTTCATACCGAGTTCTTCCAACAACTCTAGAGTGAATTAGGGACTCCTGATGTGTCCCATTGTAGTACCTTGTTTTTCCCTCGTGGTGTGATTGTAATGGAGAGGCTGCCATTTCCTTACGTGATTACCTAGAGTTTATTTCCATTCTTTAACTGTAAGCTCTCTAGAGAGCATGGATGGCATCTGTTTGTGTACACTCTGTCCCTGACACCTACCACACTAATTGGTACATAATGGGTGTGAAAGTTGCTGAATGAACAAATGAACAACCGCACAAAGCCATTGCTTGGCTCCAAATAGCACAGCTAAGTAGGAAGCCGCAGCATGGTAGAACAGGCATACCAGGCAGGTTAATCCAGGGAGCTGTGGCCGTGGTCTAACGGGGCGCCATAGATGTTTCTGCTTTCTCTCTCATGATAACCTGATGCGGGAATCTGTCAACTATGGAGACCAAATAGAGACCACTGTCTATTTTTTAAAGGCCCATGAGCTAAGGATGGGTTTTCTATTTTTAACAATTGAAAAGATATTAAGACAATACTGAGCTCTGACATGTGAAATTCAAATTCCAATATCCATTTAAACATCTTATGGGAGCACAGCCATTTGGTGTTATTTTTGACGGCTTTCCAGCGGAGTTGATAGTTATAAGTGAGAGCATATGGCTCCCAAAGCCTTGAAGTTGCTATCCGGTCTCTAACAGGAAAATAATTTGCCGGTCCCTCATTTAATCCATGCTCAATTTAGAAGATCATTATTATATTATTTGTGCTCAAGTCTTTTCTCATTACCATTTGTTTCTGTTCCCGGAAATTAATCCGTCAGTGCTAGACTTGCAGTTAGATTCTCTCCCTGTGAGCTCTCGCTTCCCTCCAGTCTCATGTAAAATGACGAGTTACAGAATGACTTTGCTGTTCTAGCTAGTCTATGGAATTTCTCATGTACTTAATAAAATCTGTAGTTCAACATAGCACTTAAGAGAATCCATTGTCTTACTGACACGGTTCATTTTCATTCTCAGTTTGGCTGGATTTAGAATCACTTAGGCAACAAACCTGGGGGAGTCTCTTTAAGGGAGGCTTAACAGGAAAGATCAACCCTAGCTGTGGGCAGCACCATCTCCTGTGCTGGGGTCCTGGACTCAATAAAAAGGAGAAAGCTGGGTACCATGTTCATCCCTGTCTGCTTCTGATGATAGACATGATGTGACCAGCGGTCTCCTGTTCCTACCGCTATGCCTCCCTCCTCCATGAAACACTATCCTCAAAACGGGCACTGAAAAACCCCCTTCTTTCTTCAGGCTGCTTTTGTCTGGTATTTTTTTTTTAACAGCAAGAAGAAAAGTAAGACACACCTTGTCTATTTACACTTCCGTTTAGACTGCCAATCACTTCACTTACCAGTACTTGATATCCTCTAGACCTAAGCTCCCAGCTACCTGTGTGAAACGTCGGCAGTGGTATTTTTTTTGTCTTACTTGTCCTCTAAATTGGCTATCCAGATTTCCTCCTTGCCCCAAAACCTTGAGAATAATTGTTGCCATCTGCACGATCTCTAAGGCTTTATACTGCTCCACAGATGTTTAAATTATTTATAGTTTTCTGTGTATATATGCAAGTTGCCCATTTCTCAAGTTCCATTAAAAGCTCTTCAAGAGCAGGAATTGTATCCTATTTTATGATTCGCCACACCCTTAGGTGCCTGGGAAGAACGTCATAAACATAAAATTTGGAATGCAGAGGTAGCTTAATTGGGAGAATGCTTGCTTAGCATTCATAAAGCCCAGGGTTCAATCCCCAGGACTGTATCAGTGGCACAGGCCGCTAATTTCAGCACTTGAGAGGTAGTGGCAGAAGGGTCAGTGAGGGAGGTCAAGGTTGTACAAAGCGACAAAAATGAAAATTTTTTCCCCATTTTTGTTGTGAGCCAGAACCTTTTGTGTGTAGGAACTACCTATACTCAATTTTTAAAAAAACTCATTTGTGTGTGTGTGTGTGTGTGTGTGTGTGTGGGCGCGCGTGTGGGTGATGTGTGTCGCTGAGCTGTGTCGAGGTCGGAGGGCAACGTGTTCGTTCTCTTCTGCTACATGGAAATTGAACTCCGGCTGTCTGCAAGTACTTTTACCCACAGAACAGAATTTAACAAAAAATCCACGTATCCACTGCTAACTACAGCGAATAACATCATACGAGGACATACATCATACATGACATTTTCCAGGCGGTCACCCATTTGTAGATCGTTGCCTTGGACCCTTAGACGGGCGCGCGCAAGCACGTGGGTGACAAGTGCTTCTCTCCAGGACCCTCCTTTGTCCACCGTGATTGGCGGACCAAGTGGTCCAATCATCTTTCCACGCCTCTTTCTGTAGTAGCCAATCAGAGGTCCGAAGCGCCTCCTGACTACTAGACTCTGTTTACTAACAGATAGAAGCTGGGGAATAAAGGGGTGTGACCATTCTGGGGAGGTCAGGAGAGGGAAGGCCTTCCTGCGCGTGCGCACCAAAGACAGTGGGTGGGGCCGAATCTTGGGTCTTGCCAATCGGAGCGTCCGCGCTCCTCCCTCTCCTGCCTCCCCGCCAAGCAACAACAATTCGAGCAGCGGGGCGGGGCGACTCGTGAAACGTCACCGTGGGCCGCCCAATGGGAACGGGCGCTGGCAGACGCGCGCGCACTGCGCCCAATAGCGCTGGCTGCTCGGGACTGTCTCCGCGGCTGGCTGTGGGCGGAGCGGCCTGGCGGAGGAGGTGGAGGCGCAGGGCGCGGGGTTGCGGCGTACTAGCGGTGCCCGCTGAGGGGAGGAGGCGGAGGAGCTGCGCGGCCAGAGCGGGAAAGAGACTCGTCTCGGCGACGGAGTTGTGGCGCTGCCGTAGCTCGGCTCCCGGGGCTGCGACGAGACGGGGCGTCTGCTGTCCCATCAGGTCCCCCTCCGTGCGACCCGCGCGTTCGGGAAGAGGGTGAAGATGGAGGGGGAGGGCGGCGGCGGTGGCGGCGGCGCGGGCACCAGCGGGGACGGCGGGGACGGCTGCGAGCAGCTCCTCACAGTCAAGCACGAGCTGCGGACCGGTGAGCGACCCCGCCCTCTGCCGGCCGGGCCAGCCGCGGAGGCGCGCCTTAGAGCACGCTGGGGCGCGCGCAGGCCAAGGGGGGCGCGGGCTGGGGGGAGACCGGCCGGGGGCGGGGCTTGGTGGACAGAGACGAGTCAGGGGGTCCCGGGAGGCTCTGGGCAGGGGGCTGAAAGTTTGCCTGTGCCGGGACCCCAGTGCTGGGTACTGGCCTGGGAAGATGCCTTCGCGCCCCCCTTCCTGCACAGGTGACACATCTGTCACTCCGCGCTGTCTCGAGCGAAAGCTGCTTTTTGCCTTGGCGTGAGGTGAGCCGCGCGGTGTCGTGGGGCGTGAACTCAGTACAACCTGCACCTCTGCTACGGGGAGTCCAGCTGCGGGGGGTGGGGTGGGGAGTGTGTGTGTGTGTGTGTGTGTGTGTGTGTGTGTGTGTGTGTACCTGTACCACCGTTAAGGGATAGCGATCCTGCGGCCGAGACGCGGAGGGTAGTTGGCCCCTGGATAGTATCTAGTGAGGTAAAGAAGCTTCGCGTAGTCCTTTCTCCTAGAGTTATCCTGAAGTACTATACTTGCCTTGAATTTCTTGCCAGTGCCTTTTGGGAAGCAGCCTGTATTATAAATGTAAAGTTCTAGGTAAAAGACTTCGCTAGGCGACTTCAGCGCTTACATCCTCGGTGCTGGAGATGAGTAAAGCTGTGTGTCCTAAGCCTTTTACTTATTAAATTGCTTTTTCGTTGTGTAAGGGTTTATTTCGGAAAATCCTTACCTGTACCAGTGGTACAGTTAGGGTCTCCACTACTGTCATGGAGTCGGGTCTCCCCTTACACTTCATTTTTTTTTTGAACGGAGAATGCATTTTAATAACTTGTTTGTTATTAGTGCTAGTGGCTTAAGATTTTTGACACAATGTCTTTGGCACACAAAAAGGATTCATTTTTGGTTGTGAGCCTAGCCTTTAACGACTGAGCCCTCTCTACAGCCCGAAAGACTCTTTATTAAGTGGATAGAGAGGGTAAGTGGTAGGTTTCAGCTTGCATTTATTTGGGACAGATTGCAAAGTTAGCTCTGCTTCAGAGTTAGTTTTTGTTATTTCTGATGAGATTGCTAATTAGCATTCCTTTGGGTGCCAGTCTTATACTAAGGTATAAGATGCCAAATTCATGCTTTCTTTTTTTTTTTTTTTTTTTTTGTATTTTTCTAGACAGGGTTTCTCTGTAGCTTTGGAGCCTGTCCTGGAACTAGCTCTTGTAGACCAGGCTGGCCTCGAACTCACAGAGATCTGCCTGCCTCTGCCTCCCGAGTGTGTACGCCACCACCGCCCGGCAAATTCATGCTTTCTTAATTCAACAGTTTTAAGTATTGTCATTTTCGATCGTTCTGACTCTATACCATATCCCGAGCCACTTATTCCATAGTATTTTTGAGTTCCTAACATAACCTGTGTAGATTTCCGTGGCTGAACATTTCCCTCCAAATTTAATCAAAAGCTGATGTTCTCAACAGGCTTTTCAGTCATCTTCTCTATACATTTATCGGGTATTAATACCGACTTTACACCAGGTGCGGTGCCACGAGCTTTCTAGAGGGAGGATTTTTCCCTGTCTTACATAATGATTCCTTCCTTGCTCTGTGTGTGTGTGGAATCACACTGTATTGCAAACGCTGCTTGATGTATTACACACCTTAGCCATTGATCTTGGTGCAGCGGCAGTCTTGCTCAAGGATCAAGGGGCAAACACCAACTGCTCAGTTTCTGAATTTTGTAAACATTGCTAGCTCTGTAGAAAACAATAAGCGCTGTTTTATTTCCCCTATTCTGCTAACTTTGTGAATCATCAGCTTTAAGTTTGCATTTAGAATTTTTTTCTGATGGATGAAGTGATTGTACTGAGCTCATTGCTAATGTCAAAGGAAAGGAGCAATCAATTTATTGCTAAATACTTGGACAACTGATTACATGTAATAGTCAAAAACAATATAACTTGAGTCACTCATCCATGTTCCTCTTAACACTTGGTGCTTTATATAATAGGTGCTAGACTCCAGCAATGTGATCTGATGTGGTCCCTTCCCTAGCGTACCAGGCTAGTAGTTGGTGATTGTATTGTGTGCCATAGGATGAATGAAAATGCAATTCGACATAGTGATGAACACTAGCTCTGTCACTTTGTTGGCTCTGTAGACTTAGAAGTCACTGCACTCTTTCAGGCTTACTTCTTTCATCTGTCAAATGTGAGAATTGAATGAGGCACTGTTAACTAACATTCAGTATAGAAATGTTAATCAGGTACCTGGCACATAGTAGGCAGTGGGAAATGTTGGTTAAAGTTACTTCACAATCAGGTCTTATTGAAAAATGTATGAATCAATCTAGTGTACCTGGAAAACAAACAAGTCACTGGGTGGTTAGCCACATGACCTGGCTATTATCTTTTTCCATAGTTGTCTTGCCTTCCCAAGCAGAGTGTAAACTCGTTGTAGTTTTTCTGCTATTGAGCAGTTTGTGCATGTCTTGCCCATCACAACACACAGTTCTATAATAATATGTTTACCTGGGGTTGAGGAGATGGCTCTTTGGGGTAGAGCACTTGACATCTAAATCTGAAGACCTGAGTTTGAATTCTTAGGACCCACAATAAAGCTAGGTATGATAGTGTGTGGTGGCTTGAAAGAAAATGACCCCCAAAGAGAGTGTCACTATTAGAAGGTGTAGCATTGTTGAAGTAGGTGTAGCCTTGTTGGAGTAAGTGTGTCACTGGGGGGGGGGCCTTTGGGGTCTTCTGTGCTCAAGCTACTCTCAGTGAGAAAGACCACTTCTTGTTGCCTGTAAGTCAAGATGTAAGAACTCGTAGCTCTTGCTCTGCTCTAGCACCATGTCTTCCTGCCCAATGTCATGCTCCCCACCATGATGATAATGGACTAAATCTCTGAAACTGTAAGCTACCATCTCAATTAAATGTCATGGTGTCTCTTCACAGTAATAGAAAGCCCAAGACATAGTGTGTATCTATAATTCTAGTGCTTTTTGTATAGCACCATGAGTGAGCTGGAAACAGAAGAGTCTCTGGAAGCTTGTAGGCCAGCTAACCTGGTACACACAGGTGTGAAGAACAAAAGGGCCTTTGGTTTAAATAAGATGGAAGGTAAGGATGGATACAGTGGTATGTACAAATCCATACTCACATACATGTAGGTGTGCACACTCTCTTACACACATGCTGAGTTGTCTGTATCAGATAGTAAAGTCCTTGAGGGCAGAAACCCATTTTTTTCTGTCCACCTGTAGCCTGTGGTATGTGTTCAAATATTTGTGGGGTGAATTCAATTGGATGAAAAATAAGGACAAAGTTTGTAGATGTTAGGTCTTGGTAAATTGATGATAGTAACTATAAAAGCTGAAAATTACAGAATTCAGGATCAAGCAAATCATAAATTCTTGAACATTTTCTGTTTTCTAGCCGACATGGTATTGATGATACTAAAGATGATTAAGAAAATGTTGTGCTGTCTAGCTGTAAAGAAAGAGTCCATATGAACCAGCAATCAGGATATATTCCTTCTTTCTCTTTTTCTTTTTTGGTTATTCAAGACAGGGTTTCTCTGTCTGATAACTACTTTGGCTGTCCTGGAACTCGCTTTGTAGACCGAGCTGGCCTCAAACTCACAGAGATCTGCCTGCCTCTAGTGCTGACATTAAAGGTGTGCACCACCATGCCCAGCTCTATATTATTTAAGTATAATAGTAGAAAGATACAAAATATATAAATGCAACAAAAGAAAGATTAAAAGTTACATAGTCAAATGTAACTTGGTTGAAAACTAGTTGGAAAAATGGAGATTTTTTTTTTTTATTTTTTATTTTCAAGACAGGGTTTCTCCGTAGCTTTTGGTTCCTGTCCTGGAACTAGCTCTTGTAAACCAGGCTGGCCTCGAACTCACAGAGATCCGCCTGCCTCTGCCTTCTGAGTGCTTGGATTAAAGGCGTGTGCTACCACCGCCCGGCAATGGAGATTATTTTACTCATTTATTCAACAAATACTTTGTCATCTCTTACGTGTTCAGTGCTGTTTTACATGCTGAGGTTAAGAAAGTGGCTTCTCCGTGGAAAGAGAGGTCTGAGGAACCACTAGAATCAGAGACTTACATCGCCTCTGCTGTGTCTTAAATCTCTTCTAGTCCATGTATCAAGTCTTAATTCTTCTTCATCCATTGTCTAATTTCTTCCCAGGAGGTAGAAAATGGACAGTACTGAAGTTCTACATTTTATGACTTCAGCTGTTGAAGGACAGTGTCCATTCGCCAGTTTCAGTTAAATTCTGAAAGAAGGACTTTATTGGCTTAGTTTTGATCAGGTGTCTGTTTTTGACTCATTGTGCGATGGTATCATGTCCTAAAATGCCAGCAACTACAGCAAACCTATAAACTAAACTCTTAGAGGAAGAAGGGTTACTGGGCACATAATTCCTTTGATTCCTGTCTTTGGGATAGTGCCTAATATTAAGGAGAGTGTTGCCGAAGGTTATCTATTATGTAGTAACAATGGAAACTCCATTGACTTATAGAACATGGTTTCTGTTTGTTAGGGATTTGTGAGTCAGTAGTTCTGCCCAGACCCTCATCAGTGGGAAGTCTCACTAGGCCCTATTCCCAGATGAAGAGCTAGGAAATTAATGATAGTTCAGAGAGGGAGAATCAACCTTCCCCAGAAGTGGGCCCGCTAATCCAATACCAGTGGTTAACCCTAAAATTATATTCCTGTAAGCAACACCAAATGGACTCAGCAGGTTGCATTTATATTTATTTATAATATAATATAATTACTATTGTTGTATATATGTAACAATAGTAGTTAAAGGAAAAGGGGTCGCAGATTTGGAAGGGAACAAGGGGAGAGGTATGGGAAAGGTTGAAGGAGAAAAGGGACAAGGGAAAAAGGATGTAAATACAGCATACATATGTGAAATTAAAAAATAAATTAAAAATCCTGAAATGATTAAGATGTTAGCCAGAACTACAGTCAGCTGAACTTGTCTGGGGCTAGTGGTTTCCCTTCAAAGACTGCTCACTCATATGTATTGGGAGGCTGTATCAGTTCTTTTCTGTGTGGCCCTTCCCATGAGGATGCTTGAGTGTTGGAAGGACACAGAAGCTGGCTTCTCCTCAAACAAGTGGTCCAGGAGAACACAGTGAAAGCTGCTTGTTGCTTTTGTTAAATAGCTTTGTCTAAGGTATACAGCAATATACCATACAGTCCTCTCTGAAGTATGCAACAAACTGTAGCATAGTTACTGAGATATATAACTGTCACTGAAATCTAATTTAAAACATTTTTATCACCTATAAAGAAACTTCATGCTCATTTACATTAGTCATCTTACATTACCACTATCCAGGACTAACCAACCACCCATCTATTTTTGTCTATATATTTGTCCATTATTTTATTACAATATAATTGTACACTTTTGTAACTTTTTTCAGCAAACATGGTGTTAAGATTCATCCACATTGTAGCATGTATCAATTTTTTTTGTGAACAAACTGTATTTTCTAGTATTAGATAGATCACATTTTAGTTATCCATTCAGTTTATTGACATTGGGGTTGTTTCTACTTTTTATTCCATGCACATTTGTAGATAAAAATTTTTATATATCTGTTTTCATTTCTTTTGAGTATTAGCCAACAGTAAAGTTGCTGGATTTTATGGAGCCAAACTTTTTCAAATTGAACTTTTCCACGAGCAGTGTATGAGAGATTAAGTTTTACCATAGCCTAGCCAGTTTTTATTATCTGCCGCCTTACACTTTCAGCCATCTTTCAATGGGTGAAGTGGCAGCTTGCATTATGGCTTTGACTTGTATTCCCCTAATGATGTTGCATTTTCTTTTTAGCACTTAAGATATACACATATATGTTGTATATTTTTGGAGAGATGTTTACTTCTATCTTTGACCTATTTTGCAGTTGGCTACTTTCTCCCCCCTCTGTTTGAGATACAGTCTCACTGTGTAAACCAGGCTGGCCTGGAGCTCCCAGACATCCTAGTTTTTTTGTATTATTGAAAATTCTTTATTTTAGATACATATCTCTTATCAGGTACACTATTGCAAATTTTTTTATTAAAAATAGTCTTTTCATCTTTTGAGGGATAATATTTTGAGAATCATGAAAGGTTTTAATTTGCCTCCCCTCACCTCCTGTTTTCTCTGGTTCTGTTTTCTTCTAAGAGTTTTAGACCTTTAGCTGCTAGGACAAGATTTTATGTATTATATGGGGTAGTGATTCAGATTCAGTTTTTTTTATATGTAGATATTCTCTTGTTCTTGTACCACTTTTGAAAAGGTTGCTCTTTCCCTCTTTGTCTTGGCACCTTCTTTGAAAAAAATCAACTAAGCAAAGACATATAGGTTTATTTTAGATTCAGTTCTATTCCATTGCTTCCTTTTAAGCTAATACTATAAAAACTGCAAGTTGCAAACTTAGTTTGAAGTTGGAAAGTACAAATCTTGCAACTTTCTCTTTTTCAAGATTATCTTGGTTATTTGATTTTTACATATGAATTTAGCATCAGCCTGTCCATTTCTTCAAAGAAACTATTTGGGTGATGTTCTGATATATATTACACTGAATTCAAAGATATAAGATTACACATAATTCATTGCAGTGAATTAGTTTTCAGAGTGTTTCCATCTTAGTGTTAAATCTGGTCATGAACATGGGATATTGCTCCATTTGTATAGCTCTTCTTTCATTTTTTGGACAATGTTTTCTTGCTTTTAGAGTTTAAGTTTCACTTTCTTTTGTTAAATTTATTCCTAAGTATTTCATTTTTGATGTATAATAATATAATGAAATTATTTTATTTTTGGAATGTTAATTGTAAGTGTCCAGAGATCTATTGTGTTTAAGTATTTCATTTTTGATGTATAATAATATAATAGTAATAAAATTATTTTATCTTTGGAATGTTAATTGTAAGTATCTAGAGAGCTATTGTGTCTTGCAACCTTGCTAGACTAGTTTATTTAGTTCTAATAGTACCTTAGTGTATGTCTTAGTATTTTTATTTGCTAGATTATATCATGATTATCTTTATATACATACATGTGTATATTGTGTGTTTGAGATAGAGATAGAGATAGGGAGAGAGAGAGAGAAAGTGAGAGAAAGTCAGTTTTACTTCCTCCTTCCTAATATGAATGCTTTTTGTGTTATTTTCTGTTGCCCTGGCTAGAGATGTTCACTCTTCAAGTAGAATCGGCACGAGTAGACATCCCTGTCTAGTGTCTTATCTTACTGGAAAGCATTAATCATCTGTCACTAATTACAGGGCCGACTATGGTTTCCCATGGATGCCTTGTACAAACTGAGAAAGTCTTCTTTTCCCTTGTTTAATTGTTACAGAGTGCTGGACTTTGTCAGATGCTTTTCTTCATTTATTAAAGTGATGATATAGCTTTGTTTTATTGATCAGGTTTATTACATTGATTGATTATTAGGTATTAAGATGGCCTCATATTCTAGGATAAACCCTTTGTGATCATGATCCTTTTTACATGCTGCTAGAGTCAGTTTACTATTATTCCTTGAAGGTTTTGTGTTTATTGTTCATTGGAGGTATCTGTTTTCTTATTTTGTGATGCCTCTCAAAACATCTTCTTTACTTTTATTAGCTACCAGCTATGGCGTTTTCCTATAGAGTTTGAGTACTGGTATTCATATTTGAAGTCTTTTAAGTAAAGATTTAACAAAGGTCAGAGTATAGACCGTAGTTTTAATTTGCTCCTAGAATAAATTGCCTTTCTGAGACTAAATTTTCTTACTCATAGTGACATCCAGACTGCTTACCAGAATTAAGCTGGTGTTTTATGTTATTTCCGTGGAGTAGACAAAGGTCAAGAATTGTTATTTTCTTTTAAAAATTATTAATTTTACCTGATGATTCATGTAGCATCCCACTAAAAACGAACAGTCCCTGATGTGGAGGGAGTTGGTTCTCTCCTTCCACATTTATGTAGGTTCTAGAGATTGAATCCAGGGCACTAGGCTTCAGTTTTACCTGCCAAGCTGTCTTGCTGTTGTTGTCCCACAATCCCATGCCCTACAACTAGATTCTTGGGAGTCTAAAAAACAAAAAAAAATCCCTTTTAAAATTTCTCTTGTGAATGTCAGAACTTGCGAAAATAATCTATTTATGCAAAGATATTGGCATCTCAACTCCGTGTCAAAGGGAATTGAAGTGTATTTTATGTTTTCAGTCTGGGGAAAAGCCTCAGGTGATGCAATGTGTTAATCCCAACATTAACCTCAGCTTTAAAGTGAGGCAGCATCCTGAAGCTGCAGACAGAAGTGTTTTGATTGGCAGGATTGGATTCTTTCATGTGAACAAGAGGGTTGTGAGAGCTCCTCTAGGGAAAATCTGACACCTTTTTGTGTTGGTTGAATTTCACAGTTATTTTCGGGTTGAGAGATGTCAGTCCTCAAATGCAGTGGGAGGGGAGGGAAGAGGCTGCCACAGGCATAACCTTTGAATTCTCTGAATGATTTACAGATCTTTGTATTCACCTCTAAGGTGTAATAATTCCTGCTG
>NC_022009.1:36736966-36745775 GCF_000317375.1 Microtus ochrogaster | reverse complement strand
GCCTCGAACTCACAGAGATCCACCTGCCTCTGCCTCCCGAATGCTGGGATTAAAGGTATGTGCCATCACTGCCTAGCTTACTTAACATTTTTTTGATTGGGTTTCCATTTCTGATTCATACTGTTGTGTAGATTTTTCTAACATGCCATCTTATAATTTTGGTAATGTTAATGAGTTTTTGTAGGTACATGTGAAAATGTGTGTGCTTGCAAGTGTGCAGATTTACATTCACATGTGTGTTTGTGCCTGTGGATGCTAGTGAACAAACTCAGACACCATCTGTCTCTTTTTTTTAGACTTACCAAGAAGGTTTATGCTAGCTGCCTAGTGAGCCTCAGGGATCTGCCTCTTTCTGCCTAATGAGTATGGACCATTTGTAATTTATGTGTTTCTGACCTGAAAATTGTGTAAATAATATTTTTAATACCAAATTATTTGGAATATAGAGGAGTATGTATTTCAATTATGAGACCCAGATTTTTTTTCCTTACACAAGTTCTGGTGACCAAATAGGTCACAAGCACATCACTAATTGAACCAGTTCATTAGCTCATAATGAAGTCTTATGTGGTTGGCTGAATAATGACCTCTTTTCCTCTTTCTAAATATATCTAGATTCTACCCCAGGAATCCTGGGGGTATGCTACATATGGCAAAAGAAACTTTGCCTGTGTGATCAGCATCCTGGGTTGGGAGGTTGTCCTAGGTTATCTAACCACACTGGTAGGACGGTTGGAGAGCCGAAGTCAGAGGAGGCAGGTCAGCATGATGCCACTGCTGCAAAGGGTCAAGACCTACAGCTTCTAGATGTTGGGTTACTGATTCTTCTCTAGAATGTCTAAGAGAAACACAGCTCCGTAGTCACCTTGATTCACCTCACTTTTAGACTTCTGATTTTCAAAACTGTAAGAAAAGAAAGGTTGAAAATAGTGTCATTTTGTAGAGGTAGAATATTGTCCTTTCTCAGGTCTCCAGATGTAACATTCCTTTTTATCTTACCGTAAAGCTAGCTGTGTTGCCTTGAACTAGCTGCTTTGTTATTCATAGGAATACACTGAGTGGGTGCCTGAGTAGATTTTTTTTTTCCTTAAAGGTTCTTGCTGTAACCCAAGCTAGCATCAAACTTGCAGTATGCCTCCTGCTTTAGTTTCCCAAAGCTGAGATTATGGGCATGCACAGGACTCCAGACCCTCGGAGACTTATATTATTAGGTGGGATACACAACATCTGACTGTGATCATGGCCTTAGTTTTCTCCTTGTGTCAGTTGTACTGTTCTTATTTTTCTTCTTTCGACGCTTTATTTAATCCTAATAATAGTCCTTTTATATTTTCTGTACCAAAGCATGGTTTAAAAGATATAAATAGGTACCCTTGTATTTAAATACATATGTTCATAATATAAATAATATGGAAAATGTGGGAGGACAGTCAACTTTCTAATGTTTTATTTAAATAAAATCTTGACCATTCTGTTTTTATATTTTACTTTATCTCAAAGAAAAGAAAGTGAATTCTCTTATTAGTAGAGTTTTTGTTTTTTTTGTCAGAGACAAAACGATAAGTCAGTAAAATAGAGGCATACTTGAAGGAATTCTATAGTAAGAAGACAGAGTGCTTCAACTGACTATTTAATGATGGGACTTCCCATTTATGTAAAAAAGTGACTGATAAAAGGACAGCCCTGTGTACAGTCTCAAGAATTTTTGCCTATAGAATTCCTTCAAGTATGCCTCTATTTTACTTCCATACTCAGGAAGTAAGTAGAAGAATTTTTTTTGAAACTCAAGCAGGTTTGGGCTCAAATAAGAAACCTGGTGTCACAAAAATGTAAATATCCCTAAGGCCAAATTAGCACAGAAGATCACTTTAGGAGATGCTGTAGAAAGAGGACTCAGAAGTGAGTCCTGAAAAAACTTAAAAAAAAGTGAAGAATCATTAAAGATTGAATTCAGAGGAAGAGCTTGAAGAAACCTAGCGGTTTATGGTGTTGTGGATGCCTACTGAAGAGGATGGGGTGCGTGGGTTGTGGATTCTGTTCACCACAGTAGCTTTGTTAAGGGTTGAAGAATAAATTGCAAGTAAAGTAACCTTTGGGAGACTTTGTTCTGGAGGGGGTTGAAATAGGGTGTCAGGGAGGGCTTTTTTTTTTTCCCGTTTCCTTGTTTCAAGATGACTGATGCTAGATCATACTAAAGTACCACTAGTGTGTGTCACAGAGGCTGACACTGCACTAGACAATGAGTGATGGTGTTAAGAACCCTGAGAAGGGGTAGAATTTAGTTTACCTGGGGCTGGAGGGCAGACTGGTGAGAAAGAGACAGCTTCTGTTTTAAAGGAATGAGGAAAGGATACAGGTGCATTTGTAGATTTGGTGACAGGAAGATAAGTTTTGAGGGCATGATTGTTTTGTCCCTCTGTGAATTGTGGAGAAAAGGCAATTCTTTATTCAAAAGAAACAGCTTCATTGTTAAAAAAAATTGTTATTCTGGTCTTTGGAAAAAATCCTAGATACAGAAAAACTTCCTAAGTATTTTTACTTGCAGGCTGCACAGTGAAACTTAGAGAGTTGCAGAACACTGCACTGAAGAGGTTTTCAGGACCAATCTGAAGGCAGTTTCTCTGCCTTCTATGGCTCATGCCAGATTCTTAGATTAATTTTCTGTTTCTTCTTTTTCAAATGTTCTGTGTTTAGTTTGGTTCTAAATTATACTTACTTGGCACATGTATTGGGGAGAGGGAAGCAGTTAGTTACTGCTTTATACATGTTTTGGTTTTGATTCAGTTTTTATATGTATTCTGTCACGTAATTGCAGAATCACGTGGATAAATGATAAAACATTGTTTTATACACCCAGAGTACAGTAAGTTTTTAAGATAAGTGATCACAGCAATAAGAGAAAAGTAGGCAGCATTGTTTTAAAGTGAACAGATATTAAATATAACATTGTTCGGCTGCCAGTGGAATGCTCTCCAGAGACATGGTTTGAGGCCCAACCACAAATCTAAACAGCCTCAGAGCAACTTACCACCTGGCAGTTAAAAGGAACCTAATGTGCTAGTGATTTTGCTGTTTTCAAGCTCTCATGCATTTTCTAGAATTGAGTTATTTGGACTTTGTAGATAGGAATCAAGGCTTTAGCATTCAATTAAGTATGTGCTGTTAGGATTATTCTGGACACTTCCTAACTGTAGATTACTTGATAAGTTGCTTTATAAATATTTTCTCCCATGACAGAAAGGGGGAAAAAACAAAACCTTCAAATAGCAACAGCAGGCTTTTTTTTTCCTCACTGCATACCATTGTCACCTTTGGACTGAAATTAACCCAAGAATATTATGTTTCATAATGCTGAATAAGAAAAGATAAGATTTTATGGGAAGATGTTTTATAATCTTACTTGATTAGTCCCAGAAAATGAGATTGTAAAATACACATTTTCTAGTTGGTATAATAAAAGCAGATTTTAAGCATATTAAATAGAGAGGATCAAGTCAGATTGTGTTCTACACATACTAAAAAATTGGCTACTTCAGATCTCACTCCCCTAACCCCATGTTCTCCTTTCCACAAAGATACTTGTGCTTTCTTATAATATGAGCCAGCCAGCCAGCCAGCCAGCCAGCCAACCATCTAAAGTCCTCTAGTTAACTCTTATCATTCCTCTTTACAAGGATTTTGGATGGACTGTTTATTCCTCTTGTTTCTCTGTTTTTATCTATTCACTCTGATGTGCTTTAGTATCAGACCTCCATCTTAACAGCTCCATGGAGACTGTAGGAACCTCCAAAGTTCCTTAACCTATCCCCCTTTTGCTGGTCTGATGGGATGCCTCAGTTTGACTCTACCTTCACTTCCTTGGAGCACCTGGTGCTTGAGTATTGGTACTGGTCTCCTTGCATAACAGTAGAATGCTCTCCTGCCTGCTTTTTCTCCCACCAGCATGCGCCATCTTCTTCCAGTGCTTTCTCTCTGATTCTCTATGTTCCAGACCTCTTTACTTGTACCCACTTTTACTGGGAGATCAAGATGTTATCAGTGCTTGAACTATTGGACAAGTTTGTGTTTTTAGTTTAGATCTCTTGTATTTCTTATCATTCATTTCCATCATCCCATTGCGCATCAAACATTAAGATTGCCCACAAATATCTTAGTTTCCCAAGCTAAACAGTGTTTCTTCTTCCAACTTTCCATGTTTTATTTTGTGACATTGACATTCTCATCCTGCCAAGGCTTGAGGGTGGCAGTGTCACCCCTGGATATTGTATCTCATACCTCTTGATGCATATTATCCCAACATTTGTGTCGCACTTTGAAGTCCAAGTGTAGTTGTGATTATCAGTTCTAGGTCAGCAGCAATCC
The DNA here is from genome assembly GCF_000317375.1 of Microtus ochrogaster. Taxonomy (NCBI): domain Eukaryota; kingdom Metazoa; phylum Chordata; class Mammalia; order Rodentia; family Cricetidae; genus Microtus; species Microtus ochrogaster. Next base: position 36,741,413 of record NC_022009.1, on the reverse strand, counting down.
ACTTCAGGTTGATGGTATTTATCTTGATGCACACGTGCTATATATACATTTTGTACTTTTAGTTCAAGAACACTGATTCTTGCTTGAGGCTTAGGATCCTGGTGAGAGCTGGCTCAGCAAGTGTAAATGTTTGCTTCCAAAGGGAAAGCTATTCATAGTCCACTGGGGCAACCTTAACTAATAGGGTGTGGGAGCTGATAATATATGTACTTCTCTGTATTGATTCTAGAGTGGAAAATTCTCAGAGGCATTCCATCTGTTCTTCAAAAAAGCTAGATTAGATTGAGTTGATAATGTACCTTCTTTTCTCTCTTTTACTCTTGCTAGTTTCTCCTTATTTCATCTTATTGGGATTACCTTCCAAATAAACCTCTTGCACAGCAGTTTAGGATTAGACTGTTAGTGTCTATAAAGTGACTTAAAAAGCATACCCTTGGTTGGGGTGTTGCTGAGGATTACTTCATAGTGAAACCATAATAAAGATCCTATTGTTGGTAGCAGTGGGTGCTGATAAACCTGTCATATGTGATAAGATCAAGACTAGCGTGGAATAGAAGAGTTGCACATATGTGATAGTTCTTAGTATTTGGGACAGTGGTACAATTAAGACCTTTGACTTGGCTGATTCAGTTTTTGGAATCTAAGAAACATAGGAGCATTTTCATGGAAGCCTTTGAAAGACTCTCAAAGCCCATGACCATATAAAAATTATGGCAAAATATTGGACCCAGGATTTAATCATAAGGGTAGGAGAGCTTTGTACCTTTTGTGGTTAAGTCTGTATTATGAGTTGGGCATAACTGGAATTGTTTCTCAGAACTTCTTCTGGATTTTGGGCTAACACTGATCATAATAAACATTTAGGGTGAGATAGAGGGGCAGAAGCACTGATGGTGTGAAGTGATGTTCTAGCCCCCACATGCTGTTGCTGCTAATCTGCTTTATCATATTGTTGGCATGGAGCATCGGCTAGCCCTGCAGTTTTCCCAGATCTGTTGAATTATCTCCATTAGCTCCTGGGAATCTAGGACTAGTGTGTGTAGCTTCTTTGTAGGTCACTGACATCATTGAACTTAGAGCTGAAGATACCTACAGATATATGCTTCTGCTTGTCCTTGTGGGTTCTAGCTTGTTCTCAGGGTTCTAGTTTAACCTTTCTGGAATTGCTAAGAAATACCGTTCTGGAATTGGATTTTCATAGGATTCAATAATATCCATAGGTGGCACACACCTTTAATCCCAGCACTCAGGAGGCAGAGGCAGGTGGATCTCTGTGAGTTCGAGGCCAGCTTGGTCTACAAGACTAGTGCCAGGACAGGCTCCAAAGCTACAGAGAAACCCTGTCTAGGAAAAACTAAAAAAAAAAAAAAAAAAAAAAAAAAAAAAAAAAAAAAGAAAGAAAGAAATGACAGTATTCTTCAGTGGCAGAGACAAAAACATCATGCAGTGCTTACCATTTGAAGCAGAGTAATATAGCTATTCTTACAGGCTGAAGTGGCATTCAGGATTTCATTACAGATATGTAGGGAATGGCTAAGTCATGGAAAGATGGGTATTGTTTGACTCGTGTGAATCTGATTTTTATCTCTGAGGAATTGAACCTTCAGTTAGCTTTCACTTATTGGGTTATGGATGCTTCAAACCTTGTTCATCATTATGCAACCATCATGAAAGTAACAAGAAACATCTCAGTGTATCCCTTGAGAGCTAAGTAACTTCCTTGTCGCCATTATGTAGTACTAACTATAACCCCTTGTAACCTGAGGAACAAAAGGCAGGGAAGGATTTTCTGTTTTTTGTCTCTTAAGCATTATCTCTTACATTATCTTCACATTCCTCTATTGCAGGCTTTGACTTTGTCTTCCCCAGCAGTGTATGGTCTCAAGCATGCTCCTTCTGTATCTTTTATGCTCCTGGGTTTTTTCAGTGTCTACTGGCAGGAGATACAGCTGGGATGGTCTGTAAGCTTGAAGTGCTGGTAGTGTAGGAAGTTAATGCAACTCCTTTAACAACTTTTATCTTGTAGGGGCAGAATCCATTGGAAAAATGTTTCTCTCTACCTTTGCACACATAGTTCTATTAGCAATCTAGTCATTCTCCAGAGAGTGCCAGCAAGGTTAAGCTCCAGTATCCATAGTATGACCATGGCAGCAAGGACCCTTGAATTGACTTATTTTGGTTTTACCCCTCCTTGGTCTTTTACTTCTTCCAATTCAATTACCTCCAATACAGTGTTCTGATATTCTTTTTTTTGGGAGGGGGGAACCTCTATGTATACATGTACAATTGTATTGTGTATATATGTGTGCTTTGTCTGCTTGTCATCCATACATCCATACATCTAATAACAGATTATAAAGAACTTAGAATGGTAAACATAGTTATCATACATAGCTTTAATAAGTGACAGAGCATGAGTTTTGAATTGAATTCATTTGAACCAAAACATGTTCTCCTTGATTAAACCTCTTCCTCATCTTTGAAGATGAAGTTGGTAAGCTTTAGTGAGCTTGTTGAAAGTTCTCAGTGGCCTTGTCCTGTTGCCTGTGGGTTGGGCTGGCTGTTTATAGTTCACCAATCTAAACTGTGCTAGTCACATGCTCATGGCTTTTCTAACTAATCACTTCTGTCTTTTCCCTTTGCTTCATTGTGGGGGTGCACCCCCACCGTCCTTTTTGGAACATGTCTGTGTACTTCTTCTTTCATTTCTGAGTTCAGTCAACTATTGTTTTATTTGTTCCTTTTTGGTTGTTTACCTCTTTCTATTCTAGGTTTTTATATTTTTTTCTCAGGATTGTTTTTCATATCTTAACTGGTTGGTTGAAGAATTTAAATTCAGTTCTGAGTGTTACATTCCTGTTTTCTTTAGCTGTGTGGATTTCTTTGTTGTTGCGAAGAGAGGGATTCCTGACAGACTGGTGGGATTGTTATGTCTTATTTCTCTTTGATTTCTGTGGGATCCTTGATTTCTTTGCTGTATTTTCTCTTTGTTACTGTGTAGCCAAGGGTATGTACTCCTCTCTGATTTACTGTCAGAAACTGTGCTTCTCCAAGACTGACCCCCTTTCCTATTTGGTGTTTAAGTCACCAACTCTGACTTGTTTTCAGTGTGTTGGTATACCGTTGTACTGTTGTGGGCATAATTTTTGTCTTGTTTCCTCTTAAGTATTTGGTGCCCCTCTATTCATTCTCAGTGTTGCATAAGCCGTTTTCTTCCTATTTCCAAACCAGACTTCCTGTGGAAGGGAACTCTGCTGGAATTTGGCTGGGTTTTCCATGACAAACAATTTGGAGGTTGTGTTATTCTCTGTACCGCTAAAGGTATGGGTCATGCATAATTTTATTTGCTTTTTTGTTCTCTCTCTCTTTCTCTCCTTTCTTTCTTTCTTTTTTTTTTTTTAAGTATAGATAAGTGAATTTAGATTCAGGCAGTATTAGTTGACCCTGAAACTTAGAAACGCCTTTGTACTTTTAAGGCTTTGGTTAAAGTCCTATGTTGTCTTCTTTGAAACCTTACCTGCTAAATGACTTAGAACAGAATAGAGAAGACTGATGGATGTCACCTCCATCAGCCATGAATAATGTGAATATTTTGGATCAGATTGATCTTCAATTTTAAAAAAAGAAGTGTAGGTAGAAGAGCTGAATAATAATCAGGTTTTATTATCATCATAACACTAAGGTCTAAGTGGTCTAATGCTATGACCCTTTAATACAGTTAGTTCCTCATATTGTGGGGACACCCCAACCATAAAACTTTTTTCATTGCTACTTCATCATAACTCTAATTTGCTAGTGTTATGAAAGGGTCATTCAGTCCCAAAGAGGTCATGACTTACAGTTGAGAACTACTAGTCTAAGGCACTAAGATCACCACTTTCTTCTACATAGTTTGTAATGTTAATTTTTAAAATTTTACATGTCTTTCATCCTTTCTCTAACACTGTTATATAGTTAATCTGGAATCTGAAATAATTTTCTTTTCTTATACAGTATCTGTGAAAAAGCTTCTGCAAAATACTGTTTTTTTTTTTAAAATAAATCATTTCAATCTATAACTGATCTAGTATCTTTTGTTATCTGAAATGTATCCTGTCAAATGGCTAAAAAAATCTTATAACCTTGTGAAAAAGAACTAATTTGGGTTCTTTTTTTTTTTTTTTTTGTTCTTTTCTTTGTACTGGCTGTTGAACTCAGAGTCTTAAACAAGCTGGAAAAGCTCCCTCTTACTGACCTACTGCTCCTGTGCCAAACATGGGTTCTTAAATATCCAGCAGTTGGTTTTCCAAATTGACTTTGGACGTGGGTATGGCAAAATACCGTTATTTGCTTAGTAAATGTTCTTTTTATGGTCTAGAGAAATATGGTCTATGATTTGGGTGTTTTTTTTTTTTTTGGTAATTGGTTTTGAAATGAAAGGTTCAATGATATGTTTATGTATCTTTAG
>NC_022009.1:36728645-36736367 GCF_000317375.1 Microtus ochrogaster | reverse complement strand
AGGGAACGGGATGGCTGAAATGGGGGAAGGACAGAGAGGGAGAGCAAGGAAAGAGATGTCTTGATTGCTGTTATGGGGCTAGCGAGAAACCTGGTACTAGGGAAATTCTAAGGAATCCGAAAGAATCACCCCAGCTAAGACTCTAAGCAGCAGTGGAGAGGATGCCTAAACTGGTCTTACCCTGTAATCAGATTGATGAGTTCCTTAATTTTCATCATAAAACCTCATCCAACAACTGATGGAAGCAGATGGAAAGCACTGGACCGAGCTTCCAGAGACCAGTCCAAGGATGGAAGGAGTGATAATATGATAAAGGGATCATGACCATAATGGGGTTACCCCCAGAAACAGAGCTAGTGAGAGCTCACTAACTCTGGACTGATGGCGGGAGAACCTGCATAGGACCAAACTAGGACTGCTGAATGTGGGTGACAGTTGTGTGGCTTGGGCAGTCTGTGGGGCCATTGGCAGTGGGTCCAGGATTTATTCTAGTACTTGAACTGGCATTTTGGTACCCATTCTTTTTGAAGGTATGTCTTGCTCAGCCTTGATAATAGGGGGTATGGCCTTGGTTCTGCCTCAAAGTGATGTGTCAGACTTTATTGACTCTACTTGGGAAACCTTACCCTCTCTGAAGAAAGGATGGGGGTTAGGATGAGGGGAAAGTGGGGGGAGAGGGAGGAGGAACTGGGATAGGTATGTAAAATGAAAAAGATTGTTTTTAAAAATATGAATTAAAAAAATATTACAAAAATAAAATTGGTTTTTAATTCAACTTTTCATGGCATTTAAAAAAACTTTACTCTTTTTTTCAGATCAACAGATCCTCTTTAATCCATTTGTTACTTATAACATTCTATTTGATGTGTGATTCCCCTCTGTATGCTGTGAATATGTTTTATTACCATTGGTTAATAAAGAAGCTACTTCGGCCTATGGCAGGGCAGAATAAAGCAAGGCAGGAAACCCAAACAGAGATATATAGAGAGAGTAGGCAATAGGCAGAGTCGGGTACACCATGTAACTGCCAAAGGAGACAGACGCTGGAACCTTACCGGTAGGCCACAACCTTGTAGAGATACACAGTTTAATAGAAATGGGTTAATTTAAGATATAAGAGTTAGCCAGGAATATGCTTGAGTCATTGGCCAAACAGTATTGTAATTAACACAGTTTTTGTGTGATTATTCTGGTCTGGGCAGCTGGGAAACCAACATGCAGTCTCCTTTAACATCTGTTTTGTATTGTTGCCGTGAGTATTAGATGCAAAAATCAGATAAGGTTTTGGGAGCTTAAGTAAAGGTCTGTGTTTAACTCTGATAGTTCCCAGAGTGCGCAAAAGAACTGACTTCCTTCAGAAATCCCTATAGAAAAATATTGTTCTATATAGCAGTAGTTAGTGGTGGACCTCTATGGGGTCTAACATGAACTGGTTCACAAATGAATTTCTTAGTTTTCTATATTCTGAAATTAAGTAAAAAGGAAGGAAGAAGGATGGATATTTGTCCTAAGATATATTCATACATTTTTTCTTTTCACTGATAGTTTTATTTCTGTTTATATAACTTTAACTGTACCATTGTATGTGAATTTCTGCATTGACCCTCTTCAGAAAAAGTAAGCCATATGAAATTATACTCATGAAGCAATTTCTACAGAAATATTTTAGTTCTAGTTGGACATTATCTCTGATTGATCCTGCTGTGTTTAGCACTGTCAAGTCATTCTAAATTGTGAGTTTTTAGTATCACTTGGCTATAATTTCTGTTGGTAGTATGTTATTCAGGCTTTGCCTATGTAGTCTCATGGAAATCTCGGTAAATACTCTTATTATCTCTGTGTTTCAGAAGATGAAACTGAGCATAAGGGCTTGTTCACACATCTTGTGAATGGCTAAAGGGGGGGGTGTGAATCCAGAAGTCTGGACTTCAGAAATCATGGTCTTGAAGAAATCATGTTCTTGTGTTTTTCCATGACTGATTTTTTTCTCCTGCCTGAGAAGAACATAATTTGTTTTTTATCTGCCTGTTTCTCATGTTTGTTCATTTTCAGATGGTAGTAGTATATGGACAGTGGTGATGAGAATAAGAGAGGCTAGCCAAGGAAACACATTTATTTTGGGGGATTGTTACTTTATCTTTTCAACAGAGGCTATTTTGGTTGTAATCAAAGAAATCTCTGAGAGATGATCATCAGATGGTAGTGAGGTTCCAGATCCATTAAGACAAATTTTTGACAGTAAAATAAACACTGTATTCTTTGTAGAAACTTTTGCATTATGAAGGTTTCAGAGGAAAGGTGAGACAGAGTTCCAGGTAAACTAGCTGTGCACCTATGGAGGCTGCAGGAGCAGAACTGAGATATGGTCGCATCTGGGGACACTGGTTCAAATTGTTGCTAATTTTTTTAAAAATTAATGTGTGTGTGTGTGTGCATTGAGTGTGTGTTTGTGTGTGCTTGAGTGTATGTATATATACTACATGTGTGCAGGTACCTGTTGAGGTCAGAAGAGGGCCTCAGATCCCCTGGTACTGGAATTACAGGCAATTATCAACTGCCACATAGGTGCTAGGTACTGAACACTAGGTCTTCTGTAAGAACAGTAAATGCTCTTTAACTCTGCTGGACTATCTCTAGTTTTTATTTTTTATTTTTTGTTTTATGAGATCATTTGAAAAGAGTTGATCTTTTCTGATGACTACAGTATATATATATTCATAAAATTACAAACGTATTGTTATCTAATCTTAGCATTGCTAATTTAGTTGAAAGTTACATATGTATCCCTCAGTTCATCAGCTTTTTGTTGTAGCGATATAGTCACTTATGGTGGTGTCATAGAGTTTCTACTGCTGTAATAAAACACTATGTCCAGAGCAACTTGGAGCAGGAGATATTTCAGTTTACATGTTCCAGTCACAGTCCATTATAAAGGGAAATCAGGGTAGGAATTCAGGGTAGGAACCTGGAGACAGGAACTGAAACAGGCACCACAGAGTACTGCTGCTTCTTGGCTTGCTCTTTATGGCTTGTTCAATCTGCTTTCTTCATACAGCTGTGGACCATCTGCCAGGGGTTGGCACTGTAAAAAGTGGGCCGGGTCCTCATACATTGATTATTAATCAAGAAAATGTCCCACAGGGTTGCCATAGGCCAGTTTTATGGAGGCATTTTCTCAGTTGAGAGTCTCTTCCCACGTGACTTTAGTTTGTGTCTAATTGACAGAAAGAAGAAAAAAAACCTAGCCAACAAAATTGACTTCTTGTCTACTTGACATACAAGCTCATCACTGTCCAACTATAACTTTCCTTTTTTGTTTATCTCCAAGATCTCTTACTAATATCAGCATCACAATATAAAACATTCCAACTTTTAAAGGTCCCACACTCTGTAAAATATCCTTTCTGAAATATCCGAAGTCTCTAAAACTGCAAAGTTTTTCTAAAATATCCAAGGTCTTATAACTATGGGATTCCGTAAGATAAAAAATAAAGTTACATACTTCCTTACTCCAAGAGGAAGAATCAGGACATAGTCACAAATCAAATCAAAACCAATATTAAACAGTGTAAAAGTTCAGTGCGACCTACTCATGATGATCCTCTGGACTTAAAGGGCTTAGTTTCCCCAGCCCTGCCAATGGCTCTACACACAGCCAGTCTCAGAGGCTCAGTCTGGCTTCACTCCACAGGTGTTTCTTTAGAGGGATTCTAACCATGCTACATGATGCCAAGCCTCAACTTCTCTCAATGACTTCTTGAATTCTGGGGCTTCTACTGCAGCTGAAGATGCATCTTCACCAGTGACCTCTCCTGGCCTCTCACAGTGCCAAGCCTCAGCTGTTCTCCATGACCCCTTCATGCCTTTCAAACCACCACCACATGAAAGACTCTTACATATGACCAACTTCATCTGCCAGCATGAGATGTAGCCTTGGCTTTCTTTGAACCACAGCTTCTGTGTGCTACCCTGAGGAAATACTCCCAGAAAATTTCACCTCAGTACTGCTGGCTTCTTCTAAATCACAGCTGATTTCTGAGCCCTAACTGACGAGAGTCAAATATACTCCATTCTAAATATCACATGAACAGTCCTGACAAGAGTATTTGAAGTTGTCTCAAACTTCCCTCTGACGATTAATAAGCCAGACCTCCATCATCTACATGACTCTCAACATTCTCTTCCAAGCTTCCACAGAACAGCTCATTAAGCTCTGAACTCTGACAAGCTTTTCCAGCCTAAAGTTCCATAATTCTTCCACATTCCTGACAACATGGTCAGGTCTGTCATAGCCAATAGTCTATTCTCTGGTACAATGTCAGTATATTTAGGGTTTTCTTTGTTATGATAAAATACCATAACCAAAGCAAGTTGGGGAGGAAACGGTCTGTTCAGGTTACATGACTAGGTCACAGTTCATCTTGAAGGGAAATCAGGGCTGGAACCAAGAGGCAGGAACTGAAGTAGAAACCATAGAGGAGTCCTCCTTATTGGCTTGCTCATTCTACTTTCTTATACAACTCAGGACTACCTGCACAGGGTTGGCATTGCCTACAGTGGGCTGGGCCCTCCCACATTACATTAAGAAAATGCTCAACATACTTGCCTACAGACCAGTTTTTTTTATTATTTTTTTAATTTTATGATTTATTTAACTTTATTTTATGTGCATTGGTGTGAAGGTGTCAGATCCCCTGCAACTGGATCTTCAGACAGTTGTGAGCTGCCATGTGGATGCTGGGAATTGAACCCAGTTCCTCTGGAAGAACAGTCAGTGTTCTTAGCCACAGAACCATCTCTCCAGCCCCCAAGACCAGTTTTAATGGAGGTATTTTTTCAATTCAGTGTCTCTTCCCAAATGACTCTAGTTTTTATCAACTTAACAAAAAGCTACTAGCACAGGTGGAAAGGTTTATTTTGGCTCAAGATTTTAGAATCCTTAATCTGGTTCTTGTTGGCCCTGTTGTTTTGGGTCTGAAGCTATATAATGCATTATGATGGGAGCATATACAAAGAAAGTCATTATTTAACGTATGGTTGTAAGGAAGGGCTGGAGTCTTCATATCCCTTCGAGGGCATGCCTCCTATTAATGCCCTTAACTCCCTTCTACTAGCCCAACCTTCTGTAAGTTTGACCACAGACTGCTGATCAAGTTTTGAACAGATGAGCTTTTGGGGACCATTAATATTCAAACTATAGTTGGGTGGTGGTGGTGGTGCATGCCTTTAATCCCAGCACTCGGGAGGCAGAGGTAGGTGGATCTCTGTGAGTTTGAGGCCAGCCTGGTCTCCAAGAGCTAGTTACTGGACAGGTTCCAAAGCTACAGAGAAACCCTGTCTTGAAAAGCAACTACAACACCTTGATTCTATTTCTTTCTCCTCTTTTCCAGAGGTAATTATTATCTTGAGTTTAGATTTTGTTATTCCAATTTGCATTTTTATTTTTGTACACATTGGTATGTGTGTGTCAACTATAGTGCGAATTAATGTTTTACATGCCTTTTTTGTATTTTTATTTTATTACTCTAAAAAATACCAATTCAAGTCCCCACCCCCTCTGCTCCTCCAACTCCCCTCCCACTCCCTCCTCACACCCTCTCACCCCACCCCCTCCAATCCTAAGAGAGCAATGCACCCAGCCCTGTGGAAAGTCCAAAGCCCTCCCTACTACATCTAGATTGAGCAAGGTATACATCCAAAGAGAATAGGATCCCAAAAAGCCAGTACATGCAGTAGAGACAAATCTCAGTCTGCGCCGACTGTCAACCACCTTCAGAGGGACTAGTTTGTTCCCATGCTCGTTCACTCCCAGTCCAGTTGGAGTTGGTGAGCTCCCGTTAGCTCAGGCAAACTGTCTCAGTGGATGAACCCCTCATGATCTTGACTCCTTGTTCATACTCTCACTCCTTGCACTCTTCAACTGGATCTTGGGAGCTCAGTCCAGTGCTCTGATGTGGGTCTTTGCCTCTGTTTCCATCTGTTTTTGGATGAAGGCTCTATGGTGATATTTAAGATAATCATCAGTCTGACTACAGGGCAAGGCCAGTTCAGACACCTTCTCTAATGCTTAGGGTCTTAGCTGGAGTCATCCTTGTGGATTCCTGGGCATTTTTCTAGAGCCATGTTTCTTGCTAACTCCATAATCACTCCCTCAATCAAGATATCTCTTTCCTTGCTCTCATATCTGTCCTGCCTCCATCTTGACTATCCCATTCCCTCAAGTTCTCTTCAACCCTTCCCTTCTCCGCTTCCTTCAACCCCCTGCCCCTATGATCCCAAATTTTGCCCGACGATCTCGTCTGTTTCCAATTTCCAGGTGGGTCTATATATGCTTTTCTTTGGGTTCACCTTATTACTTAGCTTCTCTAGGATCATGAACTTTGTTCATGCTCAGTGTCCTTTGTTTATGCCTAATATCCACTTATGAGTGAGTACATACCATACTTGTTTTTTGGGGATCTACGTTACCTCACTCAGGATAGTGTTTTCTAATTCCATCCATTTGCATGCAAAATTCAAGATGTCATTGTTTTGTTTTGTTTTTACCGCTGAGTAGTACTCTAATTCTAGATGTGCCACACTTTCTTTATTCATTCTTCAGTTGAGGGGCATCTAGGTTGTTTCCAGGTTCTGGCTATTGCAAATAATGCTGCTATGAACATAGTTGAACAAATGCTTTTGTAGTATGATTGAGCATCTTTTAGGTATATTCCCAAGAGTGGTATTATTGGATCCTGAGGTAAGTTGATTTTCAGTTTTCAGACAAAATTGATTTTCAAAGTGGTTGCACGAGTTTGCATTCCCACCAGCATTGGTTGAGTGTCCCCCTTACTCCATATCCTTTCCAGCATAGGTTATCATTAGTGTTTTTGATTTTAGCCATTTTGACAGGTGTAAGATTGTAATCTCAGAGTTGTTTTGATTTGCATTTCCCTGATAGCTAAAGAAGTTGAATATGTCCTAAGTATCTTTTGGCCATTTGAAATTCTTCTCTTGTGAATTCTCTGTTTAGTTCAGTACACCATTTTTAATTGGGTTATTTAGAATTTTAATGTTTAATTTCTTGAGTTCTTTATATTTTGGAGATCAGTCCTTTGTCTGATGTGGGGTTGGTGAAGATTTTTTTTCCCATTCAGTAGACTGACTTTTTGTATTATTGACTGTGTCCTTTGCTTTACAGAAGCGTCTCAGTTTCAGGAGGTCACATTTATTTATTGTTGCTCTTATTGTCTGTGCTACTGGGGTTATATTTAGGAAGTGGTCTTCTGTGCTTATGCATTGAAGGCAACTTCCCACTTTCTCTTCTATCAGGTTCAATGTGGTCGGATGTATATTGAGGTCTTTAATTCATTTGGACTTGAGTTTTGTGCATGGCGATAGATAAAGATCTGTTTTCATTCTTCTACAGGTTGACATCCAGTTATGCCAGCACCATTTGTTGAAGATGCTTTCTTTTATTTATTCTATAATTTTAGCTTCTTTGTCAAAAATCAGGTGTTCATAGGTGTGTGGATTAATATCCAGGTCTTTAATTAGATTCCATTGGTCAACGTCTCTGCTTTTATGCCAATACCAAGCTGTTTTCTTTACTGTAGCTCTGTAATAGAGCTTGATGTCAGGGATGGTAATGCCTCTGGAAGTTCCTTTATTGTACAGGATTGTTTTGGCTATCCTGGGTTTTTTGTTTTTCCATATGAAGTTGATTATTGTTCTTTCAAGGTC
>NC_022009.1:36726242-36727775 GCF_000317375.1 Microtus ochrogaster | reverse complement strand
TTATTGAGATTTTTTGTATCCATATTCATGAGTGAGATTAGTCTGTAATTCTCTTTCTTGGTTGAGTCTTTTTGAGATTAGTCTATAATTCTCTTTCTTGGTTGCCATTTTAGTATCAGGGTTGTAAACCCGCCCAGCGGGTCAGTTATTCCAAGGTCCCGAAGATGCGCTATCTGAAAAAGACACAGGCAGGAGACAGGAAGGAGACCAAGCAAGAGCCAGATAAGGTTCTGTTCTCTATTTGTCAAGGTCTCACTTTATTAGCGAAATGGTTGTGGCTTATATAGCCCTTGAATGAGGAATTTGGCTTGGGATGGGGGCAGGGGCATGGCAAGGGCAGGAAGGGATCTTGCCGGGGCAGCAATGGTCACAAGTCAACAGGCCTAGTGTTCTCTATGCAAGCGGAATTGTTCCTTTTGTGATTCCAACCACAAACAATTCTCTAGATAGTTGGAATGTGGGGCGGATTCCGCTAACAGAGTTCTCAAGATAGTTGGGTGTGGGGCTCCCCGCAATCATCCTTAGGACAATAGTCCCTGCTGTACTTTTTGGGAAAATGGCTCCTGACATATCCCCCTTCCTTTTATAAGGGCAGGCAGCTATCAAGTGGAGGGCACCAGGTCAGAGTCCAACCATGTTGTCAGATCTAAAGGAGAAGGGACTGAGACAAGGAGGGCCCTTCTCTCAGGTGGTGGAGCACTTTTCCTCTCCTGGGAACAGAGGGGTGCCTTATGAGTAGCATAGTTATTATTTTTTATTTATATTTTTGATTTTGGCCTTAATGATGGCCTGTGATGAGGGCCCTTGTCTTAGGTCGAGTGGGGACCAGGTCTTTCCCCCCTTATCCGTCCTAGGGTTCCCAGGGCCCTGTCTTAGGCTATGTGGAGGGCTATCCTCGTCTCCTGACATCATGCCATGTTGAGCCGGCCTGTACGGCCCCTGTATGATGTGCTGTTCAGGGGAGGGTTCCACAATATTCCCATTGTTGGGCCTCTGCGTGAATCATTAATGAAAAGACTGCAAGGAGCTCCTCAAATAAAAGATACCTCGTATAGGTTGTGTAAAGATATGATTTGGGCACCAATGACTCCATCTCCGGACAAGAAGAAAGGGCACCTTCCAAACCCAGTATACACCTTTTAGTTTGGCCTAAGGTATCTCCTCCTTCCTAAATGCCTACTCCAACATAAGATTACGAGTACTGCCTGCCAAAAATTAGGGCAGTGTAAAGGGATCAAAATCTAAAATTTTTAACAAATGCATTAAACCCAAACACTTTACAGCGTGTGTCAAACCTTTCCCAACATCTATAAGCAGTTACAAATATCATTAGGTCAATTTCAGTAAGAGTACAATGACATACATTGTTGTTATTAAATACCACCAGTTCCAGTCTCTGAGCAACAGTCAAAACCCCAATCTTTCCCCTTCTTAAGTGAAAAGGGGTTAGTATTTTAATCAAAATGAGTTCTGTGGCCGGGCGGTGGTGGCGCACGCCTTCAATTCCAGCACTCAGGAGGCAGAGGCAGGCGG
>NC_022009.1:36722510-36724852 GCF_000317375.1 Microtus ochrogaster | reverse complement strand
ACTAGCTCTTGTAGACCAGGCTGGTCTCGAACTCACAGAGATCCTCCTGCCTCTGCCTCCCAAGTGCTGGGATTAAAGGCGTGCGCCACTACCGCCCGGCTTGGCTCATTGTTTCTTGTAAGAATTTTACCTACCGGCTCAAGGTCTCCCATAAGAATATTAAAATTAGGGCTTTAACCATTGAATATTTAATTAAAAGTTTATAAGCTATCCTCCTCTTAAGTTGCAAGTCTGCCTTGCAGATAGGAAAATGGAAAAAGGAAGCATTTTAACTAATGATTTGGGCCTCATTAGACATCAACATGTAGAAGAATAAAAATAGATCTACATCCATCTCCATGTACAAAACTCAAGTTTAAATGAGTCAAAGGCCTCAGCATATTAAAATTACATTGAACCTCACAGAGAAAAAAAATTTAGAAGTACACTTTGCCACATCTCAAACACAGCCTCAGTGGCACAAACATTGGGAGAAACAATGAGATCTCCTGAACTGAGAAGCTTTTGTATAATAAGACTATAGAGTGGGAAAAGATCTTTACTTATCATAAACCCATTTCAAAAATATATGAAGAACTCAGAAAATTAGTTATCAAAAATTAATCCAATAAAAATATTTGTTACAGACCTAAACTGAAAACTCTCAACAGACGAACTTAAAAATGACTGAGAGACACTTAAAAAATACTCAAACATAATATCCTTTAGCCTTCAGAGAAATGTAAATCAAAACTCTGAGATTTTATCTTATCCTTGTAAAAATGACCAAGATTAAAAAGTACTACTAACAATTTATGCTTAAGAAAATGTGGGGATCCATGTTTGTCTTTCTTAGGGTTCTCTTTGTTACCTCACTTCTCTGGGATCATGGACTATAGATTGGTTATTCGTTGCGTTATGTCTAATATCCACTTAGGAATGAGTACATACCATGTTTCTCTGTCTGGGTTGGGATGCCTCATTCAGGATATTTTTTTTCTAGTTCCATCCATTGGTACACAAATTTCAAGATGTCATTGTTTTTTTTCCCCTCCTCACTGATTATTACTCCATTATGTTAATGTACCACACTTTCTTTATCCATTCTTTAGTTGATGGGCACCTAGGTTGTTTCCAGGTTCTGACTATTACAAATAATGCTGCTATGAACACAGTTGAACAAAATGTCCTTGTGGTATGGTTGGGCATCCTTTGGGTATGTGCCCAAGAGTGGTATTTCTGGGTATTGAGGTAGATTGATTCCCAATTTCCTGAGAAATAGCCACACTGATTTCTGATTTGACTGTACAAGTTTGCACTCCTACCAGCAATGGAGGAGTGTTCCTCTTACTCCACATCCTCTCCAGCATAAGCTGTTATCAGTGTTTTTGATCATAGCCATTCTTACTAGTATAAGATGGTATCTCAGGGTTGTTTTGATTTGCATTTCCCTGATGGCTAAGGATGTTGAACAATTCCTTAAGTGTCTTTTGGCTATTTGCAATTCTTCTGTTGAGACTTCTCTGTTTAGATCTATATTTCATTTTTAAATTGGTTTATTTGGTAATTTAATGTCTAGTTTCTTTAGTTCTTTATATATTTTGGAAATCAGCCCTCTGTCAGATGTGGGCTACTGTTTTATCTTAGTGACTGTGTGACTGTATCCTTTGCCTTACAGAAGCCTCTCAATCTCAGGAGGTCCTATTTATTTGTTGTTGCTCTCAGTGTCTGTGCCCATGAGTTCAAAGCCACTTACCACTTTCTCTTCAATGAGGTTCAGTGTGGCCTGAGTCTTGTTGAGGTCTTTGGTCCATTTGGACTTAAGTTTTGTGCATGGGGATAGATATGGATCTATTTGCATTCTCTACATGTTGAGAGCTAAGACCAAATTAAGGCTAATTAAGTAAAGGAAAATAGCATAAATTTCATAGGCTCTGAACCCCAAATTCCTATGGAGGTAAAGTAGAAGAAGGGAATTATAAGTAACATTGTGAAAAAGAAGATCGAGGTAAAAGAATAACCAAAAAACCACCTTAGATAATGTTAACTGTGTGCCAAGATCCTGAACTCCAGTTTGGAACTTGTTGGCTTACAAAATTAGATAAGAAAAGGGCCGTGAAAATAAGGAGTGCAGCAGTAGCATTTCAAGAAAATACAGTTTCCAGCTAAGAACGAGATAAATAGCAGTGGGTGGACATATTGGGGATTTGACTAGAAAAAAAAGATGAAATTCTTCGATCTTGTAGAAATAAAGATACACACCAGTCTTTCTTCCTCATCTTTTAAGCCAAGTAAATGTGTCTTAACTGATAGAGGTAGAGACCTTTAAGAATGTTTTCTTCAACATGTGTGTGTGTGTGTGT
>NC_022009.1:36721075-36722303 GCF_000317375.1 Microtus ochrogaster | reverse complement strand
GTTTCTACACTGTGCATAAAAAACAGGAACATGACATTCTGAATAAACTGAATAAATATCCCCAGGCAAGGATTAAGTGATGTTTTAGAAAAAAACAAACAAGAAAGAAATGTATTTACAAAAAAGAGAAAATACAGAGAAAGTAAGCTGAATTCTGGAAAAAGATAAAGGAAAAGACAATGATGACCATGTTTATATGATTTCTAAGGAAGAACAGATAATAGATTTCAATATAGTTTTTAATACAGACATTGAAAAAGTAAAGAAACATTTTTTATAAAATGTTTAAAAATTTAAAAAAGAAATGTTTTTTCAGAGAAAAAAAACAATTGAAATGGATAAAATTAAAGCATTTTTTTTAAAAACATTAAAACATAAATACAGCAGGAAGAAAAAAGTAAATTATCAAAGGAAATAATCCCAGTAATTGAAGAAGACTTCATTGTAGGAAAGAGTACAGAACACGAGTCTTCAAGTGCTTAACGCCTTTTCTTCTTAAACCCCTACCTGTGACCTGTAGTTACTGGTGACTCGTGGAAAGACAGCTCATGTGATGCAGAATGGGCTGGTGATGCCATGACAAGCTAGGCTTTTGTAACATGGAAACATGAGAATTATTGGTATACTTCACATTCTGTTGCTTCAGCATAATATTGGGTTTCATCATTCAGTTAGATCATGACTCTTGTACTCATCACATTCTTCTTTGTTCTGGAAAGTAGGCCATTTGCTTATTTATTCACTGGAGATGATGTAAGACAGTGTACAAGTTTAATGTCAGATAATTTTATACCCAAGTAGTTTTCTGTATGAGGAAATTGTAAGCAAATTCTCCATAGAAGAGTATTGGTTACTAGGCTGATGAAGGAGGGTCATCTGTCTGTGTGTTACTTTCATTGGTTAATAAAGAAACTGCCTTGGCTTTTGATAGGGCAGAATTTATATAGGCGGAGTAGACCGAACAGAATGCTGGGAAGAAGAAGGAAGTTAGTTAGACGCTATAGCTCTCCTCTCCAAGATGAACGCAGGTTAAGATCCTTCCCAGTAAGCCACCACGTCGTGGTGCCACACAGATTATTAGAAATGGGTTAATCAAGATATGAGAGTTAGCCAGTAAGAAGCTGGAGTTAATGGGCCAAGCAGTGTTTAAAAGAATACATTTTGTGTGTTGTTATTTTGGTTGTAAAGCTAGCTGTGCGGGAGTTGGGTGGAACAAAAAGCAGGCCTG
>NC_022009.1:36689548-36704466 GCF_000317375.1 Microtus ochrogaster | reverse complement strand
AAGACAGCCCTGCAGCAGGAGCTGGGGGAGGGGGGTTTGTGCTCTCTTCCGGGACAATCCGCCCCTGGATAGCACACACTCACCCGTCCAGATGGAACTCCTCACCACATAAACAGGGCCGCCTGGTAGCCCAATGATCCGGGGACCTTTCCCCAGTTTTTAACATTGTATTAGGTTTGTCCTTTTCTTATTCATACATATATAGACATTTGCATTTAATATTATATTACTTTTTTGATCTAGGGTACCCAGATAGTGGTAAAGCACTACTCTGGGTCTTTCTTTGAGATTTGTTAGATGAGAGTAATACTTAAGTTGGTAGACTTCAAGTAAACCAAATTTCCCTTCACAAAAGGAAAGCTGCATTCTGTCACAAAATGGAAGTGGTATATTGAGCCAAACAGGTTCTAAAGGTAAAGTTACTTGAAGTGGTCTAAACATCCATGTTTCTCATTGCTGCTACACTGCTGCCTGCTCCCTTTCTGTACATGGAGAGTCCTTTATGGTTAGTTGGCAGAGGAATAGAAAACTTTGGCATGGCTCATAATATTTCTGCATGATACACAGGTACCACATCAAAGTGGGCATTTACAGCTTTACCACTTTTTTCCTAGTCATTGCTTGGGAGCAGTTATGAAGGGAACTCTTGTAAGTGGGAGACTTCTGCGTGGTGTATATGGATGTTTATTTGCTTGGAAGAAGTGATGGTCAGAGGGTGCTGTGTGATAATGCTCTTGTACACTGCAGAGATTTATCACTCATATTGGTTTAATAAAACACTGATTGGCCAGTAGCCAGATAGGAAGTATAGGCTTGGGCAACAAGACTAAGAGAATTCTGTGAAGAGGAAAGGCAGAGAGTCAGTCACCAGCCAGATGCGGAGGAAACAAAGATATGAAGCCACATGGCTAAACATAGACAAGGATTATGGGTGAATTTAACTTGTAAGAGCTAGTTAGTAAGAAGTCTGAGCAATAGGTCAAACAGTTTATAATTAATATAAACCTCTGTATGTTTATTTGGCAGTGAATGGCTGTGGGACTGGGCAGCACAGAAACTTCTGTCTACAGATGGGTGATTCTACAGTAACTTGTGTACTGTACAGCCATGAGTTTGGCTAGTTAGTCAGGTTAGATGGAATACCATTAGAAAGTGGAGACTAGGAAAGCCCACTGAAGAGGTTTGTGGTTAGAGCTCATGAAGTGAGAAAATCATGATGGTATTTGTGTCATGTATCAGTGCCCAGCAAAAGTTTGATTGCAACGGGAAAGAATATAATAATCAGGAGTGCAATAATATATTCTGTAGACACTAGTTAGCTCTCTGTCTTGTCTCTCTGTAATGGCTCAAGGGCCTAATGAACAAAATGACTGTGGCAAAAAAGGATGGGGATCATATATGGGCTCAGTAACATGGATTTTTTACTCATGGAGGCAAGTCTGGCTACAGCTGATGCCAAGTATGCAATCTGCTTACAGCAGAGACTAACACTGAAACCTAATATAGCAACATTGCTCAGAGTGATAAGGAACTATCTAGTGGCAGTTTGACAACATTGAACTGCTTGTATCATGGAAGAGGCTGCATTTGTTCTTACTATATTCGACTTTCATTTTCATTGTGTTGACAGAAAGCCACTTAAGGGAGAAGGGAGTTTATTTCCATGTACAGTTCAGAATTACAGTCTATCATTGTGGGGAAGTCAAGTTAGGAATGTCAAACAGCTAATCCTATCACATCCAATGTAGAGCAGAGAGAAGTGCATGCAGGCACAGCTCACTGGCTCTCTTCTACTCGGTGGATTTCTTCATTTGTAAATAGTTCAAGACCTCTCTATAGGGACTGTTCAAGCATTCTTCTATAAGAATCCCAGAAAAAACCCAAAATAGGACCAAATTAGGCCCTCTGAATGTGGGTAACAGTTCTGTGGCTTGGCAGTCTGTGGGTCCACTTGCAGTAGGACCAAGATTTATCCCCTGTGCATGAACTGGCTTTTTGGAGCCCATTCCTTATGGAGGAATACCTTCCTCAGCCTAGATACAGGGGAGATCGGGCTTGGTCCTACCTCAACTTAATCTGCCAGACTTTGTTGACTCCCCATGGGAGTCCTTACCCTCTCTGAGGAGTGGATAAGGGAGAACTGTGGTTGGTATATAAAGTGAAAAAAAAAAATCTTTTGAATAAATAAAAAAACCTCAAAAAAACCCCCACAATAGTCACCCTGAGTTAGGATGACTCAGTCTACACTCATCTGTACCATCCTGCTGCCTTTGACTTCATCAGTACTTCTCTCTTATTGATGTTCTCTGCATTTCCTTAGGTGGAGGCTAGTTTTGTAACTGACTTTTATTTATTTTTGTCTCTTTCTGCTTGCCTCATGGCTCCAAGTAATGATCGTGTGTGTGTGTGTGTGTGTGTGTGTGTGTGTGTGTGTGTGTGTGTGTGTGGTCTCTTATAGGTTTTTTCTTATTTAAGTTTTAGCCACAGCCCTTTCTTTACAACTTTGTTCACATGTCTGAATAGAACTTCAGTTCCTCATCTAGAAAAAGCACAGCAACCCTTTGGGATGTTCTACTGTCATATTAGAATCAATTTTGAAACTCTAGAACTTTCTCTTTTTATTCCTTGTTCTGCCATTTGAATACTAGTCTTACAGTTCTTATACTTTGCTGGGGGACCACATTACTCTGTTTGGGCTATAACAAATAGCTTGATTAGATATTATAAACAATATAAATTTGTTTCTCATAGTTCAAGAAGTTCAAGATCAGAACACTGGCAGAATAGGTGTCTAGTAAGAGCTCTCCATCATAGGTAGCCCCTCCTGCTGGGTCCTCATATAGCTTCTTTCAAGCTTGTACAAGAATGATTATCTTACTCATGATGGTAGAGTTCTAATCACTTCACAATGGAACCATCACTTAGTATCATCACATTTGGGATTAGATTTCCACATTAATTTTTTCAAAGGGACACAAATATTCAGCCCATATCAGAAGCCAGTAGAGGTAAAATGGCTGAGCAAGTAACTCTGTAGAAGTAAAATTTCTGTAAAAATTTGAATTTGCAAAAGCACATTAAAAATTAAACCTCTTGAAAAAATTAAACCTCTTAGCTTTAATATAAGTGAATGTAATCAAATTGATGTAATCAAGTGATTTTAGCATATTTGATTACATGTGCTTAACAGAAACTATGGCAATAGAATAAAAAATGTGTTTTTACTGATTGATTTTTTTCCACAAGAATGGGAAGTTTGTGTTAAACATTTATGACTTAAAGAGATAATAGGTGATATGTATTATAAATTATGTTTGATAATTGAATTGTCTAGAAAGTTGGATTAAGAAACAATTCATTAGTCATAGATTTGTGGCTGAAATATGCTGTGAAGAACATTTAAAAATCCATGTTAGTTATTTTGGGGGTATAGTGTTAGGATATATTTTAAAGATCTACTTAATTTTTTAACTTTTAGATTTATTTTTTGTATTGGTGTTTGTGTGCCATATGGGTGTCACTGCCTGAGAAGACCAGAGAAGGGTGTCAGATCTCTTGGAACTGGAGATAATGGGTGATTATGAGCTCCCAACCACTGGGTGTAGGTGCTGAGAACCAAACTCTAGTCTTCTTTATTTATTTACATGTTCTTAACTGCTGAGCCATCTCTTAAACTTCAAGGTCTATTTTAGATCTACCAAATATCTTTTTTTTTGTTAAACAGTGACCCTGGATAATTTTTGCAATAAAATTTTTTTAAATATGTGGAGAATTTTTTTAAAGAATTGAATTATTTTAATTTATTTATCATTTTACATACCATCCCCATTTCTCCCTCCCTCCCAGTCTCCCACCTCCAGTTTTCCTCATCCCACCCCCCATCCACTCCTCAGAGGAAGTAAGACCTCCCTTGGGGAGTCAACAAAGTCTGGTATACCGAGTTGAGGTAGGACCAAGACCCTCCCCCATGTAACAAGGCTGAGCAAGGTATCCCACCATAGGGAATGGGCTGCAAAAAGCCAGTTCTCACACCCAAGATAAGTCCTGGTCCCACTGTTAGGGACACCCCCCTCCCCAACAGATCAAACCACTTTCATTGACAGATGACTGTATAAGGAAATGTAGTATATACATACAGGGACATGCTATTCAGTTTTTAAAAAGAAGAAAAATTTGAGACATGCCATATGCTTCAACATGGATGAAATTTAGGGATTTTATGCTTAGTGAAATGAGGTAGCCACAGTAAGGAGTGATCCCACTTAAATAAAGACACATGGAGTAGCCAAAATTGATTGTTAGGAGCAAGAGGGTTTGAAGAGTAGTTACTTATTGATCATAGGGATTTCAGTTTCACGAGTTGGAAGTTGCACAGGGGATGACGACGGTATAACAACATAATGCATTTAATAACAGTACACTTAAAATGACTAAGTTAATTTTTGTTTACATGAATTTTACCACAATAAAGATAAAAAAGACAGGCCAGTCATATTTCCCAAACTGCATGTGTCTGTATTAGAATATATTAAATATAGACTGGGCTAAGAGGATTCAGTTAGGATGTAACAAACTAATTTTTTTTCTCTTTCCCCCTCTCTCCCTTGGAGACAGGACTTCAGTTTGTAGGCCAGCCAGTTTCAAAGTTGAAATTCTCCTGTCTCACCTCCCTAGTGCTTGGGACTTTAGACTCATACTATGCCCTTTTCAGGAACTTTTTTTTTGTTTGTTTTTTGCTTTTCAAGACATGGTTTCTCTGTGTATCTTTTTTTCCTTTTTTCTTTTCTTTTTTTTATTGATTTTTATTGAGCTCTACATTTTTCTCTGCTTCCCTCCCTGCCTCTCCCTTCCCCTTCAACCCTCACCTAAGATCCCCATGCTCCTAATTTACTCAGGAGATCTTGTCTTTTTCTACTTCCCATGTATATTAGATCTATGTATGTCTCTCTTAGGGTCCTCATTGTTGTCTAAGTTCTCTGAGATTGTGATTTGTGGACTGTTTTCTTTGCTTTATGTTTAAAAATCACTTAAGAGTGAGTGCATGTGATAATTATCTTTCTGTGTCTGGGTTACCTCACTCAAAATGATGTTTTCGAGCTCCATCCATTTGCCTGCAAAAATTCAGATGTTGTTATTTTTTTCTGCTGTGTAGTACTCCATTGTGTAAATGTACCACATTTTCCTTATCCATTCTTCAGTTGAGGAGCATTTAGTTTGTTTCCAGGTTCTGGCTATGACAAACAAAGCTGCTATAAACATAGTTGAGAACATGTCCTTGTGGCATGATTGAGCATCCTTTGGATATATATCAAAAAGTGATATTGCCAAGTCTTGAGGAAGGTTGTTTTCTAATTTTCTGAGAAATTGCCATACTGACATCCAAAGGAGCTATACCAGCTTGTATTCCTCCCAGCAATGCAGGATTGTTCCCTTTACCCCACATCCTCTCCAGGATAAGTTTTCAGCAGTGTTTTTGATTTTGGCCATTCTTACAGGTATAAGATGGAATCTGAGTTGTTTAGATTTGCAGTTCTCTGATGACTTAAGTGTAGATAGGAGATGCAGGCTGCATTCCTGCCGCCCAGCTCCTGGCTGCCTGGCTAGCTTATGCTCCGAAATAACCACACACAAATTGTATTCATTTAAACACTGCCTGGCCTATTAGTTCTAGTCTCTTATTGGCCAACTCTCACATCTTGATTAACCCATTTCCAATAATCGGTGTACCACCACAAAATGATGGCTTACTGGGAAGATTCTAGCCTACATCTGTCTCGGGTCAAAGAATCATGGCGTCTGCCTCATTGCCTTTTTCCCAGCATTCTGTTCTGTCTACTCTGCCCACCTAATTTTCTACCCTATTAAAAGGCCAAGGCAGTCTCTTTATTAACCAATGAAAGTAGCATATAGACAGATGACCCTCCTACAATCAACTAAGGATGTTGAATATTTCCTTAAGTGTCTTTCAGCCATTATAGATTCCTCTGTTGAGAGTTCTCTGTTTAGGTCTGTACTCCATTTTTTTTTACTGGATTATTTGTTCTTTTATTACCAATTTCTTGAGTTTTTTGTGTAATTTAGAGATCAGTTCTCTGTCTGATATGGGTTAGTGAAGATCTTTTCTCAGTCTATAGGCTGTCGTTTTGTCTTGTTGACTGTGTCCTTTGCTTTACAGAAGTTTCTCAGTTTCAGGAGGTCTCATTTATTATTTGTTTCTCCAGTGTCTGTGCTGCTGGGGTTATATTTAGGAAGTAATCTCTTGTGCCAGTGCATTCAAGTGTACTTCCCACCTTCTCTTCTTATAAGGTTCAGTGTGACTGGCTTTATGTTGAGGTGTTTGATCCATTTGGATTTAAGTTTTGTGCATGGTGATAGATATGGGTCTATTTTCATTCTTCTACATGTTGATATCTAGTTATGCCAGCACCATTTGTTAAATATGCTTTCTTCTTTCCATTTGACATTTTTTGCTTTTTTGTCAAAAATCAGGTGTTCCAAGGTGTGTAGATTAATATCTGGGTCTTCAGTTCAGTTCCATTGGTCCTCCTGTCTTCTGTTCTTATGCCAGTACCAGGCTGTTTTCAGTACTGTAGCTTTGGAGCCTGTCCTGGAACTTGCTCTGTAGATGAGGCTGGCTTCGAACCACCACTTGACAGGAACTAATTCTTGTAAATCTATTATGTAATGTAAGTTTTTTCTTTAAGAATTGTTAATAAATCAAACTTTTTAAAGTGGATCATTTTAGTATTCATTTGAGTTTTAACATTAAAAACATTTAATGTACTTACAAAGAGATAGTTACATTCACTTTCAGAAGTGACCATTAAACCAAAGAGCATGCATTAAAGAAGATGACATTAATCAAGAAGTGAAGGAATTTTCAGCATATCGTATTGAGAAAAGAATTTGCTTAGACTTATTTTGTGCAAGCATTAAGATTGTTTACACTTGCCTTTTACTAAATAATAATTTAGATTAAGTTTAGCGATGTATTGCTGCAGAAAGAATCTGTAATTGGCAGGGAATTATGTGGAAGAGGAGGCAGAAAGAATGTAAGAACCAGAGGGGATGGAAGACACCAAGGAAATGGAGCCAGTAAGACTGACACACATAGGAACTCACAGAGACTGTGGCAGCATGCACAGGACACACAACACAGTTTCAAGCCAGACATTGATGGGGGCGAGATCTGGAAGATGGAAGAGGGGAAACTGTGATCAGGCTACACTGTAGGAATTTTCAACAAAAATTTTTAATTATCTATTTATTTTTAGACAGGGTCTCATTGAGTATCCCCAACTGGACTGGAATTCATTTTGTGAACCAGGCTGGTTTTGAACTCCCATAGATTCTTCTGCCTCTGATTTAGTTAATTAGCAATAGAAACTAAGGCTTATAGGACACCTTAGAAAGATATGAGATAGTATTTTAATCCAGAATTATTAGTATTTAACTGCTCACCTCATGTGGGCACCAGGATAGATGCCAGCTCTGAACATCTGAACAGCTCAGACTGCTGTTTTGCTTTAATTGTGAAGAGTTCTCATAAGGTGGTTTTTGTGGGGGAAGGGGTTAACTCTTTCAGGGTTTAGGCTCATGTTGTGGTTTAGTATTATTTTGCTGTTAGAAGCATAAATGCCCAAACTTTGATCTTCCAGCCTGCTCTTTTAACTTTCAGGAGCCACAAAGGACTTGTCTGCACAGAACAGCAGTTAACTCCTGGGAATCAGAGTGCCACCTTAGTAATAGCTCTGTGTACTTCCAGCATGTCAGTACAGAGCTATTATATAATCTCTGTAGGAAATTTAGGCTTACAGCCCAAGTGAGGCTTTCTCCTTTACGACCAACTCCATCTAATCTTAATCTCAGGACCATTGTGTTTAGGCTTGTGACTTAGAATTTAGAAGGGAGAGCAGATTAGTTAGTGGACTCCATTTGTCTTATTCAGACTCTTGTATTAAAAATACCATCATCATCTGAGTGGGGAAACCAACATACAAGTTGAGAGTGGTGGCTCACACTTAGACTCAGAACCTGAGAGGCCCAAGCAGAATTGCTGCAAATTTGAAGCTAGCCTGAATTACATAGTTTCTGGCCAGCCTCTGCTATTGAGTGAGACTTTATCTAAAACCAAAAACTACTCTCAAAGAAAGAAAACTCAGTAAACAGTCCTGACTCTGTTCTGGAGGCTGAAATGCCCAGAATCAGACATCATCAGCTTCAGACCCCAATGAGTGCTCTCCCATATGGCAGATAGCAGAGAAAGAAAGGAAACAGTTTCTTTCCTGTCTCTTTTTAAAAATTAAATTTTTACATAATTTTTGACCATTTTATAGATGTACATAGTGTATTGTGAATATATTCATCCTGTTACCCTCTGTTGTCAGACAAACAAAATGATCAAAATATAGCATCAAGATAGCCACATCTACTTTGCTAACTACTGTATACATTGAAGGAGAAGAGCAAGAGAATATTCTGTTTTCCCTAAGAAGTCAGACCAAAATTCAAAAGTGCAGAGGAGATAGATCAAGAAGTAAAGGTGCTTTCTGCAGAGACTCACAATCTGAGTTTGGTCGCTGGGACCCACATGACAGGAGAGACCTGACTGTGAGTGTTACAGCTCTGAAGGGAAAGGTATCCTGACTTGTTGGGAAGCCAGGCTATACCTGCAGCTAGGGTGCAGTCGGGGATGGTCTCCCACAGGGTATGGCAATCCTGCTCCTCTCTGAGAGAGAGCTCTTAACAGCTGAGCTGTACTCTGCCCAGCCCCCCTTAAAGGGGGCTACCAGTAGAAGTATCCATTTCTCCTAAGCTTCAGCCCAAGATGTTACTTCTGCTTCACTCTGTTAAAAGGGAACCCCCTTCAGAAATACAGCAATCTCTTCTGGCTCTAGGTGAAGAGTTCTTACTTTTTCTGCTTAGCACCCTTGAGGGAGCCTCTCAGCAAAGTTCTGCTCAAGTTGTTATTTTTTATGCTCATTCCCCCCCCCCAAACACACACAAAGGGAACCTTTCAGCAAAGATTCTGTTCCAGGCCAGCAAAAGATCGTCACCCAAAACACTTTTAAGAAAGAGATTTACTTGGGAAGGAGGAGTCCAGGAGAGTGTCTGCCTCTGCCAGGGTGGGAAAGGACAGCTGACAACTGAACAGGCCAATGGTGCTTATATAGGACTTGTTAGGGGCAGAGTTTTCCAGGGAGAAGATTTTCTGCACAGGGATTGGTTAGTTTTCCTGCTCAGGGATTGGTTGGTTTAGTTGGTTAGGGGCAGCTCTGGTTTCAGGGCCAAACTTGTATTTCTTTCATTGGCACGTTTTAACCCTTTGGCTCTAGTTTCAGGGCCAGGACATATTTCTTTCATTGGCTCTGGTTCTAGAGCCAAAATGTGTTTCTTTGTCTCTGGTCCCAGGGTCAAGGTGTGTTTCTTTTGTTCTGGGTTTAGGGCTAAAGTTTATTTCAGTGGTTCGTGTTTCAGGGCTAGGGTGTTTCTTTGGCTGGCCCTATTACCCTACACTGACTGCCAGAAAATGTACTCTGATTGTCACATGTGTATCAGAACACACACAAATTACAATAAATAACTACTAAATGTATTTTTTTTCTAAATGTATTTTTTAAAAGAACGTCTTATGTAGGAGTTGGTCATTTGAATGTAGTAACTCTACCAGCTTCTACTAATGTGCCCCCTACCTATTCACGTTTTGAAAAAATGTAATTTTGAGTTTTCTTTCAGAATTTTGGGTTCATGCATGGGTTTCTAAGCCTTCTTACCTGTGGGAAGAACTAGAAAGGGAGTCTAGTGGAGGCATAATTGGAATTGGAGAAGGAACAAAGGCTGCTGTCTCTCACAACCACAATAAAGTACCACCTCCTTTGTGGTATATTGGGAAAAAAGACAATGAACAGTTCTAACTGCTTTAGCGCTCTAGTACCTTGGTCCCAAGCCTGAGGCTTATATCTTCTGAGTAATGTGATTTGGACTTTATTAGTCTTGTGACTGTCTCATAAATGTAGAAAACAGTTATATAGTTGGTAATGTTTACTTCATCTTTAAGGTAAAATAAAATCTGTAAATATTTTAAGTCTTAGTCTAATAATGTTAATATTTTTTATCTGGAAGTTTGAGCTCTTGTTCTTTAGGTTAACAATTAAGAAAAATGCAGTTTATTTTTAGATCTTCATGTTCAGAGGCTTTAATTGTACTGACAAAACAATAGCTCAGAAGTGAGAACTAGTTAGACTCCCATGTTTGAGTATGTATTTGTTTCACAATCTATGTAATTCA
The DNA here is from genome assembly GCF_000317375.1 of Microtus ochrogaster. Taxonomy (NCBI): domain Eukaryota; kingdom Metazoa; phylum Chordata; class Mammalia; order Rodentia; family Cricetidae; genus Microtus; species Microtus ochrogaster. Next base: position 36,694,179 of record NC_022009.1, on the reverse strand, counting down.
ATATTTATTGTTTGCTTTTGTTAGTCCTGTTCCTTATCTTAGTCAGTGTTCTATTGTTGTGAAGAGACACCATGGCCAAGGCAACTCTTATGAAAGAACGTAGTTAAATGGGGCCTTACTTATAGTTTTAGAGAATTAGTCCATTATCATTATATCAGGAAGCAGGTAGGCATGGTGTTGGAACAGTAGCTGAGAGCTTTATGTCCTGATCCCACAGGCAGCAGGCAGAGAGAGAGGCTTTAGGCCTGGTGTGGACTTTTAAAATCTTAGAGCCCACCCCTAACTGCAAATTTCCTTCAGCAAGTCTGCACCTTATAATCTTTTCTAAACAGTTCATCACCTGGGGGACTGAGCATGCAAATGTATGACTCTATGGGGGCCATATTAATTCAAATCACCACATACCCCAAACAAAAACCTTAGTCATGGTGAACTGGTTGGGCCCATTACCTGCTGAAGACTTACTGGTCCCTTAAAATTTTTTAGATTAAAATAATTAAAAATTTAATTTAGAATATTCAACAAAATACTGCCTCAAACTTGTAGCTCTAAGATGTCCTATTTGAGCCTAATTTTCTTATAACTATGTTCTCAAACTTTTAATTTATTTTTAAACATTTAACTTGGTTACACCAATTGCTGTATAAATTTACTTTATAAAATTTGACTCTTTCAATCTTGAGGCTTTTGTTATTTTACAGACATTTTGAAAGATTTGTATGTTGAACACTCTTAGACTTACTGTTTAGATTCTATAGTTGCTGTATTTGTTTTACTATATAGCTAATTATATTTAGCAATCAGTTCATCTTGCCATTCTAATGCTTTCAATAGATTGTAGACACCAGTATATTGTGGGTTTAGAATTATTATTGTTAATTATCACTATCTTACATTATTGGGAACTAACACACAGAGAAGTAGTTTGTTCAAGGGTACACAGCATTTAAGTGGTACAACTAGTAGTTGAATCAAACATTTCTTGACAGCGTCTATAGAAAGCTAGTTCACATAATATTTATTGGCATTATTAGTAAGAGGAATTTGTTAAATAAATTTTAAAAATGCAATATCTCAGCCTTGAAGATTTATAGTACAGAATCTGTGAGGTCCTATGGGAAAAAAAGCCATTTAATTTTGCTAAAGCCATCGATTTTCAGTTTTTTCCACCAGAGTTCCCTGTTCCTCACTTTTCTCCAGACTGCCTTTTCATATGGAATAGGGTAGGACCAGAGCCCAGTGGGGAATACTGTGAAAATGCTCAGTATAACATGCTTTTTTTTTTTTATTTAGAACAGAATAGGTTTTGAAGAATTTGTATATTTACACACACCCCTAGAATTTTAGAGCTGACAGGGATCTTAGTTCTCTAAATCTTTGCTCTCACTCTGATGGGGAACTGAGACAGTGTGTGCACATGGCTAGTGTACACTAACTCTTGCTACATGTTTAGTGGCACAAATGGAACTAGACCACAGCCCAGAATCTAGTATGGTAGTTAGGCACATTGTATTTGTTACATAAATTAATATTTATAAATCTATCCATTGTTACTGCAAATCGACCTGTGTATTATAACTTTTGTTTTCTTCCTAGACTTTATGTTGATTTAACCTATGGTAAAAATATTATCTAGTCACTAAATTTTTAAGAAAAGCCTTATTATAATTAGGATATAAAATATAACTATACAAATAATTATATAGGAACACCCCAGGTTAAGAAATAAAACTTTGCTGATACCCCCAAAGCCCCCACAGAGCCCTCCTGTTGCCAACCCCTTTAATTTTTTCTTTCTTTTTTTTTTCTCTTTAGCCAACTTAACAGGACATGCAGAGAAGGTGGGAATTGAAAATTTTGAGCTGCTGAAGGTCCTAGGAACTGGAGGTAAATCTCAGGTTTAATCCCCCTTTAAACAAAAAGTACTTGCTATTCTGTGACATAGCGTTGATAACCTTCATGCAGAAGTCATTGACAGTTTTTTTTGTTTGTTTGTTTGTTTTACTTTTTTTTTTTTTTTTTTTTTTTTTATTTTCGAGACAGGGTTTCTCCGTAGCTTTTGGTTCCTGTCCTGGAACTATATCTTGTAGACCAGGCTGGCCTCGAACTCACAGAGTCATTGACAGTTTTAACAGCATGAGGAATCGAGCTGAAAGACAGACAGACAGACAGTCAGACAGAAAACTAAAGAATCTCTTGTCTGTCTTTGTTGATGGAGCCACAGGCCACTTCCTGCCACCTGGCTCCCAGCCGCTGGCTAGCTTTACCCGAAGTAATTACATGGAAACGGTATTCATTTAAACACTGCCTGGCCCATTAGTTTCAGCCTCTTACTGGATAATTCTCACATCTTGGTTATCCCATTTCTAATAATCTGTGTAGCACCACGAGGTGGTGGCTTAACAGGAAGGATCTTAACCTGTGTCCATCTTGGAGAGGAGAGCTATAGCGTCTGCCTCATTGCCTTCTTCCCAGCATTCTGTTCTGTCTACTCCACCAACCTATGTTCTGACCTATCAGACCAAGCAGTTTCTTTATTAATTAATCAATGAAAGCAACAGATAGATAGAAGACACTCCTACATCATGTCTCAGTCCCAGCACTTGAGATGGGGCAGCACGAACAAAAGTTCAAGGCTAGCCTGTGCTATAAAGCAAGACCTTACCCAACAAACAAGCCAATAACAAAAGCCTTTTTAAATCTAATGTTGGGAATGTAAATCAGTATGTCTTTACTTTGGCACGGTATTGGTTTTTAGAAGTTACTAGCATATAAAGAGCTTGTTATATGCCAAGCACCTTATGAAATGATTTAAATTGATTGATTTATTTAGTTTTCTCTTAAGGCTGTTATAATTCAAAGCACATCACTGTAATAATGAACAAGTCAGGATCTGTCATTAACCCAACACTTAAGAGTCTGGCTAATTGAAGCATAGTTCTATTTATGTCCTATCATCTATGTAAGATTGAAATAATCTGTATTCATTAACATTTTAGAAAGCGTTTCCAAGTCATAATTTTTTTTAAAAAAGGCATAGAGCATATACACTACATAATTATACAATAGAAACAATTATGTTAATAAATGTCTACATGTATTAGCATGGAAAAAGCATCTGGGGTGTATCCCCAAATGGTAACATGATAGTCTCCGGGTAATCTTTTTTTTTTTTCTTTTTCTCTCTTTTTTTTTTTCTTTTTGGCTTTATTCTTTCCTGTATCTTTGATAATTCTCTATCTCGACTCCTATTGTTCAAAAATCAGGCTGGTCTTACATGCATGGGCATCTGTACAGTTCTTGAGATCCCTACACTCAGAAGAGCCTATGTACAGTATGCTTTGCTGTCACTCTTCTCAAGGTCATTCACAAACAAAGCCACATATGCTTGCACTGGGCCCTGCCAGTCTTATAGCTAGTCTTGTCCTATTGTACCCGTCCTGGCCCTGGAATGTCCTGCTCTATAGTTACAACAGCTGCAAGAACTGGCTGTTCTTATTCTCCTATCTCAAGTCCTATTGAAGAAGCTCTGAACTCGTTTCTCTCCTTAGCAGGCCATGGGTGTTTCCATGGAAGGAGTTTCACAGGACAGACCATCTTTCTCATTAAAGTTTAGCTTCACAGTTTAAGGAGCATCTGCCTTTTTAGATTTTTCAGATCTGGTAGGACATATCAATTGCCAGCTTACCAGCAGTAGTGAAATCTGGGTTTCTGTAATCGCTCCCTTTGCCCTAGCCTCACACGTGTTTCCATGTACAAATTATCTTTAGGTCATTTAGTAGTGAGTGTTGGTGCTCTGGATCATACCATAGAGGGTTTGTTTTGTAGCCAACCTGAGTTATTTAGCATACAGTGTAGAGCCAACTTTGATAGGTACCAGTGAACAAGCCTGATGGTGTATTCCTACCAGTTAAGGCTGTGATGCCAGAAAGAGTCTTAGTGTGGTTGTCAACTTGAATATTTTCCAGTGCTTGCCCGCCTTTAGGTCATGTATAGAAGTATTCTTTTAAGGTACTAAACTAGCCCCACTTTACCTAATCCACAAGAAAGAATGCTTTCAAAATAGAAAAATAATGTTGGTTATCCCTACCTTTGTTTCCTGTTTCAAAGATAGTATTTATCTACTAAAAGGGGAAAACAAGTCCAGATCTGTGGTTCCCTTAAAGATGTGGTTTGCAACAATATTGTCAAAAGCTTTTCAGGTCAAGTTCTCCTCACAGTATGTGTTACATTTACATAGCTTCTTTCTTTTTAGTGTCTGCTTAATTGAGATACAATGCACGTACCATATAGTTTACCATTTAAAATACACAGTCAATGCTTTGAGTGTATTTAAAGTTGTGCAGCCATGACCAAAATCAACGTTAGAACTTTTTGTTTTAACCTCAAGAAGAAACTTGGAATCCTTTTGCTGTTACTTGGCAGGCTTACAGTCCTCTCTGCCCCAAAAAACCACTAACTGGACATTATGTGGATTTTGGTGACTGGCTTCTTTCATATAGTATAATGTTCTCTGGGTTAAAATGTGTTGTAGCACATATTAGCTCTTCTTTCCCTTTATGACCAAATAATTCTTCGTGTACTACGTTTTGTTCATCCATTCATTAGTTGACTACTGATGACTGTGATAG
>NC_022009.1:36679180-36689025 GCF_000317375.1 Microtus ochrogaster | reverse complement strand
GAGGAGGGTTTACCTGTCCACTTAGTAACTATAAACTCTTAGGGGGAGGGTTTACCTTTCCACTAAGTAACTATAAACTCTTAGGAGGAGGGTTTCAACACTGCATTATCTGCATCAGGTTTACCAGTGAGCACATCTCTTGGGAGATTGTCTTAAGTTAGTTATTGTGGGAAGACGCGGCCTAGTGTGTATAGCACCATTCTCTAGCAGGGGTTCCTGTACTGCTGTAAAAGTGGAGAAATAGAAACAAGCAAGCAGAAACATGCATTCATACTCAGTGTCTGTGCTATTAGGGTTATATTTAGGAAGTGGTCTCCTGTGCCAATGTGTTCAGATGTACTTCTCACTTTTTTTTCTATGAGGTTCAGTGTGGTTGGCTTTATGTTGAGGTGTTTGATCCATTTGGACGTGAGTTTTGTGCGTGGCAATAGATATGCATCTATTTTCATTCTTCTACATGTTGATATCCAGATGGAAGAGAGAATCTCAAGTGCTGAAGATACAATAGAGGAAATAGACTCATCAGTTAAAGAAAACATAAAATCTAACAGAAGCTTAACCCAAAATATCCAGGAAATATGAAAAGGCCAAATCTAATAATAATAGGTATAGAAGAAGTAGAAGTTCAACTTAAAGCACATAAAATACATTCAACAAAATCACAGAAGAAAACTTTCCCAACCTAAAGATATGCCTGTGAAGATACAAGAAGCTTACAGAACACCAAATAGACTGGATCAAAAAAAAAAATTCCTCTTGCCACATAATAATCAAAACACTAAATATACAGAGTAAAGAAAGAATATTAAGAGCTGCAAAGGAAAAAGGCCAAGTAACATATAAATTTAGAAATGTGGACCTATCAGAATTACACCTGACTTCTCATTGGAGACAATGAAGGCCAGAAGGTTGTGTTTAAGCATATGCAGACATTAAGAGACCATGGATACCAGGCCAGACTACTATACCCAGCAAAACTTTCAATTACCATAGGAGGAAAAAACAAGATATTCCATGACAAAACTAGATTTCACCAATACCTAGCCACAAACACAGCCCTACACAAAATACTAGAAGGAAAATGGCTACATCAACGAAAACACAGACAATTGATGGTCTCATAGCAGCAAATCTCAAAGAAGGGCAAAATGCACAAATTAACATCACCAACAATGAAAACTAAATTAACAGATAGGAATCACTGGTCAGTAATCTTCCTTAATGTAAATGGACTCAACTCACCTATAAAAAGGCAAAAAAAAAAAAAGGTGAGTTTTCAAGTTGTCTTAATTCACTGAACTGTGGCAGTGCCAGCTAAAATTTCTTTTCATAAACCTTCCTTTGCCTCTGTTGCAGACAACCATTTGTAGTTTACTTTGATCATTGCATCAGGATTGATGAAGGTGCAAGAGCACCATGGGCAACTGGGTAGCCTCTCAGGAATGTTGCTGGGTTCAAGAAGGAGCCCCTGGGCCACATAGCAGCCATTCACCTCTGAAATTTTCTCTGGTTAATTTATCAAGAGTAATGTGTACATAGTAACTTCTCGGTAAATGCCTATTGAATGAATATGAGTTTATTTATTTCATATTACAGGACTTCTGTCGTTATCCTTGAATATTTGAAAGCATTTCATATTACAGAACCTTTGTCGTGATCCATGAATATTTGAAAGCAGACTACTTTTTAGTAAACTTACAACATTTGCCATGTCTGTATTTTAGAGATTATGTTCTTGCAACGAATTTAGATATTTTCCATATTAAAGTTTTAGAAATGTTAGCTTTCATTATGCTCTTTATTAAAAGCAGAAGTTAGCAGTATAAGTGGCCAAAAGAAAGTCTTTACATTTCAGCTTTCATAAATTCAATTTTCATTCATTTTACCTTTTCAATAGAGATATACCAGTTATTCCAAAAGTAAATCACAGGAAAACCTTCATACTCAGATCATGTTTTAGTCCAGGTATAGATAAAGCTACATGATACTTAAATCTTACCATCTCTTACAACTGGGTAAGAGATGACTTCTGACATCTATTGAACTTTCTAAAACATCCTATAAAGATGAAATATTAATTAGTTTTCATATTGCATTATATAGCATGTAACAAGAATTGTAAAACTAGTTCCATTCCTTGATCTGGCAGTTTTATATGACAGAATGTTCCAGTTACAGGAGTAGAAATGAAAGATACTTTATTTTCTCTTTTAGGTTAGATTGACAGCTGAGATGTCCTGAAAACCCCTTTCATTATTAAATTCCCAAAGTGCTAGATAAAATATAGTTTAAAAACTAGGTCTGCCACTGACTGCATATGTTAACTGTCAAGGATAAGGAAAATCCTTAGCTTCAAAAGAGTAAATGGGAGCAAGAATGTAGAGAAGGAGATAAGCTCCTTAAAGACACAAGTTTTGCTGGATAGTCTACAGTAAAAGTGAGTTGGGTTTTTGTGTTGTTGTTGTTTTTGGTTTTTGGGTTTTTTTTTTTTTTTTGAGACAGGATTTCTCTTTGTAACAGTCCTAGCTGTCCTGGAACTAGCTGTTATAAACCAGGCTAGTCTCAAACTCTCAGAGATCCGCCTCTGCCTCTCAAGTGCTGGGATTAAAGGTGTAAGCCACCACCGTTGGCCTGTGATCTAGTTTTAAAATTTTTAGTTTGCATTCTTGGTATGGCAGATTACATGTAAGGCACAGAAGAGGTACAGATTGCTCATGAAAAGAAGAAAAATCCAGCCTGCAGAGGGGTGGAGAAGAAACTTTCTGGCTAAGCATTGGCTTAAGGGTGGGGGCACAAAAGAAATGCAAGTCTTTCAAGCTTGCTCAGCCATTAGCTGGGTATCAATAGGTTTGCAACTTCAGTGGTATGTACTATGTAATAATTAAAATCAAACAGAAGTTTAGCTTATACTGGTGGTTTCTAGATAAAACAAACATTAATCCTCTTAGTAGGAATAAACTTATTCCTGTGTAGGGCAGTGTGTGTGTGTACAAATATATAGGTATATATGTGCCTATATGTGGAGGCCAGAAGTTGGCATCAGATGACTTCCTCGGGCATTCTTTCTCATCTTTTCTTTCCTCTTTCTTTCTGTCTGTCTGTCTCTCAAGAAGCCTGGAATTTAACAGTTCAGCTAGTCTCTCTCACCGTGAGCCCCAATCCCCCATCTCTGCCTCCCAGCATTGAGGTTACAAATGAGTGCTGCTGCACCCAGATTTTACATTTTACATTTTGTTTGAGGATTTGAACTCAGACCTTGAAACCTGCTTGCACTTTTCAGACAGTTACTTCCCAAGCCTTTACTTAGATTTTAAAGGAAGTATTAAAGACAATTATACAAGTTAAGACTGTATTATAAACATTGCAAACATTTAAGAGCAAGGCTGTAGGTCTGGAAGAATGGAAACAGCAAAGAAGCACAGATACAGATTATTTATTTTAGATTTGAAATATGTAAATGCTTATGTTTATTTTAGTAACTTATTTCAGTTGGAAAATAATTGTGTATATTTATAGAGTAGAATTAATGTTTTGACTTATTTATATGTTGTACAGAGATTTATTCAAGATAATTGTCTAACATACTCATCATTTCACTGACTTTCTATGTAGTAAGGATGTGGATAAAATTGAAATATACAGTACATTATCTTTAACTGGTTTCTATAAAACAACAGTATAATACTAAAGCTTATTTTTTTTCAGGCAGGGTATGGTCATATACACTTAATTTTAGCACTTGGGAAGCAGAATCAGGCAAACCTCTGAGTTTGAGGCAAGCCTGGTCTACAAATGAATTCCAGGACAACCAGGACTATATAGATAGGACCCTGTCTCAAAAGACAAATGAACAAATAAATAGTCAATGAAAACAAAACTTATTCCTCAGTTGATCTGGAACTTTATCTTTAGATTAACACCTCAGGGATTTTTTTTTTTTTAATCTTAGTATTAAGAACAAGATGTAGGGTTGGAGAGATGGCTCAGCAGTTAAGAACACTTGCTACTCTTTTAGAGGACCCAGGGTCAGTTTTCAACATTCCGTTCATTTACAGTTCCAGAGGTGCTCTCTTCTGGTTTCCTTGGGTACAAGGCATACATATGGTACACATACATTAAGTACGTGCAGGCAGAACACTCACACACAAAAATAAATCTTAAAAAAAAACCTCACAAAACATGCTATTTGGGTTTGGCACATTCCTATAGTCTTAGGAGGTGAAGAGAGGAAGATTATGATTTCAGGGTCAGCTTAGACTGTCTCAAAAAGAGAAAATAGAGGAGAATGAATGAATGAGTGAACGAACAAGACATGCTAAGAAAAACTACTATGCAGTTTTTTCTTCTTCCCGTCTCTCCTTCTTTCTCTTTCTTTCTGCCCCCTTCTCTCCATGGGGCTGGAGAGAGTGCTTGCTGCTCTTTCAGTGGACTTAAGTTTGGTTCCTAGCGCTTACAGTAGGTATCTCCCGACTGTATGTACTTCCAGGTCCTGGGGATTCATACGCTCTTCTGGTCTCTGTATACACATGTACACATGCAAATAAAAGTTAAAAAGAAAAATTTAAAGGACTACTTATGGTACAAATCAACACACTACTACTTAAATAACCAGTACTACTATTATAAATGGGAAAATAATTACTCAAATTCTGAGAACTATGGATTTTCACTAGTATGTGGGATAAAGAAAATTAGTGAGTAGGAGGATAGATTAAGGCACCTGATTGGTCTAATAAAAAGCTGAACGGCCAATGTAAGGCAGTAGAGGCCTAGGCAGGGCTGGCGGGCAGAGAAAGTAGGTAGGAGGAGGAATCTAGGCTCAACGAGAAGGAAGGAAGAATGAGGGAGAAAAAAGGGGGGATGCTTGGGTTCATCCAGGCAGGCAGCAGCCAGTCAGACAAACATGAAGGAAGCAAAAATGTAGGCATACAGAATGAAAGAAAGGGAAAAATCCCTGAGGCAAAACGTAGATGAAGAGAAATTAAGCTAATTAAATTAAGAGCTAGTGGGACAATTATAATATAAGGCCAAGCATTCATAACTAATAGTAAGTCTCCATGTCATAATTTGGGAGCTGGTTAGTGTCCTAAAAGAAAGCCTGATGCAATACATGATAAGGGAAATTAACATATATAAAAAGTGAGATTCAACAAAGAAGATGTAACAGTTGCCTAACGACGAGTTACAGAAGGAGATAACAGAATGAGGAGAAACCTTTTCAAAGAGATGACAGCTGAGTATTTTGAAGGTTGATAAAACATGAATTCTGAGAATTAGGAAACATAGCAAATCAGCAGACAACTAAGTCTTATGGAAACAAATGAGAGAAGCTGGTTGAGCATAAGGACACGGATACCCCAAAGCAGCCAGAGAGATACTTTTAACATAAATGGTTATTTTAACTCAGTCATAATTATTGTCTTCAATAGCAACCATGGAAAGAGTAGGACAGTACTCTGTAAATTGCACAGAGAAATGGCTATCATTATAGAGTTGTATCCCTAGAAAAACTGTTTTCCAGGATTGAGGACAAAGTAGATTACATATGCATGTGTGCACATGAGCATGTGTGTTTCTACATGTGGAAACCAGAGCTAACCCTGGTGTAGTTCCTTAGCTGGAATCTACATTGTGTTTTGAGATGAGATCTCTCACTGGCCTGGGGTTCTCTAATGATGCTGGGCTGGCTGGCTAGCAAGCCCCAGAGGTCCTCCTGCTTGCCTTCCCAGCACTGATGTGATGAGAGTGTAACCACACTTTGCTTTTTTACATACATAGGGGGATTGGACTCGGATCCTCATTGCTTGTGATGGCAAACACTTTACACACTGAGCTATCTTCTAGGCCCAAAATAGACATTTTGAACATACAAACCTTGAGCATGTTTTCCACCAATAGTTCCTCACTAGAAAACTTTAAAGAATGAGATATTAGGGGGAAGAAAAACGATGCCAGGAGAGTTTCTGAGATACAAAAATAATTGAAAGTTAACAAAATACATTCCACATTACTTATGTCTCGTTTGTGTAATTAAACTAAGACAACTAGAATATTGGACAAAATTACATATGATTTCAGAAGTGATAGAAACTCATGTTCTGAGGTACATACTATAAAATGCACATAAATCTTCAGTGTATAAATTACTAAACTGCTGGGTGTAGTGGCGCATGTCTTTAATCCTAGCACTCTGGAGGCAGAGGCAGGTGGGTCTCTGTGACCACTCTGGTCTACATAGTCAGTTCCATGATAGCCAGAGCTAATAGTTAAACCTGTCTTAAACAAACTTGCATTAAAAACTTACATAAGAAAACGAGACTAGGAAATATCGTCCTATAACATTAAAGGGGTCAATAGGTAAAAATCTTCCCACTACGAAAATGCTTGATACAGTTTTTAGAACAAGTAATTACCAAATCTTAAAGGTAATTCTAGGTTTGTAAAACTTGGAAGACAAAAGAAGGTTATTTCCTCCACTTGATTTTTCTGAGGACACTAATGCCGGGGCAGTGTAAGGAAGGGAAATCAGAAGCCATTCCACATCTGTGAAAACTGTGTGTAGTATTGGAAAAACCAAACTTTGAACTTTCTTTCAACACATCTGATCCTTTGACTTGTCATCTCCCTTGCCTTTGTGTGTTTGTTCACAGGCTCTGCAGACAGCCCTCACGGTGAGGAAGTGGTGTCATTGTCATGTTGTACTTCTCTATCCATCTCCATTTCATGCTCCTCACTCTGCCTTCATGCATCTATTGTTAGCCGCAGATGCTGCTTTTCTTTCTTTTCGGTGACAGTGCAGCTTTAAAGAGAAGACGGGATAACTATGAAATGTCATTGTAGACATTTCTGAATTCAAAATCAAAGTTTTAATGACTAAATGGAGTGGGTGGACACTTTTATTATGAATATAATAAAATCAATTTTTATTCAGAATTTTACCACTAATCTTTCAGTTTTATTACCTTTTTAAAAAGATAATTTTTTTCAGCCCCACTTAGAATAATAGAATTTCATCATATGTCTTTGTGTGTCATGTAAGGTTTTTTTGGGGGGAAGTAAAAGTGAAAACTCTTTTCTCATAAATTAATTTTTATATATAAATTTAATCTTTATATGTGCTGAATAGAAAAATTCTGTTCATCAAATAGCTTAAGTGTAACATTGTTAAATATGTGAACATGGAAAATCTGCTGTTTTCTTCTTTTATTGTAGGTTGAACCTCAGGCCTTGAGCATGCAGGTAGCACCTACACCCCCGAACTACACCACCAGCCCTCTTTTAACTCCCTGTTTTGAGACAGATCTCCTAAATCCTATAAGCTGACCTTGAATTTAGTTTCTAACCTAAGTTGACCTTGAACTTGGAATCCTCCAGAATATCTTCGTTGTAGGCCTGCTCTGTAAGACCTGCCCAAGTTCTGTCCTTTTCATTCTTAAAACAATTCTATATTTAAATTTATGTAACACTTATAAATTTTTATTCAGAGGGTTGATTTATTTCTTGAGTTTCTTATATTCTGTTACTAATCTGTTGACTACTTTCATAACTCATGGGTAGTTCTGGATAGGAAAGAGGAAGCAGGCTTTCTTTTTTCCCCCATGTTATTTGCTAACTGCAAGCTGATTGGATGGAGGTGAAATAGAAAATGGGGGTTATGTAATAAACAATGGGGTAGCTGATGCTTAGAGTGAGTCAGTAGAAATCACAGCAACTGTGCCAGGGGTGGGGGGGGCTCTTGGTTCATATCTGGATCCTTTATAAATGTCCATTAACTATAGCAATTAAGATATCTTGACTATTAAGAATATGTGAACATTATTTATAAATATGCTGTCCTTGATTTTTTTGCTTCTCATTGGGAACTTTTTCTTTTAATAAGATCCTTTGGGAATCAAATATATGGATAATTTTTTTCTAACTTAAACTTGGAAAAGCTTATCCATGGAATTGATTCCCAGAGGATCTTATTAAAAATCAGAATAAAACATGTTGGGTTTTGATTTTTCTGTTTCTCTCTCTTTTTTTTTCAGTTGTGCCAATACTCTGAATTTTCAAGTTATTTGGTACAAAGCACAAGAAATAGCACCTCATTAATGGCTTCATCAACTGAAGAAAATATGTCACCTCCTGTAGTAACCATTAGCTGCCTGTAGATCCTCATGAATACCTCCCTTCTCTATATTGTTTGGTTCAGTCTTGTACAGGGCCTGTTCAGATGTTCACGTCTGCCATGAGTTCAAGAGTGTGAAGGCCCTGTGATACCAGAAATTCTGCATTCCACAGTACTCCTGTTCTTCTGTTTGTTCTCTTCCATGATGCCCCCTGAGTCTTAAGAGGGGGTAATATCAATACTTACTGTAACTGAATATTCAGCAGTCACTTACTTTCAGCACATCAGCTGTGCAGTATTTACATGGTCTGTGCAGTATTTACTATCCACTGTTAAAAAAAATCTAAAAACTTTTCTGACCACAAAAAAAAAACAGCACATGGTCATAAACATAAATATTTAAAGGACAGTTTGATGTCCGTTTAGCAAAACAGTAACAAGAGCTTCTACATTAGGGCCTGTGACCTCCCCAGCTCTGGGCTTCTGGTCAGGTTTATAGTACTAGATGTGTGGAGCAGGCCTCAAACCCAGTCAAAGTGTTTGGTTATCCCTCTGTAACAGACTTGCCACTGTTCTTTCCTGGAAGATCAGTGTTGTTAGCATGCGGGGTCCACAGCTGAATAATAGTGTTGATAACTCCCTCCCCCCTCAGCAGTCAGAATGGTACTTTCTGACACTTCAGAGGGCTAGACAGTGGGGAAGAAGCTTCCAGTACAATTCCAGCATGAGTTCTTTATGTCCTATGACTAAAGCATATGGTGTCTTCAGCAGAGGGTCTTAGCATTTAGTTATGGAGGACACCCATCTGAACTAAACAGCAACACTCTGTGTTGCTTTGGGGACTTAAAAGGGCTTTCAATTTTTTTTTATTGTCACCTTATAGCAAAAAAGTAGGTACATTTTTGTGTTGCAGCTCTGTAGCCATACTTTTCTTTGGTTCACCATCTCCCAAATAATGACTTGGAGACTTCTTATTAAGTGTGAAAGCTTAGCTTTAGCTTAGGTTTGTTCCCAGCTAGCCCTTAAAACTCAAATTAACCTGTTTATATTAATCTACGTTCTGCCACGTGGATCATCACCTCTCCTCAGTACTGTATGTCCTATTTTCTCGGGCTGTCTGGAGAATCCCTTGCCTCAGATTCTTCCCAGGGTCCTGTTTCTACCCGGAAGTCCTGCCATTCCTCTCCTGTCTAGCTAGCTATTAGCCATTCAGATTCAGCTTCTTATTAAACCAAACAGAAGGTGCCTTATGCAGATGAAGTAAAACAGACACATCTTCACAGTATACAAAAAGATTATCCCAGAACACTGCTCAATATTATTTTGGCACACAAAGGTATGCATACTTTTTCACTAATACTTAACACAATGTTTTTATCCACTAGGTCTTCTTCTAGTTAAGTTAATCCCCAGACTGCATAATAGGAGAATTGTTTCTGACCCTAGTGGAAACTGAGACACATATATGTTATTTTTATATATATATATATATATTTTCCAACATTACAGTAAGTTGAAAATCTAGGCTTCAAACTCATGTAGTCTGTTCCTCACTCTGCACTGCCTTTCCTTCCCACTTTTCACCCTAGTGGAAACTGAGACACATATATGTTATTTTTATATATATATATTTTTTTTCCAACATTACAGTAAGTTGAAAATCTAGGCTTCAAACTCATGTAGTCTGTTCCTCACTCTGCACTGCCTTTCCTTCCCACTTTTCTCCCTTGTGCTC
>NC_022009.1:36674335-36679080 GCF_000317375.1 Microtus ochrogaster | reverse complement strand
TTTCATTAAATGCTTTTAGTATGCTTGATCTTACTTCATTTCTCAATACTAAAAGACCTATTTTATGATATCTCACCCACTACTGATACATTGCCCAGAGTCTATAAAAACATGGACAGACTTTAAGAAGGACTGACATTATCAAATGGCTTCTATATCATGTGCTTTAAATAATGAGAATGGCATCTTTGGCAGAAAGATATTTTAATATATATTATTTAATATACTATGTATATTAAAAAGTGACAGGGGCTGGAGAGATGGTTTAGCATTATGACCACTGACTACTCTTCTGACCTCCATGAACATCAGACACATACATGATGTGCTGACATGCCTGCATATACATAAAAGTAAAAATAATAATTATAATAAAAGTGTGACAGGAAGTAATGGAAAGATGACTAGTAAATAAAGGCAGTTGCAGTCAAGCCTGAGTTCTGTCTTCAGGACCCCCATGGTGGAAGGAGAACTGACTGTTGCAAATCATCCTCTGACCTTCACACATCAAGACATGCACATGCAACTCTCAAAAAATAAATATAAGAAAAATAATAAAGCTATACATTAAATCTCATATTAATAAAGTCTCTAAATTTTTATTATTTTTATTTGTGTGTTGGGGTGGGTGGGTAGTTGCATGCATGCATGCTTGTACTTGTACCATGGCACAAGCCATGGCATGCATTGTCTAAGTTAGAGACAATTTGAAGGAATCACTTTTCTTTTCTGCCGTGTGGGCCCAAAGGATTGAACTCTGGTCAACAGGGTTGGTGGCAAAACACCCTTATGTGTTGGGCATCTTGGTGGGTGTCTAGTTATTAAAACTACTGCTACTGGTGTGGTGCTGCAGAGTAACTAAAAGAGAGTTTTCTAGGATGGACAGTAAGGGTTTTTGTAGATCTAAGGTCTTACTGGATTTTTCCTGTGAGTTGTTAGAAATACAAAATTATTTCCAATTTGTTTTAGTTGAACTCAGCTTTTTTTTTTTTTTTTGGCACAGATTGTTTGCTGCAGTCACACTGAAGTGAAGCCACTTCTCTAGGAATCCTTTTCAGTGGCAGTGATTTTAAAAGGGCTCTAACGTGCTGCTGCCCTTGTGTTACTTACTGTGCAAATTCAACAGGGATGAAGCTACCCAGTAAGGATCCTGATTTTTAAGGATTATATTTGAAAGTTGGAGTTCAAGAATCATTCTTCTTTTTAGCCCCAGTTCTGCTACCGTCTCTAGGGATTGAGGTTCAGCAGGTGTGATGATCATCATAAATCTTCTTACTTGATAATCTAGATTCAGCATGTCACATAGTTGTGGCAGAGTATAAGTAGAAGCTATATATAGATGTCACTGTGTTAAGATTTTTCTGTACTAAAATGCTAGCAGCTAGGTTTCCTGAGGTCACTTTTACTATAGAATGTAGCGGAAACTCAGATTTAACACCAGAATTATAAGGGATTGCTTTATGACAGTCCATTGTCCTTCCTAAAATGCCCAGCTATTTATTACTCCATGCTAGTTCTAAATCACAAAATTTTCTATTAAGGTTCACTTTCAACTAAGTCGAAGTCAACAACAGACACTTCAGTAATACTCTAGACACCTTTCTCTGCTGTTTTCTTGTCTGTTTGTTTACTTATTTATTTTTTCTTTTCATGTACTTGGCTTTGGATTTTTTTTTCTCCTCTCATATATTACATCTTAACTGCAGTTTCCCTTCCCTCTGCTCTCCCCTGGTCTCTCCACCCATTTCCCCTCTTCCCCAGATCATGGCCCTTCCACTTCCCCTCAGAAAAGAATAGACCTCCCAGAGATATCAACCAAACACTGCATAATATGTATGTTACAATAAGATCAGGCATATACCATCACAACGAGGCTGGATGAGGCGACCCAGTAGGGGAAAAAGGGTTCCACAAACAGGCAAAAGAGTCAGTGGCTGCCCCCACTCCCACTGTTAAAAATCTCACAAGAACACCGAGCTACTCAGCCATTACATATATGCAGAGGACTTGGTCAGACCCCTATAGGCTTCCTGATCTCTGCAGTCCCCCCAATCTCTGTCAATTGGTTCTATGGGCCATGTTCTCTGTCTCTGACCTGTCTGGTCTCTCGGATCCTTCCTTCCCCTCCTCCACAGGACTCCCCAAGTTCTGCCTAATGTTTGGCTGTGGGGCTCTGCATCTGCTCCCATTGGTTGCTGGATGAAACTCTAGTTTCTTTGATGTGGATTCTGCTAGACTCTGGTCCCAGAATACTGCAGGCAGGACAAACTAGGTCCAAGGCTGGCTGCATTGGTGTCTTAATCTGTCCACTTGAGGCTGGCTATAGAAGATGGCCAGTTCAGGTTCGATGTTTCCATTACTAGGAGTCTTTGCTAGGGTTACTATCATAGATTCCATGGAGTTTCTATCATGTTGGATTTCCTCCTCGCCCCCAAAATATCCCCCAATTCCAGGTATTTTTCCCAATATTCCTCAATCCTGTTCAGTTGATCCCTCCTGTTCCCAACTCAAGCCAGCCTCAGTCCACCAACAAAATATATTTTATTTTTCCCTCCCAGGGAGATCCTTGCAATCCCCTTAAGTCCTCCTTGTTATTTAGCCTCTCTGGAACTGTAGACTGTAGTGTGACTATCTTTTTCTTTACAGCTAATATCCACTTACAAGTGAGTACACACCATGTTTATCTTTCTGGGTCTGGGTTACCTCACTCTGAAAGATTTTTGTTTCAAGTTCCAAACATTTACCTTCAAATTTCATGATGTCATTGTTTTTAACATCTGAGTAATATTCCATTATGTAAATCTATCATATTTTCTTTCTCCATTTCTAGGTTGTTTCCAGTTTCTGACTATTATGAATACAGCTGCTATGAACATAGTTGAGCAAGTATCCTTGAAGTAGGATGGCACACCCTTTAGATATATGCCTAGGAGTGAGATAGCTGGGTCTTAAGGTCTACGAAGTTCCTATTTTCTGAGAAATTGCAATATTGATTTCCAAATTGACTGTATAAATTTGCATTTGCACCAACAGTGGAAGAGTGTTCCCTTTGCTCCATATTTCTCACCAGCATGAACTGTCACTTGTATTTTTGATCTTAGCTATTCTGACAGGTATAAGATGGAATCTCAAAGTCATTTTGATTTGCATTTATTTGATGGCTAAGGATGTTGAACATTTCTTTAAGTGTTTCTTGGCCATTTGTGATTCCTATTGAGAATTCTGTGTTTAGATCTGTACCCCGTTTTTAAGTGGGATTATTTAAATTTGTTGATGTCGAGTTTCATGAGGATATATATATATATATGTACTATATTATATATATAAATATAATATTAGCCCTCTGACAGATGTGTGTTTTTGTCTTATTGACAGTGTCCTTTGCTTTACAGAAGTTTTCAGTTTCATAAAGTCCTATTTATTAATTGTTGATCTTATTGCCTGTCCTATTGATGTTCTGTTCAGGAAGCTATCTCCTATGCCATTGTATTGAAGGCTATTCTTCACTTTCTTTCTATCAGGTTCAGTATATCTGGTTTTATGTTGAGGTCTTTGATGCACTTGGACTTGAGTTCAAGGTGATAGATATGTGTCTATTTGCATTTTCCTGCAAGCCACTATCCAGTTAACCCAGCACCATTTGTTATGCTTCCTTTTTTCCATACTTCTGGCTTTTTTTAAATCAAAAATCAAGGATCCATAGGTGTGTGTATTTGTATCTGGGTCTTCCAATTGATTCCATTAATTAGCATGTCTTTTTATGTCAATACCATAGAGTTTTTATTACTACAGCTTTGTAGTACAGCTTGAAATCAATGATGGTGATACCTCCAGAAATTCTTTTATTGTATAGGATTGTTTTTAGCTATTCTGGGCTTTTGTTTATCCATATGAAGTTGAGTATTGTTCTTTCAAGATCTTTAAAAAATTGTGTTGGAATTTTGATGGGGATTTTAGCATTGAATTTTTGTGATATGTGAGTTTTAGAGCTATTTGCTAATGAAAAATTAGTAAGTAAAGTTATACCTCATCTGGTTTTTTGTTTATTCATTGAGTAGTGGAAAGTCTATGAAATAATATAATTAAATGTAAAGATACATTTATGATCTTTTCATGAAAGGAATGCATTGGGTTATGAGAGTGTAAAATAAAAAGAGGTATGCTCTTCTAAGAAGTCAGAAAAGGGTGACTGAACCAAGGTCTGCAGAAATAAGACAAGCGTCAAGGATTGTGGCAAGCAAGAGGATAAGCCTTTTGCTGATTGGGGTGCTGGTAATCTTATGGGGATCCTGAGAAAACTTAGAATTATGAGGGAAAAGCTAAATATTTATGATAAAAGGAGTGCTTTATTAAATCTACTTTCATATAAAAACTGTTAATCTCAAAATACTTTATATTGGTATGAATTTTGGTTTATTGATACAGCTACATAATAATAAAGTCATTTGATAACTTTAACATTGTAAAATTACATATAACAAAACTTCTGAGGTTCTGTTAAAGATGCTTGTAACTGGAGGTTTCTCTTTTGCCTGCCAGTTCCTGTATAACCACTTTGAGACTTAATATTAATTACAAACTGTTTTGCCTGTTAGCTCAGGCTTATTATTAACTAGCTCTTACAACTTCAATTAAGTCAATTCTCTTATTCTGTATTTACCACCAGACTCAATGGTTTGTTACCTCAAATCTTTCTTTTTCTGTGGTTGCTGGTGTCTCCCTGACTCCACCTTCTTTTTCCATGT
>NC_022009.1:36656603-36673180 GCF_000317375.1 Microtus ochrogaster | reverse complement strand
GTAATAGCCAGAACCTGGAAACAACCTAGATGCCCTTCAATGGAAGAATGGATGAAGAAAGTATGGAATATATACATATTAGAGTACTACTCAGAGTTTTTCTATAATGTTGGGTATCCATCTTCAGCCTACAGGCCCTCTTTTAATGAAGCAGGAAATTTGAAAGACTGTCTTGTCTATATTGGCACTTTGTCATTCACTTTCCTCTGTGTCCTGAGAATGCCTGAAAGTTTATGTGAAGCAGGTATGCTGAATGATTCTTCTACCTTGTTTTGACAAAGTTTAGAGGTCATTTTCCTGTGGGTCCCGAATGTCCAGTTTATATAGCATACAAATAAGCAGTTCAGGCAAGAGCAGTTGTTGCCCAAATGGCTAGCCTTGCCACATTGAAATCAAACTCCATACGGTGCTTCTTTGATGTCCATCCTCCTCTTGAAGTAATTGGTGCTGTCAGGAGCAGATGTGTCTTACTCCTGAGAAAAGTCCAAGTTCTTAAAACATTTTAAGTACCATATTCTGTAGGTCTTTGAAATGTTTGAAGATTACCTATACATCTGAACTATATCTGCATTTCTAGATTTTCCAACATGACTATAAGTTTGACTATTATAGATGACTATTGATTTGTATTTTTTAACTATACATTTTTAATGAGCTTCATAAGCATAATACCTTAAACAAGAGTAGAAATATACATATAGTATAATAAAGTTTACCTTAAATTTGTATCAATAAACCAAAATTCATACCAATATAAAGTATTTTGAGATTAACAGTTTTTATATGAAAGTAGATTTAATAAAGCACTCCTTTTTATAATAAATATTTAGCTTTTCCCTCATTGTTTCTATAACATATTCCCTTTTCTTCTTTAGAAAAAGGTTGACTATGACAATTAAGCATTTATAACCAACCCCTCTTAAATGAAAATAAAGATTGATAAGTAATGTTTTGGGAATTTGGGCATAGTTTTCTATACTACTTTCTGCTGATTAGGGGTGCTGGTAATCTTATGGGGATCCTGAGAAAACTTAGAATTATGATCAAGTCCTAACTGGGGTATTTTATGTGGCTGGTCCATCTCAGCCAGTAGCCTGGAAGCTGTTCTGGATGTTGGATCACCTGAGCCATCACTGCTATCAGAGGCCTCTCAGGGGGTCTTGCTTGATCCAACCATATTAACATGGAAGGACTCTACAACTTCCCATCTCCTATGGAAACAAAAGCAGAACCTCTTTTCCAAAGTAATATATGTTTGTTTGTTTTTAAATACTAAATAGACCAAAGCCAAGACTTTGGCTGTTGACTCCGCCCCATTCAGCTTTCCAACATGACAGAGGTACATTCACTGCCAGGTCTGGGAGCCGTGTTCACCTTCCCAACTCTAGGGATGCAGTGGGTCCATGCCGCCATCAGGCAGTTTGTAACATGATACCCACAAACCCCAAGTGCCCAGTAGCAGGACCTCTTGTCAGTGTCTCCAGCACGGATCAGGAAGCCATCTCTTAAAAGAGCTACCCTCTGTTCAATGCCAGCAAACAGAGACTATCTGAATAAATGTGGCTACCAAAAAGCCATTTTTGACTCTGTTTTTGTGTGTCTAGAATCCTTTAAAAAAAAAAAAAGCATTTTACACTTTATGTGGATGTCCATGCCTCAAGTTGGCATCATTTATAATGAGTTTCTCTCCTGCCTGCCAGTTCCTGAATAACCACTCTGAGGCTTAAAATTAATTACAGAATGTTTGGCCAATTAGCTCAGGCTTATTATAATTTAAATTAACCCATTTTTATTTTTCCAGTTTTACCATGAGGTTTGTGGCTTGTTATCCACATCTTTTTTTTTTTTTTTCTTTCGAGACAGGGTTTCTCTGTGGCTTTGGAGCCTGTCCTGGAACTAGCTCTGTAGACCAGGCTGGTCTCGAACTCACAGAGATCCGCCTGCCTCTGCCTCCCGAGTGCTGGGATTAAAGGCGTGCGCCACCACCGCCCGGCTTGTTATCCACATCTTGCTTCTCCTGTGGCTACTGTCATCTCTCAAACTCCGCCTTCTTTTTTCCTGTATCTTTGCTTGGATTTTCCCACCTAGCTCTATTTTGCCTGGATATGGGACAAATAAGTTTTTTTTTTAAATTAACTAATGGTAATAAAACATTCACAGCATCTCACATCAGATGCTCTGAATTTTAAGGACAATGAGGAATAAAGTGTTTTGAATACAAAGTTTTTTTTTTTAAGTTAGATGACAGCACAAAAGATGTGTTTATCAGGTTATGGATGAAAGTAACTTGAAAAAATTGATGTGCCTGACCCTGTTGAAAAGATTCTAATAATAACCAAGGAGAAGGAAAGGATTACATTTCAGCAATAGTGTGATCCTTTAGTCAGTAGACAATCTCTTGTCTGATGCAACTGAGACTTTTGGTTAGTCAAAGAAAACAGGAATCATAAAAGAAGGATACTTTTTATATATTTATTGGAACACTGTTTTTTTTTTTTTCACTTAAAATGTACCCATAAACATTCGTTGCCAAAGTTTAGCTGTAGGCATGATTTTGAGAACTGCTAAAAGTCACACTTGTAATGCTTCATCTAGAAGTTAAAAGTTACAGTTTTAGATTCTGTGGAGTGAGAACTAGACATATTTTAAGTATGAGGCATCTTGAATTTAGTTTATTCTTGGCCTTTCGCACATCTAATATTTTAGAAGTTTCTTTTTTAATGTATTTCTTTAATCTGTTCGGAATAATCAGCCTCATTTTTCTCATATTCAATTTCTGTGATTTATATACTATTTAATGATAGTGTACTACAGAACAACATATACAAAAACTATAAATCTATAGGGCAGCAGGTATCCATGACAGTGGGAAACATGAGTGAAGCATCTAGGAAGCATAAGCACAAGTGTTGATCATGCGGGCCCACTTAGAAAAAGAATGCCAGGCTTGGGAATTCTTAGTGAAAGTCACTCGGAATTTCTGTTGTTTAAAAAAAAAGTAGTTTGTTTTGAACTTAAATAATAAGAGGTTTGTATAATGTAGAGTTTTAAAGAGCATTAGAAAAATTTTGAGTGACAGGAACAGGGGTCTCAGGGTGGTTGTAGCATTGGAATCCCAATGAGAATAACATGCTCAGGTTCAGCAACATAAGAAAGGACATAAGCCAGACGCTTTCTGACCGGTGACCTTTAACCAAAATAATGCTTGTGAACAAAAATGTTTATATCTTTAATTACATTTGATTATTTCATTATTATTTAACGATTAAAATATCTCCAAGAACATATAAAGGAAGCACTTGTTTATTTGACTTACAGTGTCAGAGGTTTTTTTGGTTTTGTTGATTACCTAATCCTTGGCTTCATTGTTTTTTGGGGGGTACTGTGAGGGCAGTAATACATCATGTTTGAGGGAGCAGATGACAGAGGCCATTTAGCTCATAGCAGACTTGAAGCGAGGAATGAGGAATGAACAGGGGCCTAATATAACCTCCAGACCTCTTCAGCTATTCCCTTCCTCCTAAAGTTTCTACCACAAGTAGAGCCATCAGTTGCCCACGTGAACCTATGTAGGGCATTTTATATTTAAACTATAATGCTTTGAGAATTGACACATCTATAGGTGGATTATAAGAATATTTTTAAACAAATTTAATTGAAATTTAAAATTAAAGACTAATTGAACATTTATTTGTCTATTTTACATTTATGTATGTATGAGTATGTGTGGTGTGTGCACCTGTGTGTCTTGGTGCATGTACCCTTCCGTCGTGTGCTTACAGAAACTAAAGGAGAATGATGAATATCTTGCTCTATCCCTTTCTGCTTTATTCCTTGGAGATAAGGCCTTTCAGTGAACCTGCATTACAGAAGACAGCAGTCTCTGGTGGTTCTTCTGTTTCTTCTTCTCACAGTACCTGGCCATAGGTTCTGGGGATTTGAACTCAGGTCCTCATGCTTGTGCAGCAAATGCTCTTACCTGCTGAGACAATTCACCAGACCCTACTTGAACATTTTAATATATTCAAATTTTATAAATCAAATTGTAATATAATCAAAAATTTAAAATTTCCTGATGCTTCAAATACATTTGGAATGTTTTTTCTTTCTTGGTGTGTGATTTGAGTGATAAAATTTTCCCATAATCTCAGGCATTTAAATATGTGGTCCCTAGTTGGTGATACTATTTGATTAGGTTTAATAGGTGTGCTTTGCTGAAGGAAGAGTTTAAGAACTGTACCATTTCTAGTTCACTCTGCCTCTTGTTTACAGTTCAAGAAGTGAGCCTTCAGCTTCTGCTTAAACTGCAGAACTCATACCTTCTTTTTGCTGCTGTCATATTTTCCCACCATGGCAGACTCATCCCTTTGGAACTATAAGCCAAATAAACTCTTTTATAATTTGTTTTGATCATGATATTTTATCACAATAATAGAAAAGTCATTTGTTATTTTTGTTCAAACTAAAATATGGGTTATAAGATGTGATGTTGCCATTCCATAAGCTCCAGTCCCAGCTACCTCATGCTCTTGTTGTCATATCTTCACCATCACGAGGAACTGTGCACTCCGTTTGTGAGCCAGCCACAGTGAGCGCCTACTGGAGTTGCTTTTGTTGGCCTTTTTTTTTTTCACAACAGCAAGGAAAGTAGCAAATACATGTGGCAATGATGATGATTTCATGTTATTTCACCAGTATACATTGTCATATTTTGCTAGTTTGTGCTTGTCTTCATAAGAGACAGCTCTGAAAAAAAGATACAGGAAAGGGATCAATGAAACAGTATTTACAAAGAACAGAACACATCAGTGAACACTTCTAATGGTAAGTGTTTCAAGATCATATTACTTTAAGTTTGGCTTAAAGAGTGAGGAGATTGAATGCTTTGCTTTCAAATATTTTGAAAAACTATCTTAAAAAAGAGTAACATTCTTTTTTATATGCTTTGGAATAATACTCTTGTACACTCTACAGATTTGTCACTCATATTAGTTTAATAAAACGCTGATTGGCCAGTAGCAAGGCAGGAAGTATAGGCGGGACAACCAGACTAAGAGAATTCTGGGAAGAGGAAAGGCAGGGAGTCAGTCACCAGCCAAACAAAGAGGAAGCAAGGTGAGAATGCTTTACTGATTAAAAAGTACTAAACCATGTGGCTAAACATAGATAAGAATTATGGGTTAATTTAAGTTGTAAGAGCTAGTTAATAATAAGCCTGAGCAATAGGCCAAACAGTTTATAATTAACATAAACCTTTCTGTGTTTCTTTGGGACTGAATGGCTGTGGGACCAGGTGGGACAGAAAATTCCCTTTACAAATGGAACCTACACATTTGGTAGGAACTTACATATAATGCCTAAGGAAGCTTTAAAAATAAAAAGGATTCTAGAGAGATAGGAATAAAATCAAGTACAACTTCTTGGTAACTATCTTTACTCCAGCTGTTTGCTGATGGGAAGCAGAGGTGCAGCTCCTTTAAGAAAGGTTTCCTGACTTAGCATTAGCAGCGAAAACCACATGGTGGCTGTTTTAAGAGGCTCTGCCAACAAACACTTAAATGGTGTTTATGAGCAGTCAGCAGCATGCTTCTTTGTGGTAGCAGGAACCTAGAAACTCCACAGAGTTGTAGCAATAAATGTGGCTCCCACCAATACTTCTGCCATGAAGCTAGACTCTTAGGAAGCCAAGGAATGGGCAGAGCCAGCTGCCAAAGCTGCCACTTTAATCCTAGCCCATGCTGCTTAGCAGATTAAAGACTCGTGTGGTTACAGAGAGAGAGAGAGAGAGAGAGAGAGAGAGAGAGAGAGAGAGAGACCATAAAGATAGATTCAGACAAAAAAAAAAGACAAAGAAAAACCTCTAAACAGTTTACAGTGTGTTTAAAAATATGCATAGGCTTGAGAGAGAAAAGAAAAAGGATAGAAAAAGTCTTTAAAAAAAGAAATAGAATAAGAAATAAAAGCCACATAAATATGGAAAATTCACAGAGATTCTGGATATTATATGTTAATGTGTTGTTTTGGAATTGTTTGCTGAGAAAGGAGTAACAGCAGCTAAAAGACATTTGATTATAAATGCTGCTGGGTTAATCCAACCTATATAGTTTGAAAATGCCTTGACTTCAAAATTTACGTCAAAAGATATGTTACTTTGGAGAATAGGTTTTACTTTTGATTCCACAGCAAATGAGAGGCTGTGGATTTATTCTTGGTTAAGATAAATAAGGTTTGATTAAGAAAGACCCCCTCCTGAAAAATCTCTAGTGGGAATGGATGGCCCAGATGATTCAATGTTTCAGAGCACCTCTGTCGTAGT
Organism: Microtus ochrogaster; assembly: GCF_000317375.1. NCBI lineage: Eukaryota > Metazoa > Chordata > Mammalia > Rodentia > Cricetidae > Microtus > Microtus ochrogaster. The sequence goes on along the minus strand of NC_022009.1, from coordinate 36,666,864 downwards.
TTCTGCTGAGTTCTACATCCAGAATAGCCTCAAGACTGCTGGCTGAGATGACCCAGCCTCACAGAATACTCCAGTCAGGACTTGACCATAATCCTAAATTTTCTTTGGGTCCCCATAAGATTATCAGTGCCCCTGGTCAGCAGGACGTAGCCTAGAAAACCATGTCCACATACCCAAAAAACTGGATTATGGATGTTTGTCTTTGTTTAGAGTGTTGGTTACAAGTTGTTATGGATAATGGTCAGAAAAGAAAAGTTAAAAATTTTTGATTAGATTCAGAGAGCTTGTTTTGAAAATAAAAAAAGGGGAAATGCTGCAGAATAATGCTCTTGTACACTGTAAAGATTTGTCACTCACATAGATTTAATAAAATTCTGATTGGCCAGTAGTCAGGCAGGAAGTATAGGTGGGTAACCAGACTAAGAGAATTCTGGGAAGAGTCAGTGACCAGCCAGACTCAGAGGAAGCAAAGGTGCCAAGCTACATACTAAACATAGATACAAATTATGGGTTAATTTAAGTTATAAGATTGAGCTATTGAGCTATTAGGCCTAACAGTTCATAATTTATACACTGCCTCTGTCTGTTTCTTTGGGACTGAACAGCTGCGGTCAGGCAAGACAGAAACTTACATCCATACACATATACATATATATAAGTTTCTACTCAACATGAAGAACATTTTCTACGTTTAGAGCTGATCATCAATGAAATAGTAGGCTGCCTTGCAAATTTTTTTTCTCGGCAGTAATAACACTGGGTTCATTGCACTGTTAGATTGCCTTACTTGCATTGTGGCTTCTGTTTAACAGCTGGTTTCTTATTTATTTCCTGTACGATCACTCATTTAAGGAAATCAGCAGAAGCAGAGCTAAGAGTGTGCACCTAGAAGTTGGGCCAAGTGGGTAAATGTGATCATAACTGAGTGAGCAATTTTTCTGTATTGAGTTTCCATTTCTGTCATTTGAGATGACCATCCAGCCCCTCTTATGGAGGTGTTTTAAGAAATGAAAAAGTTAATTGTCTAAAGTACCTGATTTTAGTTGCTTATACAATGTACCTGTCACAGGATCCATATTCTTTTGTCACAGACGATTACAGTGTGCTTGGAAGAAGCTCTTTCCAGTGTTGTGGTGATATAGAAATGATCCTTACATTTCATATACTGGATAGATTTCATAACTTCTAGGACCATAGCATTCTAGAGCTTGGCATCTGGAAGACTGTAAGTTGGGGTAGGTACTGTGTATATTGTAAGGAGCATGGAAACACCAAGACTGGCTGAATAGGACTTTATTTCCTCCCCAGTTTGTGTAGTGGCTTCCTCTTTTGGAAGATAAAGTACATATCATTAGAATGGTTTCTATCTTGGTTTCATTGCTGCTGTACAAAATATGCTGTTCCAGTTTCATTCGTTAGGTTGATTTGTTAGCTCCTGAAAGTTGTCATTTTCTTTCTTGATTCACTTCAGCCTTTCTGAGAGCTCAACCTGTAATTATCACACATACTTAAATATAACACAAACTTTTTTCGAAGCTTTTCTGTCTTCCAGGGTATGTTAAACACTATACCATTGGCTTATTATAATCTAGAAAATCAGGTTTCTAGCATTCAGGAGGAATTGGGTTTTTTATTTATTTATTTATAGGTGGAGTGATCCTGGGAGTCACTACTTACATTTGAATCAGGACGGTGCTGCCACTGCTTTTTTTTTCCCCCCCTCTCTTGAAAATATCATAATTATCTTGGGAACTTCTAAGAAAGAGAAAGGGAGTGAGGGAGCAAGGAAGAAGCCATAGAGTAGAGTCCCTTTTTTTCTGGGATCCATGATCCATAATCCTGAGGAGGAAGGACTACTTTGCCAGTCAGGCAGTAGATGGGTACAGGGCTCGCTTGAAGCACACACTTGTTCATTTATTTATCTTTTCTCTAGATCAAGTCTTCTGGTCAGTTCCTTAGTTTCTCTGAAATCATTTCCTTATCTCTGAAATAGAACTACTGAAAGTACCCACTTCACTGGTGAGGATTAAGTGAAAAGTGAATCCATATGAGAGGGTGTGTTTAGCTGAGAGCCTGGCATGGGCTATTCCATCTCAAGTGTTGGAATAGTTCCCTCAGGATTAGTCTAATCTAGCATTGGTCTGTGGCATATCAAGTGTCAGTACTGATCTAGTTCTTAAAGAACAGAACTGAATCACAGAGTGGAGAGCTTTTCCGTAAAGCTTTCTTACTTTAGTAGATGACTGATAATCGAATTCTGGGTTAAATATAGGGAGCTGTGAGCAAGGTAATAGTAGCTGTGACCTGGATCAAAACTGAGCCCAACTCATAGTGATCTGAGTAAAGCATTTAATTCCGAAATAGAATTGAGCATTACCATTCCAAGACTCATTTGAATTTCACAGCCCTCTCTCTCCCCTTTTTCCTCCTTTCCTTCTTTCTCCCTCCTCCTCTTCTCCTCTTCCTCTTTTCCTGCCCCCTCTTCCTTCCACCCCCTATCCTCCTTGGGGAAATAAATTCAGGGAAGTTGTTCTTCCCACAAAGCTCTAATTCTTCAACTTGGAGGAGCAGCATCACATACAGGATTGTGCCTCCTACAAACTTCACTTATGAAACATGACGAGAACGACCCAGGGAGCCGTAAATTATTATGGTCTAGAGATTTAAGGGGTTTCTGTCTATATTCTATTTATTTTAATGTTTGTTCATTGTAAAGATCTCTTTTGTTTTATACAGTGTCTCTTTATGTTGCTTTGGTTCTAAAAGAATAACTGTAGTGGAATGCTTGAAGTACTTAATTTACTTGTGTGTATTAGATTCTTACTAAGAACTGCGTTGGACCACTGGAGAGACGGCTCAGTGTGGTTAAAGTGCTTCTAGCACAAGTGTGAGGGCCAGAGTTTAGAGCTCCAGAACCCACATAAATGCCTGCTGGGCTTTGTGAGCTGCCTGTAATTCCAGCAAGATTGAAAGGTGGACAGAGGATTCCAAGAGCAAACTAGCTAGCAAAACTAGCAGTATTGGTGAATTCTGAATTTTATTGAGAGACTACCTAAATGATTAAGGTGGAAGAGCAATCAAAGATGATTCCTGACATCAATTTCTGACCTCCATATACATGTAAACAGGCATGTTCACATACATGCAAACAAGCATACACATGAAGATGGAAAAGGAAAAGAAAAACAACTCTTGGAGACTGGAAATAATGATAGTCATCTGGAATCCCAGACGTTAGGAAACTGAGATAGAAGGACATACGGTCAAGGCCAGGCTGGGGCACATACTGAGACCCTGTCTTAAAAATAAACAAATAAATAAATCAAAAAGGAAGGGAGGAAGAAAATGAAGAGTGAAATCTAGTAGCAACTATATACTTCAAGGTTTTATCTGATGTTGAAAATGTCCTACTTGTTCCTGAATTGGACTGTGGTTAGCTGACCATAGTAACAGTTAGTTTCTCAGACCTAAAAATATTGAGAAGAGAATAACATTTAGAGTCAAAGCAGAACTTCATCAGCAGTGGCTAAATATGTAAATACTGGAAGTTAGACCTAGAAATATCTTTGGTAAAAGGCTGAAGAAATTATCAAAGAGCTATTTGAAATAGCACTGAGCATGCTTTTCCCTTGAAAGAGTGTTTGTGTGTGTGTTGGCTGGGTACATTAATTTTATTTTTATAAATTACCACTCTGCCAATGTAGCATTTTAATTCTTTTTTTTCCAGCTTATGGGATTTTTTTTCTTTTCTTTTTCAGCTTATGGGAAAGTATTTCTAGTTCGCAAAATAAGCGGTCATGATGCTGGAAAGCTGTATGCCATGAAAGTTTTGAAAAAGGCAACAATAGTTCAAAAGGCTAAAACTACAGAGCATACAAGGACAGAACGGCAAGTTCTGGAGCACATTAGACAGTCACCATTTTTGGTGACATTGCACTATGCTTTCCAGACAGAGACTAAACTTCATCTCATCTTAGGTAAGTGTCCATTGTCATACTTTCTATGAGAACATTTTTCTTTAGGTCTTGAGGCAACATAGTATGGACTTAGAAGAAATTGTTTTGTCTCTCATTCATCTCTTTGTGGTGGCATTTCTGTTAGCATCTTGCTTTGGAAGTGAGACCCCTGGCGTAGAGAAATTTGTATACCTCTATTCCATACTCCACTATTATTCCATGTGCATCCAAGAAAGTGCAAGTGGGCTCCGATTTGTACTTTAGTTTTCAAGAGTATGTAGGTTTGGGCTAACGTAGGAGATAGCTATGGAAGCCAATAGTTAGGCCATTATCGGTCTCTCTGTCTTTCTGTGTGTGTGTCTCTCTCTGTCTCTCTCTCTCTGTCTCTCTCTCTGTCTCTCTCTCTCTGTCTCTCTCTCTCTCTCTCTCTCTCTCTCTCTCTCTCTCTCTCTCTCTCTCTCTGGATCAGGATGTAGCACTCTCAGTTACTGCTCCAGTGCCTGCCTGTATGCTTTCCATACTCCCTGCCTTGATGATGATGATGAACTAAACTTATAAAACTGTATGCAAGCCCCCAATTAAATTCTTCTTTTGTAAGAGTTGCCTTGGTTATGATGTTTCCTCACAGAAATAGAACAGTGAATAATACATTTCCTAACTAATATGTTTTCATTTTACTCAATATTCAGTTGTTTAATTTATCTATAGCTGTCCAACAAACCACCTAGAATGGAGTAGCTAAACAATGACATATTTTCCTAAGATTTTGGGTAGCTGGGAAGGGCATTTCTCTGTTGTTTTAGGCTGTTCTCATTTACATGGTATGTAGTAGAAGAGCTAGCCTGTTCAGAAGATCCATGGTAGAGTTTCGTATCTGACAATTGGTGCCATTGTCCACTAGGCCAACTTGTTTCTCTCCAATGTGGCTTCCCAACCTTTAGTACAAGTGAGCTTCTTCGTACTGGCAGCCTGAGAGTAGCATATGAATGTTGCTGAGAGTGGAATGAATGCAGAGCTCATCTAGGAACTCGGGTAGTCTTCTGCCAACACATGCTCAGCCTAGATTTGTATACTGCAAAGAGTGTGTGGTCATCTGACAGACAAGTCTGTGTTCAGACATGACAAATTACAAAGGGCTTGTCCAGTCCAGAAAAACTTCCTTCCCTATGGCTTTTAGATTATTTTCACTTCTACTGAATTTCAGTGTTTATGAAGTTAGATAGAAAGGCTAAATAGATTGAAGTTAGACATTTGGGGCTGGATTATATAGTAGGAATGTTTATATTGTAAAGCATTAAGAGAAATCTGTTGTCTGGTTGTTACTAATTCAGAGTGCTGGAATTGGATTAGGAGATAACTATATGAGTGCTTCATTATAATCTGATATTTTCCCCTTAAAAGTAAGTTGTTCTGTGTGTTATTTTGAAACTATATGATTAGCATACTAAAACATCATTAATATAACAAAAAAGTTATGTCAGCTTCATATCAATTTATAAAGATTTTCCTTGGTCTTTTAAATGTCTGCATTGTGTTCTTGCAGTTCCTTATGACTGGATTCTCAAGTTGTTGTCTGTAGTTTTGTCTTATGTTGTTCTTTCAGGATTGAACTTATACATAGTTTTCAAGTTTCATAGAAAAATCATTTGAGCAGAATCTATATTTTAACCATCTGTGATTGTGTCAGATGTTCTTCCATTGCATGCTTGTGTGTATTTCTTTACAGAGTGCATTACCAAATTTCTGGATTTTTGTACATCTTTTAAATGAGGAGGAGTGTGTCATTGTAGGATAAACGTTTTAAAATTTTCCCTCCTGAGGCTGGCATCTTTTTATATTCTTGAAGAGCCACATGATATGTTCTCAGTTTGTATAGTTCTGAGAATTGCTTATTTGTACTCTTTTGCTCATTTTTTCTCAGTTTCTACGATCTCTTAGAAAGATTATCCATTTGTGATAAGTATTTCCACATTTTTCATTTTTTAACTTTGTTTACAATACTTTTATCAAACAAATTTTATATATAGTAGAATTTATTTTTAAAATTATTCTTAAGGCCCTCAATTTTGAGTCATAATTGAAAGACTTTCTGTTCTCTTAAGTATATAAAGGAATTTACTGGTTTCTTTTTTCTTTAGTATTTACATGGTTCTTGTTTTTGTGTGGAGAACTTTGATCCGAGTAGAGTTTTTGTTTGAATAGGACAAGAAGTAAGGATCTAGCTTTTTTAGATGGCCACTCAGGTTTTCTGCATTACTAAGAGAAAAGCTCATTCTTTTCCCTGACTTGTGCTGCAACCTTTTTCATCCATGACTGTCTCATATGTGTTTGGATATGTTTCTTAACCTTCTCTCCTGTTTGGCTTATTGAATAATGCCAGAGCACCATACTGGAATTCCTTTAGCAGTACAATGTATTCTAGTATTCAGTAATGTCAGTTCTCCAATAACCCTTGCTTTTTATTGCTGATATTTAGAACTTTATGGAAGGCTATTTCCTGTCATTTTCAACATGAGCTTTATAGTAAAATTGTTTTGTTCTAGGCGAAGAAAATCTTGTTAGTGGGTTTTATTGTCATTTCTTTAAATTGAAAAATTAACTTTGAGCACACTGATATTTTTGTGACAGTGGTTAGTCCTGTTCAAGAAGATGGACTGTCCTTGCCTGTAGGAATCTGCGTCTAAGATCTTCAAGAGTGGTTAAACATTTTCTTTCTACTTGTGTGTCTTGGATTAATATTGAACTTGCCATCATTGCTATCGTAAACAGCACCTGCTGTATCTTATAGCTGAAGGACTCTACTTTTTTACAGTAATTTTATACCTTGAGATCTTACTGCCTTTTTCCTTCTCAGCCTGCCCTAAGACATGTTGGTGTCTGTGACTTTTCTGTCTCTCTTCTTTTCCTGAACATTTAACTCAAGGAGATTTATAGCCATCCCTGCTGTTTTTTCAGGATGTTTTAGAGATTCAAATCTAGGCTAACATCAAATCATGGCTCACTGCAGAGTGCTTGACATGGCTTACTCCAAGGGGATAAAATTTGCTTGGTTGGCACAGGCTTCTCCAAATAAGATCATTATAATGATAGTATCTTATCAGATGCTATCTGTGACGTTTGTATTTAGTTATGGAATAGACTAGCATTTCTAACAGAATTGAGTGTGTATGATTGCTTCCCACAATAAGCTTTAATTATAATTATCTCTCATTTGTTTATATTCTATCTGCCATTCTCTAAATCAGTAGGCAGTACTTTTTCTGACCAGTAAAGGGCCAGATGGTAACTATTTTAAGCTTTGCAGGCTTTTCGGTATCTTTGACCATAGATTGTAGTAAACAAATAGGCATAGTACAGTTCCAATAAAAATTTTACTTATAGGATTGGTAGTGAACTAGATTTGCCCTCTGAGTTATTATTTGATAGCCCTTGCTCTTCAAAGTGTGTGTGTGTGTGTGTGTGTGTGTGTGTGTGTGTGTGTACGTGTACATGTACATACTTGCACACACATGTGGAAGCCAGAGGTTGTTGACATTAGGTACTGTCCACAATCTACCTCCACCGTATATTTTGAGACAGGGTCTTTCACTGAACCTGGATCTATTTCATCAGTTAGGCAAGACTAGGGATTCAAAAGGCCCCATGGGGATTCTTTTGTCTTGGTCTCCCCAGCTCTAGGATTACAGGTATGTGCCTCCATATCTGGCTTTTTATGTGAGTTCTGGGGAATAAACTCAAGTCTTCCCATAATAGCAAGGCAGTTACTGACTGAGTCATCTCTCTAACCCCATTAAATCACATTTGTGTTTAAAATGTTACTCTATAACATTAATGGCTCTTTAGCTCGTTTATCTTAACTGTATCACACACACAACCACACACACACACACACGGTGGCGTTTTCCCCTTTGTATTTCTTGCAGCTTTTACAGATCTTACAACATGGACAGCTTACTCCTTTATAACTTTTTCTCTACCTATGTTGATACAAGAAATATAAAAACATTTTCATCTATTCTTTTCTTTTTTAGAACTCATTATTTCAACAGAAGTTGGAATTTTTTGTGGGAAATAATCTGAACAAAACAGTTTCTCTTTTAGTAGTGTCTGAAAAGTCAGCTGATCTTTGGCTTTAATAATCAGATTAATCATCAGGACTCATCATACATTAAAGAAGCAAATTACAAGTGTATTTACAAGGGTGATGCTGAGGAACATTCTTAATAAATGCTACATCAGTCTTGTAGGCAGTTCTTTCCTCGGGTGTTATCTTTTCAATAGGAGTTGGATGTTTAAGACATTAGAGTTCACTTTTGAGTTTTAGTTTCATCTCAGAAATTGCAAAGGTGTTGATGATTGATGATGGTAACAATGGTTCATTGTACATTGTAGTCACTAATGTCACAGAACAGACAGGAACTGCTGCCAGACTTTCCTCCTTTTAAGTTAATACAACTAATTCTCAAGACTGAGAGCGCTTTCTGTGGTGACTGTGATGAACTGTAAGGAGACATCGTATGAGGGGGCACACGAAACTTGAAACAGGAAGGGTAGTGTGTGTGACTGGAGAGTGAAAGCAGAATAGTCTTTCCTTGAAAGCAGGAGGTTGTTGGTGTCAGCTGTCAAGTAGGCTTGTGGAAGCTGAGAACAAGACATCTCTGAAGCAGCTCTCTGGCTCCACCTGTGGTTCTTCCCCTGCATCCTCAGTAGGAAGATGCAGTGAGGCAATTCTGTAGTTCTCAGCAGAACTTTAAACCCCATTGCATTTCTCCACTTGCTAATAAGAGCAAATGAATTAGAGAGCGGTGGGGAGATTTCTGGGTTCAACATTAAGTGGTGTGTACAAAGGTTATGAAAGCCTGTAAGTGTGCTCCCCCAAAAGGAACATGCCTTTTCCCTTTCAAAGAGGGAGTTAGCCTCTTTGCTCAAATACAAGGGCTTGCTAGAAATACTAAGAGTGTCAGGAGAGTGCTCGATTTGGCAGCACATACACTAAAATTGGAACGCTACTGAGAAGATTAGCATGGCCTCTGCACAACAATGATAGGCAAATTCTTCAAGTATTCCATATTTTTAAAAAGAGTGCTAGGAGAAAAAATTGTTACAGATACAACTGAATTTGGCCTTTTTGTTTTGAAATGTACCAAATTAATAAATAGTTTATGCTTCAAAGACAAAATTTTGATTGTGTCATTTTAACCTAAAAAAATAGTATGTTTTTTATTTATAGCAAGTAACTTTGTTTGCAGTGACTGTTCTCTGTTTAATACACACTTGAAAAGTTTGATTTATGTTTGCTGTTCTTCAGAATTACCCTGTAGACTATGGTTACTTATTTGTTTTAAGGTTTTTTAATTTGACAATTTTCATACTTGTATATAATGAATTTTAATTATTCTCACCTCTGCATATTACCTTCCTTATTCTCCCCAGCTTCTTTCACTGAAACCTTTCTTTTTCCCAATAAGCCTCCTTCCTACTTTTGTGTCTTTTAATGTATGTGATGCAGTGAATTTAAATGGGGCTTCTGCATGTGCCTGGTTGGAAGGTCATTTACTAGGCAACTTTATATGACCAAAGAGAGTGGTGCTCATTTTCCCAGCCACCATTAACTCAGTAATCCCTCCGGGAGGGGTGTGGCCTCATAAGCTCTTACCCATATGTGTGATGAAGTTTTGATGATCCTAATCTTGTACAGGTAGCTGTAGCTAAAGTGAGCCCATGAGTACATAGGTCTGTCATGTTCAGAAGACATGGTTTTGCCCTTCTATTATGTTCCCTTAATCTTGGAGGTATGTTTGTATGTATGTGTACTTGTCCTTTCAACAACTGAGCACTCCATAGTCACTTTTTCTGCACTTGAACTAAATGTGAGTCCTAATATTTTAACTGTGTCCACTATAAAAACAAGAGTGCAAAGATAAGTATTTAGAAAGCAGTTTGGTACAATGTTTACTTAGCAAAATAGTAATAGTAGGTTCTCCCTTGGACCTGTGGTATCCATACCATGGGTTCATGGCTGGATTAATAGTACTAGTCAAGACTTCATTCTGTGGAGCAGGTCTTAAATCCAACCAGAAGGTCATGGTGTGTTTCCCCCAAAGCATTCAGGCCAATATTACAACAATCGTGCCAGATTGATTGTTTATCTTTGGCTAAGACTCTTGGTAATTTCTCTTCTATGAACCTTCACAGAATCTCTTCTACCTAAAGCTTCATCATCTTCTTTCTGTCTGTAATGGCTTATCTGACTTCACTGGAAATAAATCAGATCTAGTTGCTACAAACTCAAATTTTCTTCACTC
>NC_022009.1:36649750-36656188 GCF_000317375.1 Microtus ochrogaster | reverse complement strand
AAAAAAAGATTATTTATATCTGGGAACTGCCTCATAGTTTGACAGTGAGTAAGGATGTAGATTGGGATGGTTAGTGTTAATTGTCTGCTTGATAGAATCTCTTGGAAGATGGGCCTCCAGACATGCCTGTGGGGAATTAAATTGATTATACTGATATGGGAAGACACACCCACTGTGGGTAGCACCATTTCATGGACAGACTCCTAAACTGCACAAATGTAGAAAGTGAGCTGAGCAGCAGCATGTAACCAGGTACTTCAAGTTCCCACACCTTGACTTCCCCACTATAGACTGTACCGTTGAATATGAACCAGAATAAATCCTGTCCTCTTAAAGTTGCTTTTGCCGAAGTATTTTTATCATGGCAATAGGAAAAGAAATTAAGATACTGATAATAGCAGGAATTACAACTTTTATAGAACACACTGATGTTGAATATAAATGGCTTCTACCTTTAAGAAAAAGTGGTTTTATTTTTAATTATGTGGATGTATGTGTGGATTTGTGCATGTGGATGCAGTACCCAGAAAGTGCAGATGAGGAGTTCAGACCCTTGGGAACTGGAGTTTTAGGTAGTTGATAACATCCTGATGCCTGAAGTGGGAACTAGAAACTGAACTTGGCAGCTGTGCTCTTAGCCACTGACCATCATATCAACCCTAGCTTCTGCATTTTTTTAAAATTAAAACTGGTAGTATTTACCAAATTCAATATGTAAATATATTGTGACTCAGCAATCCATTTTTCAGATTCTGACCTACTGAATAATACCTGCCCAACTGGATAAAATATAACTTGAAGACATTTTTGTCAATATTCTCTTACTCTTAACTATTACAATAATGAGAATGTCAATATAATTGTAGGTTTTCTGTAGGCCAGAAAATCTTAGATTTGTTTTACCAGAATCACAAAGGAGAAAGGTTTGATAGGAATGTGACAAATATTTTTGTTTGGTTGGTTTTTGTTTTTTTGAGACAGGGTTTCTCTGTGTCTTTGGAGCCTGTCCTGGAACTAGCTCTTGTAGACCAGGCTGGCTTCGAACTCACAGAGATCCTCCTGCCTCTACCTCTCGAGTGCTGGGATTAAAGGCATGCGCCACCACCGCCCAGCTTGTGACAAATATTTTTGTTGGGTTTTTTTTTTGTTTTGTTTTGTTTTTGTTTTTCAAGACAGGGTTTCTCTGTGTCACAGTCCTAGCTGTTCTGGAACTCAGTATGTAGACCAGGCTGCCTCAAACTCATAGAGATCTGCCTGCCTCTGCCTCCTGAGTACTAGTACTAGGATTAAAGACATTCTCCACCACCGCCAGCATAACAAATATTTTTATACTCACTTCTAGATGTTTTACTATTTAATTGCCACTGGGCACCATGCCGGATATTTTTATATATTATTTCATAAGTCTTTGCCAGCAGCCATGAAAGAATTGGTGTATCATTGTTGTAATAGAGAAAGGTGTCTTGAGCTAACTGGCTGGCATCTGTGTGCTCAGCTCCTTTGTTACGTTCATGTATCAGAAGAGGCAGCTTTATTTTAATAGCTGACTGTGAAAAACTACCTGTTACTTTCCTTTATCTTTCCCAGTTTACCTTCTTATTTACTCCTTAATAAGTTTTTTTGTCATATTGTCGTGTTTGGGTCACTCCATTGCTTTTACTTTACTTGAAATGGGTGTTATACATATTAATTAGATTTTGGTTTTTGTCTGTGACAACTAGGTTTATAAGGAGGACAGTTTTGTTTCAGCTCCTACATCCAGTCTGTTATTTCTAACTTCATTGCATCTCAGCCTGTAGTGAGGCTTAACATCATGGTGGAAGGGCGTGGTAGAAAAGTACTCTTCACTTTTAGCATCCAGGAAGCAGAGAACAGTAACAAGAAGGGGCCACAGCCAAGATACACCTGTCAAAGACATGACAACAGCAATACATTTCATCTAACCAGGCTCCACCTTGTACCGCCTTCCCATAGTTTTTTTTTTCAGACTTTGAATTCATCAGTGAATTATTGGACTATTAATAATTAGATTTCTCATGATCTAGTGCACTTTGGAAATGCCTACATAGACTTACCTAGAGGTATGCTGTAGTGTAATCTAGGCATCTCTCAGTCCAATCAAATTGACAATCAAGATTAACTATGACATACTCAGCTCTTTAGTCAGGCTTTCAGGCTAATCTGTCCAGCCTTTCTCCTCTCCCAATCAGTCTCCTCTGTTCTGCTTTGCTACCTGTGCTGTAACTGAGCTAAATTATTCACTGGCTCCTCTGTAAACATACATTTCCTGCTTAAACATTTCTCTCTTTGAAAACTATTTCAGCATTTCCTAGCTGAGTGTGCCAGATGCAATACTTGATTTCCCCAGCCCTCTGCTGTCCCACTTTTCCTGGAGTTGTTTGACTTAAATGAAATGATGTCTGTAAAATGCTTAGTGCCATCCCTGACAGATAATGATCGTCAGTGTAGCTGTATCAAAATAAAGTCGAGAAAAGTACAAAATGGAACAAGAACATCTTGTTGTGGTATAAAGAAGAGTGTAATGGGGGCAGAAGCAACGCTCTCCCTTGTGGAATAATACTGACAAAGAGAAGGAGAAGAGGGAGTTATAAAATCAACACTCCACACTAAAGTGAGTGGGTGATAGTTTAGTGAGAAGCAGTATAGTTTTGCATAATCTCAGCTCATTTCTTCATAGTTTGCCAGTTGATTACAAGGAAAAACATAGTAACTTTATAGTGGGGAAACCTGGAAATCAGTACTTTGATGATTCTAAATTAATGACATGATCAAAATTAGTTGGGAAAACGAATCCATACTCCCATGTGGCCTAGGAAGATAACATCATCTGCTAATATTTGTTCTAGGCATTTATACTTTTGTCTGATTATGGCAGAACATCACACATTGAGGACTGGCCCACACCAAAAGATGTTTCCTCTTAAACAGTCAGGGACAAGAAAAGAAAGGCAGAAGCTTCCATATATATGTTACATAAGCTCTAGTGCATTGTGTTCTTGAACTGGATTTTAGAGTGGAATAAAGTCACCACAAAGAACATTAGGCAAATGACACAATTTTTTTTTTTTTTTGGTTTTTCGAGACAGGGTTTCTCTGTGGCTTTGGAGCCTGTCCTGGAACTCAATCTGTAGACCAGGCTGGTCTCGAACTCACGGAGATCCCCCTGCCTTTGCCTCCCAAGTGCTGGGATTAAAGGCGTGCGCCACCATCGCCCGGCCAAATGACACAATTTAATCAGGAAGTCTAGATATGGTAATGCTGTTTCTATCATGTGGTTATGTGAAAGAATGCCTCTGGAAAGTTTAGGAAGTAGAGAACAGTGTTTTCAGCTGGCTCAGGAAAGATGTGCACATATGTATGAGCAGAGAAGAGAATTCCACAGCAAATGAACAAAATGTGTGCTGGGTTTTCATAGTTGGTTCATGGGATTCTTGTTACTGTTACACAGTTTTGGTAAGTTTGAAGTTGTAGAAAGCTGAACTTTTATTTTTGGTTGCTTGATTCATTTTGTTTTTATAAGGTCATAATTGAGGCATTATATTCTAGGAGAAACTTTAATAGTTTCTTATTTTTGATGGAGTAATGGATTGTTTTCTCAGCCTTCTAAAGACAGGAACAGTTTGAGAGTACCCCTCAGGCCTCATAATGTAGACCTTCAAACAGGGTGCAAATTTTCTAAAACCATGTTTCTCATGTTTGTAGCTTCCTGCTGTCGGACTTTGTCCCGAAGTCACAATAGCATAACAAGAAAGATGTATATATTATAGATATATTATTTTGATGGATTATACAATATTTCTCACAACTGAACATTTGATTGTACTTGCTTTTAAACAATATGAGATTCTAATCTCTGGTAAGAACTGAGAGTGTAGCACCTTTCTGTTACCCATTTCACCTCTGTTTGAACAGGCAGGTGGATTAAAATGATAGTTTCAGGAAGAGTTAAAGAGGTTTGCAAGGCTGCAAATATTCTTGCAGGCAAAGTCAAGTCCTATTTGTTTTTTTTCTCCAAGAACACACAGCTCTGTTTTCACTGTTGTAAAACACAAGTTGCTGCCCTTGAATTATCCAAGCTAAAAGTCTGCCACTGAATATTGTAGTTTCACACAGCATTAGAAAGAAAAAAAAGATTTAAACTGAGAATGGTGGCCCACATACCTGTAGTCTTAGCACTTGGGAAGCTGACTTAGGGTGACTGTTAGGAATTCAAGGGTACCCTGAGCCACATAGCAAGTACCAGGTCAGCCAAGACTTCATAGAAAAGATTTAAACTCAGTATTTACTATAGCTCTTTTTTTAAATCCTGCATATAATCCCCATAGAATGCCTGCTGTAGGGATCTTTGACTTCAGATGAGTCTTCAAAAATTTAACTGGGACAAGCATATAATATAGTGAAGTTATATGACCAAGATATGTAGGATTACACGAACTAAATTATTTAAATATTAGAAGGTAGAATAGTTGATCTTCAGGTGGTTTTTCTGACAGTAATTAGCAAGGCCAACATTCTGAGAAGGGAAGAAATAGCAGAGCAGAGAAGGTGGAAAGGAAATTCGCCCAGGAAGCAGATAAAACAGTGTGTCTAGAGGGTCCTGCTGCTCGGCCTCACCACCCTATTCTTTCCCTAACTTCCAAGTTTCCTTATCTCTGACAACCACTATATTTTCTCTAATACTATAGTGTTATTTTAATAGTACCTACTTTATAGTATTATACAGATCAGATTTTTTCCTTTCTAAATAGAACTAGTACAAAATAAGTGTTCAGTGTCTGTAGTTGCTATTCTTAGGCTAGCCTAAACTGAGACCACACACCAGAGCTAGACACCAGACTGACTGAGTTCCTTTCAAAAGTGCTTTTGTGCAGCCATCAGTAGCCAAGAGTATGTACTGACAGTGCTACTCATTCCATGTTGTGATTTTATTTTGTTATTGATTATAGTATAAATGGATAATCATAGAGGTAAAAGCTGAAGAATTGTGAATAAAAACTAAGAAGTCACATGCTATTCCTGACAGTGTTCATTTAATAAGGAACTAAAACCAGCTTTGGCTTAAACAAAACAAACGAAACAAAAAATAAACAACTCAGGCTTGCAGCTTGTGCCAGAAGCCAGTAGAGACTTATGAAGAAATTTCTAAAAATCAGATGGGTCCATAATCTGTTGGGAAGTAACTCAGGGCAGATGACCTGGCTTGGGTGAGCATCCACCCGGCAGATGGACATGTGTATTTCTAGCAGCAGTTTCACTCAGTTCAGGCTTGGTGCTGCCTCTTCAGTGGAAAATTGAATTGTGCCAGCTCAGGAAATGCGGGACTCTACCCACACCTCACATGCATGCTGTGGATACATATATAGTAAAAAAGTTTTAAAAATGGATTTTTAAAAAGGGGTTTGAATTACAATTGATAAAAGTTGCAGCTATATTTTTTATTATATGATATCAAAGACGTATATATTTTTACTACTACATTCATCCTTTCTAAAAATATCCTTTCTTTCTAAAAATAAAGTATCTCCCTCCAAACACAATCCAAGAGGTTGGTCTTATTAATAAAAATCAGAGTCAGATATTAGGGGGTAAAAGCTGAAAGATCAGAGAAGGAGACCAGCCAGCCACTCGTTCTTAACTCAACAAAATCCTCGGACCAAAGCAGGCAAGATCCTGTCTCCATGAATTCTCAGACTGAATGCTCTGAGTTTATGTCTTATCCTGCCTTACATTCCTCTCTCCACCCAGCCCCACCTCCCTAGTGCTGGGATCAGAGGTGTGTGCCACTACTGCATGGCCTCTACGGCTAACTAGTATGGCTTACTCTGCACTCTGATCTTCAGGCAAGTTTTATTTTTGATAGCACAAAGAAAATATCACCACAAGTTAGAAATGGGGATTTGAGACCAATAGAGTGGCTGTTGATTATGGAAGAGGAGAATCTTACAAAGGAATAAATGAGTATGCAGAAGAGAGTTGTAAGTTGCCCAGCTACTTAAGCAGTACCTGGAAGCCTAAGATACTGAATGGAGATTCCAGTAGCTCCTTGACTCAGGGGACAAAGGGTTTGGAGTTGATTACTCCCAAGATGAATAGACTTGGTAAACACAACAAAATGTTAATCAAAATTCTAGAAGGGGCATGCTTTAGCAGTACTAATTACATCCATGGCTGGAGAGATTGCTAAACAGTTACAAGCATGTACTACTCTTGCAGAGAACCTGAATCCCACTCCAGAACCCATGTTGAGTACCTTACAACTCCTGTAACTCACTTCCTGAGGAGCTTCTGCTTGCACTTGCACTCATGTGTACACACACAGACACAGAACACACACAGAGAAGGAGGGAGGGAGATGGGGTAGAGGATATACATAACTATAGGTCAGGCTTTGTGTCTCATGACTATTATCTCAGCACT
>NC_022009.1:36624815-36649590 GCF_000317375.1 Microtus ochrogaster | reverse complement strand
AGAAAAGAAAAGAAAAAAACAGAATTAATTATGGCAGTAAAGCATTCAAGGGCTACCCAAAAAGGCAAAATTATTAGATGTTGAGAAAGGACTTCACAGTCCTTATACTTATTTTGTGTTTTCACAGCAAAGCCAAACAGTTACACATATGGAAACCCAGGACTCAATAATGTCCCTAGAATTAAAAATAGAATAGTTAAAACTTATCCCACTAACACAGCTACAAACAAGGGCCAGCCTCCTGAAAACTGGCCTTCCATGTTAAAGGTAACTAATAAACTATCTAAACTAAACTTAGGTACTAACCATTCAGGACTGGACAGTCCATGTTTGCATGAAGTACCTGGATTTTGCATGAAATACCTGGGAACTTTGCCAAGAACTTGTCCTATATTAACCACCCTTTTTCAGCCACTGGCCTGACTTGCTCTTGGTTAGTGCTGTGTCTCCCATATGGCTCAAGCTGATGTTCCTATAAAGCCTTCCCCTGTATTTCTCTGGATCTAGTCTTGTCCTATATTTTCTGTAGCAAGGTTTCTTTTGGTCTGCCAGTGCCCCAAAAGAACACAGACACTTATTTTGTTCCTCACTGCCTCTTGTAATTTAAATTAATGCTTCTATTAATCCACATTTTGCCATGTGGCTTTTTTTATCTCTCCATTCTGTACGTCTGACTCCCACTGTGTCTTGTTGGTGTCTCTTGCTGCAATAGATTCTAACCGTTCCTTCCTCTGTCCAGAAGTTCCACCTATTCTCTCCTGCCTCGCTATTGGCCTTTCAGTTCTTTATTAAACCAATCATGTGCCTTAGGCAGGTGAGGCAAAACGTAGATACATTTTAATGCAGTGTAAACAAATATCCCACAATGGCTTTCTGGATCTACAGTTTGGTAACTAACAATGGTACATTCTTGTCTTTTAGATAAAATTAGAAACCCTGAATTTATTCAGATAAAGCTAAATAACTGAATGTTTAATGAGGGCTAAATAGCTGCATACTTTCAAACTACCTCTCCAAAAGATTATAATCCTTAATTATAAAGATGCAGTGTGGGCTCACTTTCTCTTATGGTAGACAACTCAAAGAAAACCACCTTATTCAAATGATCAAAGAAAAATCATTGATAGTAGGATGAGTTGAAATAATGCACCAACTGAGCAGATGCCACAAGACTCTCCCAAAGATACACTTCTGAGTATGCTGGTGTAAGGCCAGTTCACATTGTCACATGGCCTACAAATTGACATGCATGTAACCTAAAGTGCCAAGGTTATGGAAGTCTAGGAAAGATTGAGGATTTGTTGCATATTTGAGAAAATACATTTCAAGTTGGATCTAGTCACATATCTAGAAGATACTTGGGGAACAAGTTAAATAACAGATTCAGGATTGAGGGTAGATGGTAATGATAAATTTATGTAAATTTTTTATTCACAAGTGATTATGTTGATGATAAAGCATCAGTTTAGTTGTTTGGTGACATAGCTGTTTTGTAAAAAGAGTTCCATGTGCTACACTTACAAGTCTTCTGTGAGCTAATGGTTGATTTAAAGTACAGAAAACAAGGTGTGGTTATATTTCTATAAGTGCCAAACAACTATACAGTGAACTTTTCAGAGGATAGTTTTTGAAAATATGATATACTTGGGTAATAAATTTACTCTATGGATTAGAATGTTATAAATGCATTGCTATTTATAACAGAAATATACCATGTTTATGGTTGGAAATTTAGTATTGTTAAAATTCTAGTTCTTACCAAATTGAACTATGGGTACAAAGTTGTCTGGATCAAAACCCCAAACAGTGTGTGTGTGTGTGTGTGTGTGTGTGTGTGTTTGTAGAGATGGAAAAATAGACTTTACAGTTCCTATACAAATACAAAACAAACTAGAAAAACTGCACCCACTATGTCAGAAGCATAGATGGGCATGTTGATACCTTCCCACAGTGTCAGAATTTATTGAATAACTATAAATTCACATGTTATGTTGTTTTGTTTTGTTTTGTTTTGTTTTGTTTTTGCAGTTTGCTTAGAAGCTCTGATTTCCCTAGATAGCAAGCTGAGGCAAAACCAGGTTCTTATATTAGAATCTCAAGTTAACTTTTAGGCCATATATTACATATCACAATTAATCAATCAACCTATACAACAATCATATAATAATAATATAACAATTAAAGAAATTGTAGCGAAGTTGAAGAATGGCTTCCTGAGAAATTGGAAAGCAGATATAGATGGCACTGAGACTCGCCACAGGTGGTATATAAGATAGTAAGAATCCGCCAGGAGGTTTATTGGCATCTTAGCTTCAAAGTCTAGCTATTGAGGAGCCTCAGGGTAAAGAGGAGTTGTCCAGGCAAAGTATGGGATCCTGGAGGTTCTAGAACCAGGATCTAGACTAGGCCTTGGAGTAGGCCCAGTCAGCGGTAGGGACAGAGCCCAGCTAACTCCCTAGGGAAACTTGGGAATTCAGTCCCTTGATGTGTATAGTGACTGATCAGATGACGGGATGTGAGGGTTATTGACAGCTCCTCTTTATGTGGTTCAGATGTGAACATTGTGGGACCCCTTTCACTGTCTGGTATGCTCAGTAAGCTCTCAGGCCTAGTTTTCCTGGTGTGATTTTAAAAAATATGCCATGTGCTCATATAGGCCTGTTTTACTTTGATAGGTTTATTGGATTTTACTTGTTCAACTTTTAGGAATAAATTTATTTTGTGTCTTGAAGGTAATACAAGAGAGATAAGATACTTCTTTTTAAATTTGCATGTGCCAGCTGGGTGGTGGCGGCACACCTGTGTCAGGGTCCGATGCCCCAACATAAACTATTTTTCCCTCTCTGAACCAGCATGAAGGCACGGGAATAATTGAGACACAGTTCACACAGCAATATCATAAGGGAGTCTCAGGGTTCATTCAAATCCTGAAGATCACTCATGTTTATTATCCAAACACCTTTTATCCCCCAAGGTGAACTGTGGTGGAAGTTCATTAACATTCTGTTTCTGGGGTAGCAGGACTACAGTCAAGTCCACAGCTCTGTCGCTAGCTTGGAATTGACACCTTTTCTCAGGCGATCTACATAATTACAAAGCAAAGAAGCAGCATATCCTGCACAGCCTGTCTGGAAGGGTACGTGACTGCTCCAGATACTAACCATGGCCCGGGAAGTTGACTGTCAAACCATGTAGAAATTTGGGCCTACAGTGGCACACGTCTGTAATCTCAGCACTTGAGAGGCAGAGACAGACAGATCTCTGTGAGTTTGAGGTCAGCTTGGTCTGAAGAGGGAGTTCCAAAACATCCAGGACTGTTAAACAGAGAAGCCCTGCCTCAATAAACAAACAAACAAATAAATAAATAAATTGCATGTGTCTGTGTGTATGTACATGTTAGTGGACATTTAAATGCAGGTTCAAGTGTGTATGCAGGTGGAAGCCAAAGTTCAACCTTGGGTGTTTTCCTCAATTGTTTCTTTGCCTTATTTTTTACCTAGGCTGGTTACTGGCTGTCTCCACAGTCCCAGCCCACTCCCAGTTATGGAGTTACAGGAATGCGCACTGCTTTGCCTGTCTTTTTACATTTGCCAACTGAGCCATTTCCTTGTTTAGGTGCCCAATAAGGTGCAGAGTCTCCTTGCCATTGTGTTTTCACTTAGAACGTAGTCAAGTGATACTTGTAAAATGGAGTCTCTAAGGACAAGACAATCTTTTAAAAGTTTTAACAATAAGGAATAACTTAGAGCAGTCTGATCTCAACAAAAAACCCCATCCATTTCTCTAATAAGAAGTCATTAAAGTACCTGAGAAGTTGAGGATTCCTTTCTTCCACCCAGCTCTTATTACTAGGATGCAAGCTCCTTGCTGGCTTGGGAGGCTGAGTGCAGAACTCTGGTCATCCCGGTTCTGCTTTGCTTGTAGGGTAAGGGTTCCGTACTGTTAGAGGGAGGCTGAGAAACCAGAGATTGCTGCCTTTACTCAGCACCCTGCGGCACTTCAATTGAATCTGGCTACTGTCCTCACTATCAGCTCTAGGACATGGAACATGAGGTGTTTTTGGTTTTGTTTTTTATTTTTGCTTTTTGTTTAGTTCATAAGAATAGAGAAATCTCAAGCACTCACCAACAGAACTAACTGTATTTGAAACAGTTTTAGGTACTGTAGAGATTGTGAGGAGTATGCAAAATAATTTGCAAAATAAACAAATTTTTGGATGTAGGCAACTTAAAAGACCTCCTGGGTATAGTAGTAGTTTGAAAGTATTTGACCCCCATAAACTCATAGGGAGTGGCACTATTAGGAGGTGTGGCCTTGTTAGAGAAGCCGGACACACACTTTTAATCCAGACCTTGAGGTGGAAGGCACACCTTTAAACTAGGCCACACCTTCTGTTGGAAGTGTGTCATTGTGGGGATGGGCTTTGAGGTTTTTTTTCTCAAGCTTCATTTAGTGTGAAAGTTTACTTCCTGTTGCCTCTGAGTCAAGATGTAAGCACTCTCAGCTCCAGCACCACATCTCATCTGCCTGCAGGCTGCCATGCTCCCTGCAACATGGACTGAACCTCTGAACTGTAAGCAAGCCACCACAATTAAATGTTTCCTTTAGAAGAGTTTACTGTGGTCATAGTGTCTTTTTACAGCAATAAGGAACCCAAAGTAAGACATGGGTTAAGAATAGATCTCAAATACTGTCCTCAAACTACTCATTTAAGAGCCTGAATTTATTAGATCAGACTATGGGACAATTAGTGCCCCAGAATATTATTGGAAACAATTGAGCAATCAGATAGCAATTAGTGGAGCCTAGCAACTGTTTGTAATACTAGCAGAGGTAGAGAACCTAGCCAATGAGGGAAATTTGTGCAAATTATAGGACTCTGTACTCTGAGGAGCAACATTGAAGGTCTTATATTACAAATCAGATAGACTTGACTAATAGCCAGGCCAGGCGATTAAATAAGGAAAAACAAAACATAAAAAAATAAAGCCAAGTGAGGTATGTAGCTTATGCCTGAAATTCCAACGGCTAAGAGTCTGAGGCAGGAGAATCACAATGAGTTTGAGGACAGCCTCAGCTGCCAGGTAAGTCTCTCAAACAAAACAAATCTTGCCAGGGTGGACATCAGGGAGTTGAAGTCAGTTCATAATTTGAATCTTGCACAAAATCAGAAAATAAAAAAATAACTAGGAAGACTGATATAACAAACTATAAATATGTACTTTCAGAGACAGAAATATAAGGCGATAACCATAGCAATATTTTAGATGTGGAACATACATCTCAGTATCCATGGGAGTAGGGGATTGGAGGACATAAACACTAGCTGCACACAAGAGCCAGTAAATGCTTGTCTCCTTTACAAGTGGTTTGTAGTACCGTATATAACTTGTATATGTTCTCCTGAATATGTTAAATCTTTACTAGATTGCTCATAATATCTTACACAATGTAAAGTATTATATTGTGTTGCTTGTGGAATAATAACAAAGACAAAAGTGTACAAGTTCAATTCATACACAAACTTTCTCCCAAATAGCCATTGCAGCAAAAAGAGAAAACTAATTCAAAGCAAATAGAAGAGAGGGAAATAATAAATATTAGAAAACATGATAAAAAATATCATGCCAACAACAGAAAAATCAGTGAAAGCAAAAATGCTCTTTGAAAAGAACAACAAATCGATAAGCCTTAAAAAAAAAGGCATAAATCTATAAAACCTGGAGTGATATAGAAGATACGGCTTTTGAATTAAAATGAATCACAAGAGAATACTATGAACAACATACTGGGTGTTAAAATTTCCTAAGCACATAACCGGGCATCGTGGCCATGGGTATAATCCCAGCACTTAAGTTGTGAGGCAGTGGGATTGTAAGGTTGAGGTTAGCCCAGACTATTTAATGACAACCTGTGGGTTTAAAAAAAAAAAGTGAGGGAGAAGAAAAGTACTGAAATCGACTCAAGAAGAAACAGATTTCTGTTGTTATTACTGGTGATGATCTCAGGGAAATAGAGGCATACTTGAAGAGAACTCAAGGCCCAGCTGTCTTTGCTGGTGAATATAACCAAACTTTTAAAGAAGAATTAATAACAAAATTTTCACAAATTTGTTCAAAAAATAGAAAACACTTCCCAACATGTCCTCTGAGATCAGTATTATCTTGGTGTACAAACCAGACAAAAACATCATAAGAAAACTCAAACTAACATCTCTTGTGAATAAAGTGCAAAATTCCTCAACAAAATTATACCAAACTGAATCCAGGAATAAGTAAGAAGGATTATATAGCATGGCCAAGTAGGATTAATCCTAGGAGTACAAGATTGTCTTAAAGACCTAGAATCAACATACTGAACCAGTAGAATAAAATATTATGTGATCTTCTAAATAAACACACTGGAACACTGGACTGAGCTCCCAAAGTACCAATGAGGAACAGAAGGAGGGAGAAGATGAGCAAGGAAGTCAGGACCAAGAGGGGTGCACCCACCCACTGAGACAGTGGGGCTGATCTATTGGGAGCTCACCAAGGCCAGCTGGATTGTGACTGAAAAAGCTTGGGATAAACCCGGACTCTCTGAATATGGCGGACAATGAGGGCTGCTGAGAAGCCAAGGACAATGGCACTGGGTTTTGATCCTACTTCTTGTTCTGGCTTTGTGGGGGCCTAGCCAGTTTGGATGTTCACCTTCCTAGACCAGGATGGAGGGGGGAGGACTTTGAACTTTCCACAGGGCAGGGAACCCTGACTGCTCTTCAGACTCGAGAGGGAGGGGGAGAGGAGTGGGGGTAGGGTGGGAGGTGTGGGAGGCTGGGAGGAGGCGGAAATTTTTTTTTCTCAATAAAAAAAAAGAAAAAAAGAAAGAAAGAAATTTTATATTCCTCAGTTTTACAAATTACTGAATAAAGAAGATAAATTCTTCCCCCAAAAAAATATATAAACAAACAGAGAAAGCATTGACTAAAACTCAACATTCATTTGTGATGAAAAGCATCCACTAAAACAGGCAAGGAAATGAACTTTTCAACCAGTTAAAAGCATATATGAAGAACAAAACAGAACCCCACAGTAAACATAATACTTAGTAATGAAAGACAAAATGCTTCTATCCTAAAATCAGGAACATGAACTGAATATCCATGTTTACAACTTTATTAACACTATAGAATGGGAAAGATCACAAAAGGTCTATAGATTGCAAAGTAGGAAGAAAACTTTTAAGAGGACAAGATCTTATAAAGCCCTAAGGAGTTCATTAAACACTATTAGAATTGATAATCAGGTTAAGCAAAATTGCAGGATATAAGAACAACATACAACTAAGTTTTGATGTTCTTGCAGTGAAAATCTGGAAAGTAAATTAAGAAAATAATTCCATTTAGCTTAGACTAAAAAGAATAAAATGTTTGACAGTAAAAGAAGTATAAAGCAACACATTGTTAAAAGGATGAAAGTGACCCCAGTAAATGGAAAAATATAGCATCTTCATGAAATATTAGGGGTGGCAATATACCTAGATTGGATATCAGATTTAGTATACATTCCTTCTCAAAACTTCAGTCATGCCTGTAGAATTAGCAAGGTCTCCTCAACATTCAGGTGGAAACTTGTCACGTCCACCCTCGACCCGCAAGGATGACGCGACCACCGGAGTTCTCACTGCAGTTTATTCCAGGACTTTTTACACTTCTCTCTCTCTTCCCCTCTCTCCCCTTCCTTCTTTTTTCCTTCTCTGTCTTTCTCCTTCCTCTTTTTCTTCTCCTCTCTCCCTGGGCAAACCTCTCCCAGCCCTTAAGTAGGCATGGGCTGCCAATCCCGGATTGCCAGGTGGGCACTTCCCATAGGTTCACGCATATGCAGGCAGCTGATAATCATTGCGTGATCATAGCATAGATCAGGCCTTAGCCATCTCAAGAGTTGATTATACATCTCCATCAGGTGTGACTCCACGCAGCTCGCTACAGAAACTTAAAGGGGAGAAGTGCAATAGTTTTGAAAAAAGAATAAAGATCGAAGACTCACTTCTTGATTTCAAAATGTATTGTAAGTCAGGTTCATACATGTGCACCAACTACTTGAGAGGCAGGAAAAGGGGTGCTTGGGCCCAAGAGTTGAAAGCCAGTCTGGTCAATAATAAGACTTTAATAAAAAAAAATTCTACAATACTATTCTGATTGTAAAAATGTGACTTCAGTGTAGACATATAATTGATGTGGTCAATAAAATAGAACCAAGAGTCCAGAAATGATCGCATTTACAATCAACTGGTTTTTCAGCAAGAGTGACAATAATGAACAGTTTTTCAACTAATGGCTTTCTAACAACTGCATAGCTATATGCTAAAATATGAATTTGGGCCATGCCTCACAACATAAACAAAAGTTAACTCTAAACTAAATGGATCAAAGACTGAAGGTCAGACCTAAAACTGTAAAAGTCTCAGACAAAAACATTGGCATTTTTTTTGTGGCATTGACTTCTATAATAATATCTTACATATAGCATCAAAAGCACAAGCAACCAAAGGTAAATAAATTGGAATTTCTGGTACTTGGGGGAATTAAATTGATTAGAGACTTCACAAGTCTGAATCATTGAATTTTGTATTTGAAGTGGGTGAATTCATGGTGTATTAATTGTATCTCAAAAAACAGTGAGAGTGAAAACTAATATGTACCCCACAGCAGAAAATGTAGAAATGTTTAGTGAGTCTTTTAAACATGCAAAATAATACTACATATCCAGAAAATCACAACTAAAACTATGATGAGATGTTCTGCTACATGCCAAACAGAATGAAGACTAAGGATGGCTATTGGTTGGCCTCTAGAGTCTCACTAGCTTCTACTGTGTCTGCTTTTGATTACAGCACTTTGATTTTTTCTGCCAGGTTTGCAGCTATCTGTGTATCTACTGATACTTTAATTATTGGCTGCTGCCCTACAGCCCCTCAGTCAGTGCCCCACTGACCACTCAGGCCACAGTCTGGCAAGGCTTGTGCCCCCCCCCCCTGCTGATGTGATGAGTAGGTTTAAATTAAGTCTCTGTTGTTCTATTTATAAATAAGACCCAGAAGTCAAAGGCTGGGGTGAAAACCTGCTAGTTCAGAGAGGCTGAATAACAGCTATTTGACCTAGCTTTTTGGCCAGAGATACCACAAGAGACAAGTCTCTTCCCTCCTCCCAGAACCAAGAGAGCTCAAACTCTAGTCCCTGCCCTTGTCTTCCTGTGCAACTTCTCTGTTCAAATGGCTAGTTTCTTCTTGTCAGCTGGTCACTGGCTCTGCCCCCTGATTCAGGGTATAACTTTATTGGGCAGTCTCGGGAGTGTCAGAGTGTGATCAAAACATCCCACAACAGAACTTACTATAACTTCTGTTAGATTTCTTGTGGTGCCTCAGTTTCTGCTTTACCACTGTGAAAGCCTGGGCAACTGGGTAGAATTGCCTATAAACTATGTAGCATGCATATACCTATAAAATACTGATTGTTATTAATGTCCAAGCCATTTATCTCAGAAGTAGGAAAATAGGTAACTTGACATATTAACCTTGTCTTCTTGGATTTATATTTTCTTTTTCTTGAGTCTCCCCAGCAATGGAAAAGCACTTCTTATATCCCAAGCAACAGTAATTCACAAATAGTTGTTTCAGTTTAATAGATAAAGAATTGGAGATCAGAAACTTAGTTGTTTACAACAGTAGAACTATTGTCTAGTTTGAGTCTCTCAGTTACAAAGCTCACCTTTGTCCAGATGTGTCACATTGTCTCTGACAAGAAACATATTGGAGGTTTTTTTGTTTTGTTTTTGTTTTATGCTAGACTGTCTTTGGGGATTTAATGATTGTTTTTGGAGAGGGGAACCATCATTGAGGAGACAACAAGAGAACAATGGGGCAAGTTCCTGATACAGAGAAAGATGTCAGAATATATTGAGTGCTGCATACAGGCATTTGTGGTGGGTGTAGTGTGATGACTATATTGGTCTTGATGCTTAAAAATGCAGTGTAGCAGAAGAGGGAGTACAACTAGCATTAGGAATACAGCAAGAAAATTATATGGGTGCTGTGCTGATAACACGAGGAAGAGGTTGGCTCTGCTGAGGTTGGACGTAGAGATGAGTGATTGAATTGCACATTTGAGACTGTGGGAATTTGACCATTCATATATAGGTGTGTATCTCTGAGCTGTGACTATGTAAATTTAGACAGATGTCAGTAACTACTTAAAACAAAAAAATCCATTGTTCATTTATAGGAATGTTGTGTTTTTTTATGCCTTTTAAATAATTATCTTTGTGTTCAGATAAATTAAAAACCCTTGGCAAATACAGAAACCTCGGAAAGGAAATGTTCTTTGTGGATAGCCTCCAATGAAACTAGAGTTTAATTTTTTGAAAAAGTTATTGTCTGTACAGTTTTAAACACTTTATGATTTTAATCTTTATTATCTAAATTCATCCATAGTTAGGTCTTCAAGTAATATCTTAATACATATGATTAGTGTTTCCTTCCCCCCAAATAGGCAGTCCCCCTTTTTATTCAGCCTTTTTGTCTCCTCTTTCATTACCTCACTTGTGATAAAGGGGAAATTGAAGAAAAATGTGATCTTTGGATTTTGAATACTTCCTTCAGCCATGTTGTACTGCTTTTCCTCCATATTCCATGCTTTATGGAGCCATAAGAGTGCTACATGCTGCCTAGCAATACATCTTTTAAAGTGTGCCCAGACAATTCTGGAATATAGAGAATCTATTTATAGCTCTTAGCAATTGACAACCATTGCATATGGCAAGATAGGATTTTGCGTGTGTTTTGTTTGGGGTTTGTGTGGGATTGGGAATGTTGGTCAACATATGGCTGATGTTTGATACTCTACAGTAAGTTACACACTGGTGGCAGAGGGCTTTGGAAAAGTATTCTTAAGTTTGTGTGAATTTTGTGTCATAGTTTTAATGGTGGTACTCGTTGCACATCAATTTGATTGGTTTGGGGTGATCATTGTGTTAAGAAATTGTATGAAAATATGAAACTAATAATGCTTTTTATGAAACTGTCATTTCTGAGAGTTCTGCAAAAATAAATTCATGATTAACCCAAAGTGATTAAAAGGAGTTATTTCCTTTCATTTATGAATGCAAGTCAAAGAAAGAAAAAATATATTTCATTTTTAGATTATATAAATGGTGGAGAACTTTTTACTCATCTTTCTCAAAGAGAGCGTTTTACAGAGCACGAAGTGCAGATCTATGTTGGAGAAATCGTGCTTGCCCTGGAACACCTGCACAAGGTAAGGTGCTTCATATTTGGAGTTTGCTTTTGTTTGAACAGTCTGTTAACTGAGGTGTTGAGGGAGCTAAGCAAGTTGATGTTTTCACAGGTTGTCTTGGGAATTATGAATGTTACTGTGTTCTCATTTTCATAGCTTCTTTCTGAAAATGTTTGCTTTTTGCTGGACCTAGTGCAGCATGCCTATAATCCCAGCTCTTGGGAGGCTGAGGCAGGAAGATCATGAATTGAAGGCCTAACTGAGTTACAAAGTGAGGTCGGGCCCCAACTCAATAAATGAAATAAAATAAATTCTAACCTGAGATTTTTTGTTTTTGATGGTCTTCATGAAGAAACCCCCATACTTTGCTTATTATAAAATATGAGAATAAAAGCTGTTGGTTGTTAAAATGAAGCCCCAAGTTGTAAAATGTGTTTTCTTAGTTGTGACTTGCTCCTTGGCACAATCCATCCATGTCCTCAGACTTCCTGATTTTGCTATTGGTTCAGGGTTATTTCCCTCCCTCCTGTGTTAACTTTCTTCTGCACCTGCCCTGCTCTGTTCCTGCTCATTGCCTCCAAGTGACGTGAGCTCAGATACTGAAACCTTTACCTAAACATTGTATCTATGATCATGTTGCAATTCTGTACAAATCAGTTTAAACTTGTATTATTACATATATCCTTAACCTTGATTCATGAAATTTTGAGTAACTTATTTAAGTTATTGGAGAAGTGGACAGTTTCTATGTTGTGTCTCAGTGTGTATGGTTTTCTTCAGAAGTAGAAAATGCTAAAGTAATTTATCTCAAAGGTATGCAAGCTCATAAAGGAACAAAAGTGATTTGAGTCACTAAATTCCAAAAGTTCAGATATGAAGCCACTCTTTGTTATGTTTGTCAGCCCTCCCTTCACTTATTACAAACAGATTAAAATATACATATATAACACAGAAAAAAAGAGGTGAGAATTGAAGGAAAATGGCAAGGAAGACATCTTCAAGGGGCAGAGAGTTTTGATAAGAAATTGAGTCAAAGATATAGATGGTAGATGAGAAAGATTGAGAAAAAATTCTGGAAGATAGAGGAAAATAAGGCAGGAGTCAAAAAACAGCAGGTCCAGCCCAGGACAGAGACAAGTCCTGACAGAAGCACCTGTATTGACAGGTGGGGGCGACATTAGAATCTTTAGAAAACACCAGCACCTGGGAGCTGTAGGGGTCAGGTTGTGATGAGAGAGCAGCCTGGTTTTACATAGTGAGATCCTGTCACAAGCGAGGAGTAAATGAAGATGTCTGGGAGGCAGGAAGAGAAGAGACCGGCAGTGGGAGGGAGAGCGGGGCCGGTGAACAGCCATTTGTGCTGCTTTCGATAGAATCTTCACTGTGGTGACAAGCTTCATGCCTATGCTTTCTTTTGTGTGATAAGATTTGGCTTAAACATCTTTATATCAAAAATGTTACTGTTCAGAATAAGCTACAAGACCTTTGAAACATAATTAGATATAATGTTTTAAAATACAAAAATGACAGTAAAATTGACTATAAACTCTAAAGTAAAAGCAAAACACAAAGCCAAATGGGTAAGCTAGAAAACACAGTCTATAATTTATATAATTCAATTCTGTTCATTTTGTTCTACCAGGTTGGCCTTAGATTCACAGAGCTGTGCCTGCCTCTGCCTCCTGAGTGCTGGGATTAAAGGTGTGCACCACCACCACCCAGCACTGGTACTAATTCTTGTAAGGAGAGATAAAAGTACAGATTTATTTGGAAGTGATGAA
This sequence comes from Microtus ochrogaster, assembly GCF_000317375.1. Lineage (NCBI taxonomy): Eukaryota > Metazoa > Chordata > Mammalia > Rodentia > Cricetidae > Microtus > Microtus ochrogaster. The sequence goes on along the minus strand of NC_022009.1, from coordinate 36,636,537 downwards.
GTAAATTGGATAGTAAACAGTTTGTCTCTAAAAATCTTTTCCAAGGAGGTTGTTTAGATGCAGAGTGCTGCAGGTTGCTAGGTAAACATAATGCTTCAAATCAGGCGTCTTCGGTACACGCTCTTAAGTGTTTTCCTTCTATCTTTCTTGAAAACCACTGAAGCTTTCATAGGATAATTGCCTACTGCTTGTTTTGTTTTTGAGGGCGATATAATTTTTGTCTTGAGAGATTACTAGAAATCTGCTTTTTCCTATATTGGATGTTGAAGAAAACAATTTTTTAAAGTATCAAAGCTCTTAATCCATGCTGATATAACTGAAAATATTGAAGTGGCAGACACCTCTTAGATTTGTAGTGTGTAGTTAACATGTTTTACTGTACTGCTTACATGAAAAACAAAATAGAGAGGCATACAGTCTTGAACGGTGTAACAGTTCACTCAGTGATGGGCTGTATTTGACAGTGATCCCATAAGATTGCAATGGAGCTAAAAAAATTTCCTGTCACTTGGTGGTTATGTAGCTATCAGAATGCTGTACTTTGTACCTGCCCATGTGTTGCTGGTGTAAATAAGCTGGCTGAGCTACCGCTCATGTAATAATGGACCACATATCATTATGTATGACATAGTAAAACCTGATAATGGTCAAAAGCCAAACATTCTTCTGGTTTAAATATTTAATATATATTTTAATCATCATTTTAGAGGGTTTCCTATAAACCACTCTACTCTGTTTCAATAGCAGCAACTTCGTATGTCTCATGTTTGACCTGGTCATTTTTACTTGGTTTGCCCACATCTGTTTGTTCACTGTGGCCTCAGGAGGAATAGGATACACATATTTTTTCACTATGCCCCTTGATGTGCACTCCATGATGCTTGTACAGTCAAAATATTCTAACAGCTTACTTCCAGATCATACCTTGTTGTAAATCAATGCATGACATATGTTATTTAATGATTTGCTTTGCTAAATTAGAACTAAACATCAAAATTAACCCATGCTCTTTAACCTTTATGTTTAAGAACTTGTTATTTTAAAAGCCTTTATTAATTGCCTGTCTGACATATTGCATCATACAGGATACTAGATAAGTGCATAAAATCTAAAACAGTGCACAGTGTAAATATATTAAGGCAAAGGGTAAATACCTAGAAAACATTAGTAATTTGCAGATAAATACATAGTTTGAAAACAGAAATGATCAACATAGGATATGATGGCTCCTTAGGAAGGTTTGCTGAAGCCATTGCAGAGTTGTGGGCAAGAACTGGCCAAGAAAGACCATGAAGATAATTTGGAATTAGTGTTCATTAAGGAGAATAGAGACAGCCGGGCGGTGGTGGCGCACGCCTTTAATCCCAGCATTCAGGAGGCAGAGGCAGGCAGATCTCTGTGAGTTCAAGGTAGCTAGCTCCAGGACAGGCTCCAAAGCTACAGAGAAACCCTGTTTCAAAAAATCAAAAAAAAAAAAAAGGAATAGAGACAGAAAGAGTTAATAGTCAACAGGGAGATCCCAAAGAAGCTGGTTCCAGGGCTAGACCCTTGTTACACAGAACTAAGATACATTCAGAGAGCTTTGGGAAAGCTAGCACTTGAGCCCCAGGAGTTTCTAAGAGCCTCAGAATCCTGAAGAGGAATCTCCTCAAAGGTAGATAAATGCTGTTTTAATTGATTTGGAAATTGGAAAATGTCTTAAAATTATTTTGTTTTGTTTTGTTTTTACAGTTGGGGATTATATACCGTGACATTAAGCTTGAAAATATTCTACTTGATTCTAACGGCCATGTGGTGCTGACAGATTTTGGTCTGAGTAAGGAGTTTGTGGCTGATGAAGTGAGTATTATATTTTAATTTGAAGTTAATAATAACAGAATGAAAACAAGGATGAAAAATTATTTGCCAATAAACATTTAATAGAACAGTAGTACTGTGTGGGTTACAGAAGTCTGTGCAGATTTGTTCAAGGTAAATAATTGATATGAATGGACTGTTGAGATTTTTATTTTAATATTACCATAGAACCATCCTATTAAAATTATAGTAAACCTCTCTGTATATCAGACTTCTTCACTTCGACATTGTACCCTTCTCCATAGAATGTGTCAGGTATAACTAATATTTAAAATAACCCTTTTTACCCATTAGGAGAATGGCTTGAGTGATGAACAAAAAGAAACCAAAGTGAAACACATTTAGTTTACATTGTAATTACCAATTTAAGACCCTTAGAGTTCACTGGGAAGGGTAACAGTACCTACCAGATCTAACGCTTTATAATCTTGCTGGGCTTTGCTCGGAATGAACTAAGACATTGTTATGCTGACTGTAGATATGAACAAAAGGTCCTACAGTTACAGTGTTAGTTAGGGATTGTTTAATATCACAGGTGCCTCCAATTGCATTTAAAGCTATATGTCTACTAATTATAATCAAGTGTTATTTTTATGTAGAAGTTATGATAAAGTTGTATTTTCAAGTACTAATTATTCAAAAGAACAGTTAAGTTTGGGGACCAATTTTGTTTCTGTCCAGAAAATTATTGATTTAGAACATAGAGTCATAGTAAGAGTTTTGTAGCTGGCTGGTGGTGGTGCTTGCCTTTAATCCCAGCACTCTGGAGGCAGAGGTAGACTGATTTCTGTTAGTTTGAGACCAATGTTGTCTACAAAGCAAGTTGCAGGACAGCCAGGCTGTTAAACAGAGAAACACTGTCTTGAAAAACAAAAATAACAACAAAAAAAGAGTTTTGTAATATAGGACTTGACTGAATAAAACACATCAGTATTGTGTTCCAGATTAAGTATAGGTCAAGCAACCCTAACCAAAAATTTTGAGTGCCAACATAATATTACAAATGAAAAATGCCGTACTTGCCATCCTGTGATGTGCCACAGTCAAAACACAGACATAGAACATAGTTTATTCATTGTCCCTGAGGAACAAGAGACTGTCAGTTGTGATACATCTTTTGCATGAACACACAGATCCCCAGTACAGACCCCTGACCTACAGAAGGTAGTAAGATCAGACAGATGGCAGCTTCATGCACAAGAACAAGTTCTCAATGGTCTACTCTCCATGTGCAGCCCAAAGCCTGTATACATTGCCCACTTTATTTTATTTTAATTTTGATTTATTCTCTGTTGTGTGATGTAAAGATATATTGGAAATCCCAGAGGAGCTGCAGATCCTCATGTGGTAACACTATAAGAAAAAGAGGAAGCATTTATATTTATTTCTAGCACAAAAATGCAGGCTACTGGAGAGTTGCACAGCAGTGTTCTTGTGAATGGCTCATTGAAGAGTATGTGTAGGAATGACCATTGTATCAAACCTAAGGAAACAGAAGGAGGACCTGTTTGGATTTTTTCTTTGTCTTTTTCTTTGTGTGTGTGTGTGTAGGGGGGTAGTTTTTTGTTTGTTTGTTTGTTTGTGTGTGTGTTTGTAGCTTTGGAGCCTGCCCCGGAACTAGCTCTTGTAGACCAAGCTGGCCTCAAACTCACAGAGAGCCACCTGCCTCTGCCTCCTGAGTGCTGGGATTAAAGTTATGTACCATCACCACCCAGCTGTAACTATTAAGATTTAAAGTAATAAATAGAAGTTAACAGAAAATAGAAAAATGGTCCATCAAAGTGCCTTATGAATAAAGGCACCAGCTACCAGGCCTGACCACCTGAGTTTGATCGCCAGGACTCACATAGTGAAAGGAGGGAATCGATTTCCTCAGGTGGTCCTCTGACTCATGTGCACACCCACATTCATGTGTGCATATGTACACACACACAAGATAAATAAAAATATAAAAAATATTGAACAAGTATCTCTGCTCTGTCACAGTGAACTCAAGACACTTCATGGTGTGATAATCAAGCAAACAGCATTGTATTGTGATGAACTAAAATTGAAAATAAGTCTGAACATTCAATGAATTCTGAACTTGTCAGAAGACAGAGTTTTAAGTTTTAAAAGATTCATAGTTATAGCCAGGCCTGGTGGCTCAGGTTTATAAACCCATCTCCTTGGGAGGCTGAAGCAGGAGAATCTTGGGTTCAAGGCCTGCCTGAACAACAAAGTGACTTCAAGAGCAGACTAGGCAACTTACTGTTGGGCCTTGTTTCAAAGTAAATGCTGAAAGGAATTAAAGATACAGCTCTGTAAGAAGAGTGCTTGTTTAATGTGTGCAAGGACCTATGATTGATCCATAGTGTGATGGACAGATGGATGCTATATGACAGGTAGGTAGGTAGGTAGGTAGGTAGGTCGGTCGGTCGGTCGGTCGGTCGGTCGGTCGGTCGGTCGGTCGGTCGGTCGGTGGGTAATATAATAGCTGCTTATCATAAACCAGCAGAAAAAATATATCTCATATTTTTCAAGATCATCACTGAGGAAAAGGTGATACTTGAATAAGTCTGTAATACTGATGAAATGTAACCCTTTAACATTATTGCCCAGAAAATCACTGTGCAGACAGCCAATGATATAGCTCCCAATGGAATTAAAATTGCCCCACACAGAATCAGTCTGGGATGGTGGTATGTTGCACAGACTGTAAGCTTCTAGTGGGAGAAGGTTATGTATTTGCTGTTTTGGGGGATAAATTTCTTGCCAGTCTGTTACTGCACTAGCAAGAAAGCTGGATCACCAGATATCTCTTTCTTGATTCTTGGGTTCACTTTTTCCCCCTGCATCTGATGAGTATTTTAGGATAGCTGTACTGGATGGAAACTTCTTGGTTTTGATTCTTTGACAGCTGTTCTGTTCATCGTCCTGAAGTTTTTATCTAAAACAATGCTATAGCACATACTTTTCCCCAAAGTAGCTTTTTAAAATTCAGCTTTATGAGCAGAGAAAAATCCTAGATCAATGAAGAGTAAATTTGAAAAATGCTTACTTGAACGGCATGCTAGCATGGCAAACAGAGGTATAGACGTGGATCAACTGTCGATGGTATATCTTCTCACCATATCTTAAGTAAAATAGTGTCTTGTAACTGTTGGACCTCCTAGCAACCAACCTAAGAGTTCTGGACAGGCCATTGTGCAGCTTAGTTAACAGCATGGTTTTTTATGCATTACGGGAATGCTGTATATTTAGTACTAAATACATACTTGTGAATAAGTATAAGAGAATGGCTTCTTAGTGGTTGTATGTAAACTTAGAACCTGGAGTGTATGGAGGTGATGTCAAACAACCACAGGTTGTCCACGTGGTGGATGAAGGAGTGCTAACTCTGGCTTTCTGGTGGGCCCATGTGTATAAACTTCACTTCCTACACAAATTACTTAAAATATCTCTGAGAATTATACTTAAACTCTCTCTGTAATGTCATGTTGTAATGTCATCACAACCTTCTGTAACTCCAGTGCCAGGGAATCTGATACTCTTTTTCTGACCTCAGACAGGCACCAACATGGGATACATGTGATTTTCCTATATATGCAGGTAGAACACTCATACACATAAATTAGAAAGTAAATAAACCTTTTAGAAAGTTGAAAGATGCTGTCATTTGAGGGGGTTGAAAGTAAACCTCCACAGATAACCTCTTTCTACAGAGGAGCCTGTAACATGATATGCTCAGTCTGTGCCACAGAAGCATGTTTGATAGTGTCTCAATTTTGTAGTTATTTTAATATATTTCAATACAATGGTTTTTTTTTAAGTGACATGTTTAAAGTATCTCACCAGACTGTTTGGCAGTCTGGTATGTAGTATGTGGGCTGTCCCCTAACAGACCTAATGATTACTTTTCCCTCCATGGATGCTCACATCCATTTGCTCATTCATTTGGTCTGTGCTTGTTGAGGGCCTTCAGCGTGCTCGATACTAGGCTAAATACAAAGCTGAAAAGAATCACTTGCTGAATAGGCACTTGTGGCTGGTGATTTAGAAAAAGGAGAAAATAGACCAGGTCCCTAGAGAATAGTGAACTGTTGGGGCCCAGAACAAACTAAGCCAAAACAACAAATCAAAGCTGATAAGAATTAAGGAATCTTGGATAGAGTAATCATAGATCAACAGATGTCCTGCGTTACTGAAGCAGCCAGTTCTTCTTTTATGAGAGAAGAAAGTTCCTGTGTTTTTTTGCTGGATAGGTCAAACACTACCCCCTAAAAGAATGCCACCAATTGGTTATGTTAGAGTTCAGGATAAAGCAGAGAACTAAGTCCTTGATAAGCTAATTTTTTCACTAGCTATAGCCAACTGCATTTTGACAGAACATTACACTCTTGGGTTCTTTTAACTCATTCTTTCTCTTTGCCTTAAAGGCCGTACTGTCAGGCTAGACTTCAGCTTTTACTCTCAGGGGTCAGATAAGAATTCTCTTTTCTGGAGTCTCTTAAAACTTGAACTAATGGCCATTTTGTTTCCAGCACCGTCCACGCCTCAGACAGAATAAGGGTTCCCATGGGGAGTCAACAAAGTCTAGCACATCACTTTGAGGCAGACCAAGGCCCTCCCCATATCGAGGCTGAACAAGGCCCTCCAAAGAGAATAGGCTCCAAAAAGCCAGTTCAAGCAGTAGGGATAAATCCTCGTCCCACTGTCAGTGGCCCACAGACTGCCACAGCCATAACACTGTCACCTATATTCAAATTTAATTTTAGCAACTTTTTTTGTATATTTGATATGTTCTGGTCATAGCATAATTGTCTCTTTATTTTCGAATTATATAAAGTACCTCCTATATGCTAAAAATTAAAATGAACCCTAGAAACAGGATGGTGATCATAACAAATTGTGAACATATATTTAAATATTTGTTAAATATCTGCATGATTATTTCTAGGTAAAGATTGCTAATCTGAATTATATACAGAATCGATTTTATTTTATTAACTTTAAACATATTCTATGATAATACTTTGTACAGTTTGATACTTTTATTGGTATGTTCTTTTTCTCAGCTATAAAATCAGTAAATCCCTTGAGATTCCAAAAGCAAAAGAAAGTCCCTGCAGGTGAGGATGTGGTCTTCCACAAAGTAGCTTTGATAGTTAAGAAATGCTTGTTGGGCTGAGCAGTGATGGCGCATTTCTTTAATCCCAGCACTCAGGAGACAGAGACAGGAAACAACAACAACAAAAATGTTTGTTGAGGGCTGCAGAGGTGAGTCAGGAGCTTTTCCTCTTCCAGAAGATCTGACTTGTATCTACAGCACCCACATGGTAGCTCACAAGTGTCCGTATCTCCAGCCCTGGGGATCCGGTGGCCTCTTCTGGCTTCCATGGGCACCAAGAACCACACAGGGTGTATACATACAAACAGGTAAAGCACCCATACATATGAAATTAAAAACCAATAAATCTCTTTTAAAAAAGAAATGTTTGTTGAGTCAGGCAGACAGTCTGCTATGTATTGCATATCTAATTTTAATGTGGAATAAGAAACTTAATAAAAATAGTGTAAAATAAAGATAATGAATTACTTTGACAAAATTGTCTTTTTATTCATAAACAGTAAAGTAATGTTGAAAATATGTTCATGTGTTGTTCCTCTCTATATAAATACTGTGTTTAAAATTTTTTCATAACAATCAAGAATTCCAAGATAGACAAAATTATATGCTTTAATCAAGAAAAATAACTCTTCAACACTTAAAAGTGAGATATCTAAGTTACAGCTCATTGCTGTGGTATATATACTTAAAAGGAAAAGACCCATAGAGCATGACTTATAAAAATAATGAGCATTTGAACCTTTGATAAGTTTAGATGCAGTGATTTATTATATTGTGTTGAAGATGGGATCTTTTTAGCAATATAATGTTAATAATGAAAAGCCACTTAGTTCTTAACCCTTCTGAATCCTAATTTCTTCATCTGTAACATAATAGTTATCTTAGCTACTTATAGGATTGCCATACATATATAATAAGCTTTCTCATGCAGGTATATTTTGAAATATAAAACATTGTATATATTAATTTCAGTTTGCGAGGTGTACTATTCAAACCTCAGGTTATTATGAGCAAAGTTAAAGTATACACAAGAATCTTGTTATTCTTCCTTTATGTTCTTATTCATAAGAAAATTACATCTTTCTCTAGTAAGTGCCTCCTAAAAAATACATTTTCTGGTTTTGGCTATTATAATGTATATTTCTCAAGATAGCTAGGGTGCATTAGTCACTTCTCTATCGCTGTGATCAAACACCCTTATTGAAAGCAAGTTATGAGAAAAATGGTTTATTTTGACCTACAGTTTCTAAAGGGTGAGTCCATCGAGGTGAGAGGCATAGTAGCAGCAGACATGGCAGCCAGAGCAGGAAGCTGAGAGTTCAAATCCTTAACTGAAAGCATGAAGCAGGGAAAGCAAACTGGAAGTAGAGCTAGGTTTTAAATAGCTCAAAGCTCGCCCCCGGTGACATACTTCTACCAACATGGTCCTTCTTACCAAACCCCGTCAAACAGCATCACCAACTGAGACCAAATGTTAAAATACCAGAGCCTGTGGGAGACATTCTTATACAAACCACCATACTGTATAAGAGTCGGGATTGATACAAACATTTTTGCATTAAGAATCATACAATAACCCTCTATGGTAGTTTGTGATTACCTCCATCTATCTCCTGTCTTGATCGGTTTGTAGTGGCATGTATTTATGATTGGTTTCATTTGCATATGCTCCTGGAAAGCCTACTGGGGCTCTTTTAATTACTCCTGTCATTCATTTGTCACAATAAGTGACTGTGGATAATTACTCTTTAGGTAAGCATTGGGCTAGAGGTGCTGGAAAAGGAAGAGGATTAAAATCCAAAGTATTCATCTGTGGTCTCAATTTGTCCTTAACTTAAAAAACATTAAAATTGGGCCAGCAAGGTAGTTCAGTAAGTAAAGGCACTTGCTGCCAAGCCTGACCACTTGAGTTTGGTTTGTGAATTACCTATAGTAGAAGGGGAGAACTGACTCAACAGAATGGTCCTCTGACCTGCACACACATATACACACACAAATAAATATAAGAAAAATAGAAAAAAGATATTATAAAATACCTTAGTGTTAATAATATTTAACTATAGTCATTTGTGAAGTTTCTCTTTCTAGACATCAGAGCAGATTTTTGGGGCTCCTTTAGAGGCAGGGACAAGATGGTTTGACAGTTCCTTTTTTCCTTCTCTCTCTCTCCCTCTCTCTCTCTCTCTCTCCTCTCTCTCTCTCTCTCTTTCTCTCTCTCTCAAGTTTTTCTGTGTAACAGCCCTAACTGTCCTGGAACTAGTTCTGTAGACGAGGCTGGCCTCGAACTAGAGATCCGCCTGCCTCTGCCTCCTGAGCACTGGGATTAATGGCGTGCCCGTCTTACTTTTTCTTATGGGAGACATTACTGGTTCTGAAGCTTATTAAGGCTAGTGTTTCTGTCTTTTCTTTTTTCTTTAAGTCCAGTTCAATATAAACAACACAACAGCAAGCAGGGAAAACTTTTGAATTAGCATTTTCCTAGAAACGTCTTAAGTATTGACTATTCCATTTGTTTAGATCATGTTTTTTTTTTAACTTAAAAAAATATTTAACTGTCAGTTTTATCTATTTTCTCTCCTATTTTGGTTTTTATTCTGATGAATAGCTATTAGAGGTCAAGCAGGTGTCCATGAGAGTAGGCTGGTCACTGCCTTGGGATGACAGGAAGCATTCCTATGATGTGTCCACTAGAGAGCCACTGGTCACAGCAGAAATGAATAAGATGCATCTATAAGTGTAGAATTGTCTCTTTTATTTTCTGAGGAGCAAAAGAACATTATTTAAAACTATATTGAGCATCAGGGACTTACTACGGCAGTGGTGCTCAACCTTCCCAATGCTGTGACCCTTTAATACAGTTTCTCAATTGTGGTGACCCTTAATCATAAAATTATTTTCATTGCTACTTCATAGCTAAATTTGCTACGGTTATGAATCATAATGTAAATTTTTTTGAAGCTAGAGGTTTGCCAAAGTGTTGAGACCCACAAGTTGAAAACTGCTGCACTAGGAGACTTTAGGAGAATTTACCCTTGGGATAATAAGATTGAAAATAGGTTATTACTATTTGTTTTTTGTAAATTTCTTTGATTTAAAACATTGTTTTTATTAAATTTTGGCAGTTTTACTGTTTATCATAGTTTTTCCCTTCCCACAACTCCACACAGATCCTTCCTTATCTCCTAACCCATCCAACTTCATGTTCTCTTTCTCTTTTTCTTTATCCTTTTTTTTCTCCCCAACTCTTAAACTTACGGAGTCCAATTGGTGTTGGCTGACTAGTTCTGGGTATGGGGCCTGCTCTGATAATATACAGCTGTCACACCATTAAAGGCAATATATATTTTTTTCCAGCATCAGTTAATACAGTAGCTCCTTGATAGAGAAAGACCTTGTGCCCTTCTCCCTCCTCCATTCTAGGATTCTATCTGGCTTGAGCTTTTGCAGATCTTATGCATACTGTCACAGTCAGAGTTCAAATATGCATCTGCCCTGTTGTGTATGAAAAAAAAAGCAGTTTCTTTGAAATGATCCACTCCTACTACCCCCTCTGGCTCCTATAATTTTTTTTTTTTTTTTTTTTTTTTGCCAGGACATGAGGAGGGGAGGTTGGCTGGCCTGGGACTTGCGTACCAGGCTAGCCTTGAATTCATAGAGATCTGCCTGCATCTGCCTCCTGAGTACTAAAATTAAAGATGTATACCATCATGCTCCTGACGTTCTTACATTCTTTCTGCCCCACCCCTCACATAGAGCCTTGAGGGGAAGAGTGTAGTATAGACATCCCACTACAGTCAAGCACTCCAAAGGCTCTTATTCTCTGCATGTTGACAAGTTGTGGGTCCATCTGTGAATTGACATCTACTGTATGAAGTTTCTGTGATGAGGGTTAAGTGAGGGATTCATTGATGAGTATAGTATCAAGTCATTAGGAGTCATTTTGTTGCTTTGTCCATTTAGCAGAATAATAGTATGGTTTTTTTTTTTACATTTTGTGTGTATATATGTATGCACGTCCATGGCTTGGAACGCATATGAAAGTCAGAGAGCAAAATAATGTAATACCATATGAGCTCACATTTTTAGTTATGAACACTTCCATTTTTTCTGCATATTCAGGACATACTGAATCAGTGTCTGCCATGTTCAGTCAAGATGTGGAGATCTGATAGTGAGCCAAAGAGACAAAGGTTTCTCCTCTAAACTGGGCAGCAGACAGTAATGTGTGTAAGTCAAATATGTATGTAGTATATTAGTAGGTTGCAAGAAATCAAATTCAGTAGGAAAGGGATGGACGGATCGGGGAATAACTAGGTTGACATGGAGGTGCTTTACCAAGAAATTAACATGTGAGGAGACAGGTGTGAAGAAAGTGAGAGCGGGCCCTGTAGGTAGCTTGGGAAGTTTTTTCTAGGTAAGAGGTGGGTTGTGTGGAACAAGTGATGACTAGAGTAGTGGGGTGAGGACAGGTAAGTATATGGAAGGGTTACACGGAAAGGGCATGTAAGTACCATGGCTTCTCAGTACAGACCAGTAGCCACTAGTGAGTCTGAGTAGCACGACATAAATGGAGCTGTTTTAGAATATGATTCTGCTTGGCATGGATGGTAACTCAGAGTGGGACAGGAATTGAGTTAAGGAAGCTCTGCAGTAGTCTTAGCAAAAGATGATGTTGCCTTGAGCCACAGGTAGTGGTGTAGATTTGGAGTGTATTTTGACAATATATACATTTGTGTGTGTGTGTGTATATATATA
>NC_022009.1:36587287-36624570 GCF_000317375.1 Microtus ochrogaster | reverse complement strand
AAGATCCACCTGCCTCTGCCTCCCGAGTGCTGGAATTAAAGGCGTGCGCCACCATCGCCCGGCTTGGAGTATATTTTGACAATAAGACTAATGGAAATTTTTAAGAGTTAGATGTAGGATATGAGAGAACCTGAAGAATCTAGGATGGCTCTAAGGTGTTTTGCTGGAGCAGCTGGAAGAGTGAGGTTACAGGACTTGGGTTGGTTGAACCAGTTCAGTTCGGTAAGCTGAATTTGAATGATCTATGAGACATAAAAGCAAGTGTCTACTCACTGTTATCAGTCTGAGATTTGAGAGAAAAATCTCCTTTATGTACATAAATTTGATAATTTCCAATTTTGTATATAAGTGATGTTTTTCAAATCTTGAACACAGATGAGAACATCAACAGAGTAAGTAAAGATAGAAAGGAATAAAAGATAAATCTGACTCAGTCATTTCAATACTAAGAGAATAAGACAAAGAGGGAACAACAAAAGAGCATGAAAAAGAAACTGGGAAGAAAAGAGACAGTTCTTTAAAGCCAAGGGAGAAATTGTCTCAATACAGAAATGATTAGCTGTCAGTTGTATTAAAGCCAAGTAAGATGAGAACTGAAGGTTGAACACTAGCTCAGTCAAAATCTTAGTTAGGAGAGAACGGGAATAGACTTACAATCACACATGTGCACAGCTCAGGTACTTATGAAGAAGAAAGTTGGGAAGGGAGGACAACACAGCAGAGGATGAGGTAGATTTGAGAGAGACTGGGGTGCCATACTTTAAGATGGGAGAAATTAACTGGGTGTGGAGGGTACAGTCTGGGAGAATCATTTGTTCTTGGCCAGCCTGAGCTATATGGTGAGTTTGAAGGCAGCCTTGGCTACAGAATGAGATCCTGTCTGAGAGAGCAAGAGAAGAGATATAAAACATGTCATATGCCAGTTAGAATATCCCTGAAAACAAAGAGGGAATAAATATACTAATGATAAAGGGAGAAAAAAGGGCTTAGAACACTGTTTGAGATGGATATCAACAAGTGCACAGGGCAATGTGAATCTTAGCCAGAGAAGGGTTGGTCATTCAGGAAGAAGATGAATTATTGGGCATAAGAAGGCATGGAGGCTTAAAGGTAACTTGTAGAAGGTCTGTGTGATTGCTTTTATTTTCTCACTGAGAATAAGGAAAGGAATGGAGATACTGAACTTGGTAAAATAAGTGGATTTGAAAAATAACTGACTTTGTTGCTCAGCATTTGGAGGTAATGATAATGAATTTCAGATGATATTGATCAACCTGCATGTATATTTTTGTGCAGCCTACAGCTGTATAAGTTCATGTGAAGAGTGGTGGTGGGTTGAATTTAGCTTGTGTTTGTAACTAGCTTTCCTTTGTGTGTACCCATAAACAGTGCACACTATTATCTCATGTTTTTAAGATGTGCGTGAGTGGTGTATTCTGAGTTGAATTTGTATGTGGGTACATGTTGGGGGAGGTGCAGGTGTGCGCATGTGCATACAGGTACGTGTTCATGTGTATGCATGTGTGTATAGAGGCCAGATGTTGATGTCAGCTGTCTTTCTCTAGTACTCTACCTTTTTTGGCACAGAACCTGTCACTGACCCTGGAACTCTTCAATTCTAGGCTGGCTACCCATGAGCTTCAGGGATCAGCCTGAAACATAGGAACATTATTAATCTTGTACATAACATTGCACAATTCCATACATTATAGATTCACTGAAGTATTTTATGTAGATAACCATATTAAAAGAATAAGTTGGAGCTGAAAAGATAGCTCAGATGGTAAAATATATATTGTACTAACATGAGGACCTGAGTTCAGTCCCCAGTATTTACATAAGCTGAGCGTGCTGGCATGTACTGTAATCCCAGTGCTGGGGAGGCAGAGATAAGAGGATCCCTGGAGATCACCGACCATCCAGGCTACCCTAATAGGTGAGCTCTGGGTCCCCTTGAGAGACTCTGCATCAGAAAATCGTGGTAGCCTAAACATGTTCTAAACAAGTACACCACTAGTAGAAATGCTAATGTAAAGGGGGACAGCTCCCTTCTAGACAATGAACTAAGGAATGCTGGGGGAGGGGTTCTCCAGAGAAGAGCACACCAATACCAGATGGATACAAGTATCACTATACGGACTGAGCAGGTTGTATTTATGTATTCAGGAGGAGAGAGAGAGAGAGAGAGAGAGAGAGAGAGAGAGAGAGAGAGAGAGGGAGAGGGAGAGAGAGAGAGGAGAGAGAGAGGAGAGGGGAGAGAGAGATACACAAACATATATACATATAACTACAGTTTTAAAAGTCCATGAATTTGAAATAGAGGTGTGTATTAGAGGGATTGAGGGAGGAAAGAGAACAGGAAATTATATAATTCTGCTATAATCTCAAAAAGTAAAAAATTATATAAAAGTCACCATAGTTACTGAGAATGACATCAGAAGTTGGCCTATGGCCTCCACATGAACACACAGACATACACCAAAGAGTCACAATTTATAAGTAGCAATGGTTTGTTTCTTTTTTTGTTTTCATACCTTTGGTTTCTGTGTGTTTGGGAATAATATGTGTGTGTTTGTGTGTGTGTGATGCCCACAGAAGCCAGCAGAGTCAGATCCCTTGGAATGGGAATTCCAGGTGGTTGTGAGCCACCATGTGGGTGCTGGGAACCAAACCCAGGTACTCTGCAAGAATAGCCCAGTGCTATTAACCTCTCGCCATCTCTTTAGGCCCAATATGTATGTTTTTGGTAGATAGACTTTATTATTAGTTCTTGGAAGGCTTGTTTTTCCATGGTAGAGCATCTTTCACTCTAGAACAAACTTCATGTTTCAAGAATTTCTTTACTCATTGGCTTTTTGTATTAACATTTGTTAGAAATGTTATTATTTAAGTTGATGAATAATTTCCTTTAGTGATACTGCATTTTTCTGATTTTGATATCAAGGTTTTGATTCAAAAAATGCATTTGCAATAGTTTTACAGATTTTTTTATATACAGAAGTTTACAAACTTCTCTAAGTTTGAATGAATGCATTTCCACAACTAGGTTGGCCCATGTTTTTGTTTCCTATTTTCATGACAAGCAGCTCAAAGACTTATATAAACACATAGGTATATTTAGACTTTAGTTACTTGTGATTTAGTTTGGGTAAGTTGTAATTTTATATAAAATAACATTGTCTAAAATTCTTTGGCCTCCATTTGTTCATAGAATTTCTGTGTATTTCTAATTTCTGTTATACTTCTGTAGTGTCCTTTTAAATTACCAACATTAACAACTTACAATCTGTCTTTCTACGTGTTTGCCCTTAGTCTTCTGTAAGATATGTTCTATGCAGTTCCCAAAGTTTGCCACTTCTTAAATTCTTTTGTTCCTTTTATTCTCTTTAAAGTGTATTTGTGTGTGTGTGTGTTTTCCAAAGCTTGGAATTTTATATTTATCTCACTAATAATTGGTTTTTCTAAATAACAAATAATTTATAGAAAGAACTGTTAGCTACTCTCTCAAGTTCTGATTTCTGTAATTGTTATTATTTTAAAACTCATAGTCATTTTGTCTTTCGGTGATGCATGAATTATTTAGAAGTTGATTTTTCAACAATAAAGAAAAATATATAGTTATTGCTTTCAGGTAAAATAAAACATGACATAGAATGTAGTATAGCCCCTTGTAGGGATGAGCCCCTTTATTGTTTGTCCAATTTAAGAGGTCAACTCTGAAACCGTATGCACACAAACAACAACAGTGGGCTCACTAGATTGTATTTATATATGTTTGTATACATACATACATACATACATACATACATACATACTTATGAAATGATAATAAAGAAAGAAGTTTCCAATTTGAAAATAGGGAAATGTGAGAGGTTTGAGTGGGTATCTGGGAGGAGCTGAAAGGAAAAGGAGAATGGAAAGTGATGTAATTCTATTTCTAGTAAAAAAGATTTTAAAAATAAAATATGGCTGCTAGTGATTACCACATCTTTCCAGTATTAACCAATACATATATTTCATATACTTTTAAAAATCAAAGTTACAAGTATCTAGTGTTTTAGAAAAGAAAATACAGATTTTCAAGACCTTTAATTTGAAAATTGATTTACATGTATACATGTCTGGACTTACATGCAACTGGAGCTCAGGGGACAGCTTAGAGGAATCAGTTCTCTCCACTGTATGGATTCTGGTTATCAGACTCAGGTCATCGGGCTTGCTGGCAATTGCCATATTTACTAAATCACCAGCCCCATTGAACTTTTTATTCAAAATTGATTTTTGTTGTCTCACACTGGGAAGGAAATCAGCATAGTTTCAAAATATGTGAGGCAAAGCCACCTATAAATGGAGACAAAAGTTTTATTAGATTTGCCTACAAGACTAGTTTTCTAAGCAAAAATCAAGAGAAACAATACTTCTAAACTCATCAAATCTTTACTCATTAAGTTTGGAGAATTTTTTTCGTACTTCTCAAACTTGATTTGGCATTTAGTGTTTTAGAGATATCTTAATGTTATCTTTTAAAATAATACCAAATGAAGTTGAAGAGATGTGTCTATGGTTCAGAGCAGTAGCTGCTCTTGTAGAGAACCTGGGTTGGATGCTCAGTGCCCTCATCTGGCCTCCAGAGGCTCAAGGCATGAATGTGGTTTATAAACATACATGAAAACAAAGACTGATACACAAAAAATAAAAATTTTTAAAGGAGCTATCAAATTAATTTTTATGTATCTCTAGAGGTTGGCTTGCAGTATTTTTTGCTTTATGTTTAAAAAGGGCTATAGCATAATAAATATTATATTAAGTTAAAACAAGTTACATTTTAAGGAGCTTTTTAGAAATGAATTTTTAAGCATTTTTAATAATCTGATAAATACATCTTAATGCATATTTTTCTGAATGATGAAATATTTAAAGTTATGGCCTATTATTCACAAATTTAGGTGAAATTAATTTTATTTAATGCTAATCTTTTTGGTAGTTGCCTCTGTAATAGAATTTGGTCCTGAAATGATGAAGCAGAGAGATGTGTTACATGATATACATTGTCATTCAAAAGCACAGTTCTGCCAACTAACAACAAAAATTTCTTATTGTACCATACCTAAGTTACTTCTTTTAGTTCCTAGGGGAAATAGTATTTCAGTGTCCCTAGAATATAGAAGGAATGGAGTGAATCATCATAAACCATATTAACTTTATTTTTGTGTATGTATATTATGATGAGTAGTGTAATTCAGTGTTGAAAGCATTGTTTCTGTGGATTTGTTTAACCTCAAACCAATAAAAACAGGAGCCTTCTATCACTTCTATGTCATAGCTACAATAATATGCATTCGTCACATTTAAAATTGATAAATGAAAGGAGTGCTTATTTTTCTTGAAACCTTGTTGATGGAGAAATAAAATATAAATTAGAGATCTTTCATCTAAGAAAGTTTTATAAAAATAGACTTATTTTGTTTTAAGACAGTGTCTCACTATATAACTCTGGCTGGCCTGGAAGTCACTAGGTGACAAGGCTGAACCAGCCTCCTGAATGCTGAGATTATATATGTGTCTGTACCACCACACTTGGCATTTATGAAATATTTTAATGTCACCATTAAAATAAAGCACTCTTAAGATATAGCTGTATATATGTGTGATATATATACATATATATAAAGATTTTTTTCCTTAGTGTGTCTTAATATTAACTTTCTCTTTTATTACATTGGGATGATCTATTGGTAATTATGAATTTTTTAAAAGTTTTTAAAGCTAACTTTGAGATTAATATATTAGCATTTTTAAATTTTTTAAAAGTTTTATTTAAGAAAATCAACAGCTGTCGTTAAGAGACCACTGTTTTCCCGAGACACTTTTTGTTCATCATTAAATAAGCCATTAACAGTGCCAGTGTTGGGGGGGAAGAGGTTTTCAGTTACTATACCCATTGGCCTTTGACCTTCCTCAAAGTTTTCTGGTATTTTTCCCAATTTTGCATATTTGGAAATAAAAGCCTTCATTTACTAAATGTTAGTTCATATTACCCTACTAGGACTGTTTCCATTTCTAAGAAAGAACAGATAAAGAAACTAGTAATATGCATGCACTAAGAACAATAACAGAAAGAAACATTAAACGGGTTCATTTGTGAGTGGGTTGATACCTGACAGAGGTGTTTCAGGCATGAGAAATCTGTCTCAGGTGTTTACCCAGTACCCTCTTGAGTAGGCAGAGGTTTGCCATGATACAGAGGGTCTGTTGGCGGATTATACCTCTGCTACTGCTGCTGTAATTCAACCAGTGACATGCGTTACTTGCCACACTAGCTTGAAATCAAATCCCCTTTTTGTTTGTTTGTTCAAGACTGAAAGAGCCTATTCTTTTTGTGGAACTATTGAATACATGGCACCAGATATTGTCAGAGGGGGTGATTCAGGACATGACAAGGTATGTTCTACTTTTGATACTATTTTGTGTGTTTCCATAAATTGTACAGTAAGAGTGAATCCCAGTTAATAAGTTCCAGTACAGTCTTTAAACACTCTGATACTTATTACCTTCATTTGTTCTCTGCATTAAAACCAAGTGTAACACAGAAGTGTGACTGAATACCTAAGCTGTGTAGGTGGCTCCTCTCTGCATCATGGAGAAAGATTTTGGCAGAGTTTTATTAGCATAGTTAAGTTCTCAGGAAACAGACAGAAATGGATGGTGGTTGTGTTTGCCACCTTTGGTTAATAAGTCTTTCTACCGAGATAGTGAGAGACAATTGAAAAAGAAAACCACTCATATTTTATTCCCAGTTTCTGCTGTCAACTTTACAAAGATAATTGATAACTTTGTTGATTATTCTCCAACAGAAATAGCACATAACCTTAAAAGGAAAATTCTACAGTCAAAATACAGTATGTTTTCCTAACCCTCTAAAGAGCTTGATTTTTTTTTCCTTTTTTTGCTTTTTTTTTAAATTTTTTTCCTTCTTCTCTTCCCTGTGCAAGAAAGTGCCAATGAAGATAATAAAGAAGCTGTCAGCTCTAAGTCATTATAAAGTCTATAGAGGTCATTTTTCTATCCTGTATTAAAGGGTAATAATTTCCTCTCACTTTCGATTTAACAGTAGCATTCTCCAAATGAATTCTGGCTGGCTTGTCCTTATTGTTCTCCTCTCCTTCATCCTCTTCCAAGACACCACACATATACGATCCAGTATCTGGGGTGAATGCGTGGTCTCCTTTCTGATGACCTGTCTGATGTCTAGCAATCCCATTCCCCAAGGCTGAATGGCAGTGGCTACTGGCCAGTGACTAGAATCTGATCTCAGGTTGTATTAGCCAAAGAGCATGGTTTTGTGCCCAATACAGAACATTCTGAGGGCAGACTCAACTGGTATTGAAACTGCTTATATGAATTCAGGAGTTGAAATGCTTGTTTAGTTTGCTTTATGGTATAATTTAAAGCTATTGTGCAATTCAGTCGGAATTTATAACTTAGATTTTGAAAAATAAGTACTAAAGCTTTAATTTTCAAGTAAAAAAACCTTGTTTATAGAATTTCTGCATGGCTAGGATCCATAATATAACTAGCCAAAAATATTGTCTCTTAAATATTTTTGTTCAAATAATTGTATTTATAAATGGATTTCGAGTTTAGAGTACATTGTATTTTCTAGTATTTTAAACATCCCATTGAGCCAGGCGGTGGTGGCGCACGCCTTTAATCCCATCACTCGGGAGGCAGAGGCAGGCGGATCTCTGTGAGTTTGAGACCAGCCTGGTCTACAAGAGCTAGTTCCAGGACAGGCTCCAAAACCACAGAGAAACCCTGTCTCGAAAAACCAAAAACAACAACAACAAAAAAAAAAACAAAAAAAAAAACATTCCATTGATTTTTGTAAGAGAAATTGATTTTTAGGGAACTGTTTAAAAAGTAACACCCTTGTGTAAGAATTTTACATTTTTGCTTTAAGGAATTCTATCTTGTTCTTTGGGCATGAGTGCTTTATAAAATGTTGGTTGGCACCTTTTTTTTCCCAGGCTATAAATTCAATATTCCACCTACCTAAACTTTAAGGAAATAAATTTTAAGTTAAATTGTTTTAAATTAACAGTGGTAAAACTAACTGATTTAGGAAATCATTAAAACACTTTTAGTTTGAGTATTATATAGGGTTTTTTTTTCTGCCAAATGTCTCTTATTAAATTTGTTAATTTAATACTCCTGGGACAGAGTATGAAAAGCTATGAAAATGTTTTTGGTGAAATATTCTTAAGTATGTAACTTTACTTTGGTCTTCTTTTCTTGTGACACATTTTATTTGCTGATTCTACAAAATGAAATTATTATTGTGTTATAGGCAGTGGACTGGTGGAGTTTAGGTGTTCTAATGTATGAACTACTAACGGGAGCGTCTCCTTTCACTGTTGATGGAGAAAAGAATTCCCAGGCTGAGATATCTAGGTAAGACTTAACAAATGTCATAAAATTCGCCTCTTGTAGGCTTCTGGGTATTACTCTCTGTTCATTCTTTTTTTTTTTTTTTTTTTGGTTTTTCGAGACAGGGTTTCTCCGTAGCTTTTGGTTCCTGTCCTGGCACTAGCTCTTGTAGACCAGGCTGGCCTCGAACTCCCAGAGATCCGCCTGCCTCTGCCTCCCGAGTGCTGGGATTAAAGGCGTGCGCCACCACCGCCCGGCATTCTCTGTTCATTCTTAATAAGTATCACAGTTGCAGTGTTATGTTTTTGTCCTATTTTTCCTTGAATCTTCTAACGTTAAGGACAGATTTGACAGAAATAAATATTGAATCCACTTCAGTGAGATGATGCAACACAGGGAAGGACAGCCCATGTGACGTTGAAGAAATGGAACTGATAATCTAGGGAAACCTAGACAGCTAGTTTGCTGACTGAAGTGTCTGAAATGAGAGATGGGAACCCAGAGACTTGCAGAATTACTGTTTTTCAAAAATGTACACAATAACACATTTATTATTTTATAGTTACTTATTTGTAGTATAATTATTTTCCTACAAATGGATCTGTGGATTCAATACAACTACAATTCCAATAGGCTGTTTTTTTTGTTTTTTTTTTTAGTACATAGAAATTGGCAATCTGATCTAAAACTCAGGTAGAAATGAAGAGGACCTAGACTAGTTAGATTACCTTTGAAGAAGAACAAATGAAGAGGACCTAGACTAGTTAGATTACCTTTGAAGAAGAACAAAGTTGATTTCAAGATTTATCATAGGGCTGGAGAGATGGCTCAGTGGTTAAGAGCACCGGCTGCTCTTCCGGAGGTTCTGAGTTCAATTCCCAGCAACCACATGGTGGCTCACAACCATCTGTAATGAGATCTGGCACCCTCTGGCGTGTGGACATACATGGAGGTAGAATGTTGTATACATAATAAATAAATAAATCTTTTAAAAAAAGATTTATCATAAGCTGTAATTATTGCACACTTTGGTTTTGGTGTAAAAACAAACAGATGAATCCTGAATAATTTGCATGTATGCAATCCCAGTACTCAGAAAGTATAAACAAGAGGATTGCTAAAAAATTCAAGGCTAGCCTGGTTAACTTCACAAGTGCTAGAGCAGCTACACAGTTAGACCTAGTCTCTAAAAGGTGAAAAAAGAAAGGAGAGAGAAAGGAAGGGAGGAAGGGAGGGAAAAGAAAAGAAGATAAGTGAAACAGAATAGAGCCCAGAAATAAAACTATATGTACAGGTAGCAGACTTTTGACAGAGGTTCAAAGAGACCTGTCATTTTGCGTGGAGCTTTTCAATAAATGATGCTAGAACCACTGACTACTCAGGTGGGAAAGACTTCAATAAATACTACTGTATAGAAAAACCCATTCGGAAGAAACACTATGTCTAAATAAGAACGTTATAACCATAAAACCCCTGGAAGAAAACATTTTTTAAAATCTGTGGGACTGGAAAATGTCTCAACAGATAAAGATGCTTGCTGTCCAAGCCTAGTGACCTGAGTTCAATTCCCAAACCCACATAAAGGTAGAAGCATACTCCATAAAGTTATCTCTGACTTCCATATGTGTTGTGGAGCTTGTGTCCCCCTCCACATAATTAATTTTCTAAAATTCACTGTGGCCTTTGGTAAGCTAAAAAATGTCTTAAGTAGAACAGTCAATAAAGAAATCATTTATAAACTAGACTGTTTCAAGATTAAATACTTTTGTTCTTCAAAACATTAAGAAAATGAATATAGTAAGTCACTGGTATAAAAACTTCAAATCCTATATCTAACAAAGGTCTGGTATAGAAACATAAAAAAAACTAAAAACTTAAGAAATCAACCAACCTCATTTTACAATAGGCAAAAATATTGAATAGACATTTCACTGAAAATGATCAGTGAATGGCAAATAAACGTGAAAAGGTGAGCAGTGTCATGTAGGTTCAAACCACGGTGAAATACTCCCATACTTACTCAAGTGGTTATGAATAAAGACAGTGGCCATGCTAGATGTTGGTAAGAATATGGAGGAAATGTAAAGGAGTATGAGCAGGGGAATATAGTATCAATAGTACAATGTCAGAAAATGTGCTGTTTCTTTAGAAAGCAAAACATCTACATGAGCCATTCATTCTAGTCCTAGGTGTTTACAAGGGAAAACGAAACATACCCTTACAAAAATTTGTACAGTAAGTTGTAGGCATACGTTTTCTGTCTTGGAGCCACTCAGTCCCAAATACCTGGCAGCCAGTTTTCAAATTACTACACAGAGGCTTTACTTGTAAGTGCTCAACCAATAGCTCAGGCTCATTATAAACTAGCTTTTACATATTAAGCTAACCCATATTCTTTATTTATGCCCTGCCACATGGCAGTATACTTTCTTATTACGGCATGCCTATTTTGCTCTCTCTGCATCTGACCAGTATCTCCTGACTCTGCCCATCTCCTTCCTGTCATTCTTAGTTTGGTTTCCCCACCTATACATCCTGCCTGGCTGCTGGCCAATCAGCATTTTATTAAACCAATTTGAGGGGTAAATCTTTACCATGTACAAGAAGATTGTTTCACAGCAGCAAGTGATCCCAAACTGGAAATAAACCAAGTATCTGTCAACAAGCAGTTAAACAAATTATGATGTGTCCATGCAAATAAAGAGCTACTTAACAGTACAAGTGTACATTGTATTAATTCAAACAAGAAGTTGGATAAATCTAAAAATAATGGTATTGAGTGAAAGAAGCCAGACAATATAGAGTTTTTACTGTATGATTCCAGTTCTGGAAAATGTCAGCTCATCTATATTAACAAAAAACAGAATGTTGCTTGGTGTGGGACTGGCAAGGGAGAAAAAGAAAAATTCACGAAAGAACATGAGAAATTTAGGAAGGGGATGGGTTTCTTAATTATCTTGCCAGTTTCAGAGATACATATACAAGGCAGGCTTCATCCACTTAACTTTGTGTGAATTTATTGTGTATCCATTGTACGTCAATAAAGTAAAATAATAAGATGTACCTTTTTCAGGACAGACTCAGAAGTAAAAAACTTCAGTATTCCAACGTAATACCTAAGTTAAATGAGAAGGAATTTTTTTTAAAAATTACCTAAAATTATACCTATTATAAAAATTCTAAATACTGTTTTTAAATTTTAATTCTAAATGGATTTTTGACCGTTTGAAAATTCCTCAGGTGGGGGGCTGGAGAGATGACTCAGAGGTTAAGAGCATTGCCTGCTCTTCCAAAGGTCCTGAGTTCAATTCCAGCAACCATATGGTGGCTCACAACCATCTGTAAAGAGGTCTGGTGCCCTCTTCTGGCCTGCAGACATGCACACAGACAGAATACTGTATGCATAATAAATAAATTAATTTTAAAAAAAAAACTAGACAGTACACACCCATACACATAAAATAAAAAAATATATTAAAAAAAGAAAAAAGAAAATTCCTCAGGTGGGGTGTAGTGATCCATATCCATAATCCAGCTGGTCATGGAGTCTCAATAGTTACAGCTTTGAAGCCAGCCTAGGCAGAACTTTGATACCCCATCTAAAAAAACTAATAGATTAATTTTTGGAAAAAAATGCCTCAAAATTCTAGGAAATCTTGGCCATCATCATGAGGTGATGATTTTAGGTCATGATTTCCTTTCCCTCTCTAGTTCTGTCTGCCTGTAGGGAGAAGTATATTGCTTATGATAGCAGAACTTCTTCAAATGGCATTCCCACTTAAATTGATTTTGTTTCCTTACCTTCAACCATTTAGCATTTTGGTTTTAGCAAGTGAGAGATCATGAAATCATCCATCTGAAAACTTTAAATTAGAACAAATGAATGTTCAAGAATTAAAGTAGAATTTCTTCCTTTTAATCAGTTATCTTTGTCAGGTTAATTAATTTTGTTTAAAATTTGGTGTTAATGTACTCATTCAGTGGCTTTTGATGACTGAATTGCCCTACTCCATCTTTTCCTTTTAGGATAATCATTCGTATTATCTTTACTGATATAAATCCCTCATAGTTTGTTCTTTTAAATGTATCATTGAGATAAGTGTGTCATTCATTATCTTACCTCTGAATGTTTTAGTTTGTAGAGACCTTTTTTCTTTGAATACTTGCATTCTTTTTTGTTTTTTGTTTTTGTTTTGTTGTTTTTTTCCGAGACAGGGTTTCTTTGTAACTTTAGAGCCTGACCTTGAACTAGCTCTTGTAGACCAGGCTGGCCTAGAACTCACAGAGATCCACCTGCCTCTGTCTCCTGAGTGCTCGGATTAAAGGTCTCCACCGCCTGAATTGAATTCTTGCATCCTTTATGTAAGAATTTTGTTTTGAGGTAGGGTCTTGTTAGCTGAAGCTGCTCTTTTGTTTCCCAGCCGTCCAGACCCGAAATAATTACACAGAAACTCTATTAATTGCAATACTGTTTGCCCAATAGCTTAAGTATATTTCTAGTTAGCTCTTACATCTTAAATTAAGCCATTTCTATTATTTTATATTTTTACCATGAGGCTCGTGGTCGTCTGTCTCCTGCGGCAGCTCCATGGCATCTCTTTGGCTCCGTCTTCTCTCTCTCTGCATCTATTTGCTTGGAATTCTGCCGTGCTCTATTCTGTGCTGCAATAGGCCCAAAGCAGCTTCTTTATTAACTAATGGCATTCACAGCATACAGAGGGGAACCCACATCAGGGTCTCACTATGTAGCCTTGGCTAACCTGGAATTTACTATGTAGACCATGCTGGCCTCCAATTCATGGAGATCTACCTGCCTCTCTGCCTACTGAGTGTCAGGGTTAAAGGCATATGCCACCAAGCCCTTCTTCTGTTCATTAATTTTTATGATCTTTAAGAACTTAGCCCTACTACTACCTGTACTTTTATATGATACAAATAATGTGTTATTCGTGTTATTTGCTTGCTATTGCTGTCTATAAATAGTCTAAAATAAAAATATTTAGTTAATTTATCAAATTTCATAGTAAAAACTTCAAATGAGAAGAAAACCTAAGAGTCCATCTTTCTTCTGGAAGTTAAACTCTCTTCTTAGGTGTGGGTACAATCTCTTACTTGTCCCATGCTGTCATTGA
The DNA here is from genome assembly GCF_000317375.1 of Microtus ochrogaster. Lineage (NCBI taxonomy): Eukaryota > Metazoa > Chordata > Mammalia > Rodentia > Cricetidae > Microtus > Microtus ochrogaster. Next base: position 36,611,011 of record NC_022009.1, on the reverse strand, counting down.
AAGAACTGGTAGGTAGGAATTTTCATGGATGCTGTATCCCATATTGATCTGGTTTAATTATGTCTGTTTTCCCTCTTAAAACACGCCAAGCTTATCTTTCCTGTTAATTCTGATCCCGTGCTCTCAAGAATGTAGAGGAATTCTGCTGACTCTTTCTAAACATTGAAGCAGGCAAACAGAGGAATAGTTTAGAAACCTGGGACTTGGATATACACTCCTCTTTTAATAGTGCACTTGACAGCCTAAGACCCTTACTTGTGCTAAGATACATAGTCCTCTCTGAACAGTAGAGTACATTTCTCCCCCACTTGACTGCTAAAACTTAATTTCTCTTCAGATGTAATTCCAGTAGATACAACACCAATCCAGCCTGAACTAGTTGGGGTGAATGCCCAATAAAACAAAATTGTGTCCTCAGGTGAACTTTTAGAAAGAATCCCCTATTTACTATTTTATGTCTACATAGTTGAGTGTGCATTTGATTAAAATTAGATACATAATAGGAAAGTACGTACACAGTGGAATTATTTATGCAGCCTACTCTATCAACCAAAACAGAGAACTAATGGCATCCTTAGTAACCATACTTCTCTTGAACACCATCACAGAAATCTGTTTGTAATGCTCCTAGCAGTAAGTCCCTGGTGCTAAGCTGGGAACCTGTTCCCCATGCTGGATTTCCTTGCCCAGCCTTTGTACAGGGGAGGGGCACAGTCCTACCTCAATTTGATGTGCCATACTCTGTTCAAGCCCATGGGAAGCCTGCTCCTTTGTGAATGGAGACAGAGGAGGAGTGAGTGGATGGAGGGGGGTGTAGATAGGAGTCGGGGAAGGAGCAAGAGGAGAGGAAGGAAGGGGAACTGTGGTCAATATATAAAATAAAGACAAAACTATTTTCAAAAGAAATCCCCAAACAGTAATCAGGGCTCTTGTGTATCTTCACTCTTGTAGCCTGCTGCTCCCCTGTTCTGTGTTCTGACCTATTGTATAACTTGGCTTTGATATGGTTTCCTTGCTGCCTTTGTGATCTGTGTGAGTCTTTATTTCAAATCTTTGAATTAGAATCTAAGAATCACCTGGCCCAGAGTCCCAATAACATTGCTGTAAGTATTTGAAGACAGTTTTTTATAGGGTAAACCATTTCAATTCTGTTGACTATTCATAAGAAATTACTTCAGATTCCTCTTATCTTGGTACCATTTTAGACAGATGTTAACTTGTTAATTTATACTTGAAAGGTTTCTGTTTAGCTTTTTGTACACCTGTTTCTTATCTTTATCCATGTATATATGTATATGTGTATATATATGTATCATGGACTTTTTTTTCTTATGTGTCTTCTCACTACTTTCTCTCTGTGTAGAACTTTATCTTTTTGAGCATATCTTTACTGCAGAACAGGAAGCTACTGTCCCATCTAGAGAGTTCTTTTATCTGATCTTACAGTACTGAAGTTTTGAAAACTATGATAAATGAATATCTTCTTACCTGAGAACCAAGATGTAAATCTCCAATCATCTCTTGACAATTTTCTTTTCTTTGTCTACTTTTCTCTGCCTTTGAAGTGGAGTAATACATTTGCTTTGAGATGTTTATTTACTATTTCATTTTTTTCTCAGGAAAGTATGCTATATTAATATTACATTACATTGTTATAGGTCTGATTTTCGAAGTCTAGGGCTATGTTTTATCAAAAGTCTAGGCAGTTCTTAATATCTGCAGGTTCCACATTCTTGTACTAACAGTAGATCAAGATATAGAATAAAATGCATTTTAGAAGTGCCAAAAAGCAAAAATTGAGTTTAATGCATTACAGAGTACCATGCTGAACCTCCATGAACACAAGTAATACATAGCTTCTGCTTCAGCCTCGGGCCTTTCACAAGTCCTCAGTCTCTAGTTCTCATTTCTTGAGCATTGCCCACTCCAGATCTCGTTCATTTATGTGTAGTTAGATCTAGAATTGATACATCAGTAGTGAACAAGTTCACATCTTTCTTATTGTTTTCCCCTAAACAATACAATGTAATAGCTGTTCACACAGCCATTTATATTGTATCAGGTATCAGAAATAATTGGAGCAGTTTTAAGTATATGGGAGAATGTACATGGTTGCTATGCACGCACCATGTCCACATCGTTTTATATAAAGAACTTGGCATCTTCAGATTTTTGTATCCCTGCGTTCTGGAACTAAAACCAAGAGATGGCTGTACAAGAAGAGCTCCAGTCAGTGCTGTTTAGTAACAGTCAACCAACTGCATCTACAGGCAAGGTTTATTCTGCTTGCCTATTTATTTTGTTTCTACAGTTTGTTTTTGTTGGGGAGACGTAGGGAGTTAGGAACTAAGAACGTTTTTTGCATTGCTTGAAAGTAAAATTCATGATGCAAAATTTAAATTTGTGTCCATCAGTAAAATTTTATTAAAACAGACATGCTTGTTCTATAGTATATTTTCTCTTGCAGCTTTTTGCAGTAGCAGCAGAGTTGACTAGTGATCATAAAGACCCTATAGATTACAAAGCTTGAAATACTTATTGTCTGTCTCTGTTAGTATCCCCTTACCTATTAACTAACAAACTGCCTCAAAACTAAGTGGACTAAATTAATACATATTTTATAGTTTCTGTGGCTCAAAAAATTAGGACACAGCTTATCTACATCTTCTACTTGAAGACTGTAGTCAAGAGTCTTGGCCGGACTGTAGTTGTTTCAAGGTTCAACTAGGGAAAGATCTGTATCCACACTCACATGGTTGTGTCAAGATTCAGTTCCTTGTAGACTGCTAGTGTGGAGGCTTAGTTCCTTGTTTGTTGATGGCTTAGGATTGTCTTCATCCCGTTATTATGAAGGCTAGCCTAACATGGCAGCTTAACCCATCTAAGAATGTGCAAGCTCATCAGGAAAGGCCTTTAGTCCACTGCACACCTAAGGGTCTGTGAATACAAAACTGTAACCTCTAAGGGCCATCAACATTAAAAATATGCCTTTGTACTTTTTGAGAAAGATTATCTACTCCTATTTGAGTGATTAATTTATTGTTGTCCTTCCTGGAACTTTTTTCTTTAGAGAATCATTTTAATGTAGTGATTTTGTATGACCTGCTCTATCTTTCTGACTTAAAAATAAGGCAGTAATTCTATTGTCTCCAGACTGATTTGTCATTTATCATCTTGAATTCATTTGAGTCTTGAAAGTTTGTTTGTTATAGATAACTTATTTGGGGGGAATTGTGTGCAAAATAATTACATATAATTATTGTATACTGGGTGTCTTTGTTTAAGAATAGATACATAGCTGCACATGGTGGTACAAACCTTTAGTCTCAACACTTAGAAGGCAGAGACAAGCCAATTTCTCTGTGTTCAAGGGTAGCCTAGTCTACAAAGTGAGTTCCAGGCCAACCAGGATATACAGCATCAGAGAGAGAGGGAGGGAGAGGGAGAGAGATGGGAGGGGAGGGGAGGGGGGGAAAGGGAGAGAGAGAGAAGAGTTTGGCTTTCCTATGCTCTCAAGTCTATGATAAAATTCTTTATTAGCTTATTGTATAAGTTTTTTGATTGGTGTTTTCTTCTTCATTATAAGTATTTTCAGTGTCTTTGCTTCCCAGAGTGTGGTGTTCTTTACCCCAAGTACCTTAACATTTCCCACCATTGTTCTTCGTCTGTACATTATTCTGCATGGCACAGTTGTAGTAGCTTTATACTAAATCCCAGGAACAGAAGGGTTCAATGAGGGGAGCAGAGTATTTAAAATGACCCTTCTCCTAGCACACATTCTGTCCAGGCTGTTGTCTTCCTCCCTCCATTACCTTTGTCTTCTCACTCTTGCTTCAGCTGCACAGCACACAGATATAGGAATGAGGATGAATCACGCTGTGTTATTAATTGCTCTTTCTTATTCCTTCGGTGTATGTGGTTTGGGCAATTGAACCTCCGAGTAAAGCCTCAGGATACTCCAACTAGCTTTGGATGAGGTCCCTTAGAAATACCATCCATCCAATTATTGTTTCTGTCCCCCCTAAGGGGGGATGAGGGAGCCCCTTAGGTTCTCATTCACCTAAGGTATAGCCTTTTGCTATGTTCATGATGTTACCCCAGTGGCAACACTTTGTCACCCCATTTACCGCTCCACTACCACCATAAGCCATTACATCATTCTGAAGTATAAAAAGCCAGCCTCCTACATTATGGAAAGGTTCATGGAGGGAAGAATTAGCCTTCTGTATCATGCTCCCCAGATCTTGCGTGTGACCTGCTTTTTCTCATGGTCTTATGCTTCTCCATAGCCTCCTAAACTGTCCTTTCAGATGAGGGTCTTACATTTGAACTCTGAATCTTGTCCATTTAACCATCATTTTAAAATCTTTTAATTATATTCTTCTGGGGGCTCCAAATGTTACTTTTGTTTTTATTGTCATGTGGTACCACTTGGTGCCAAAGAACCCAGGGCCTGGGTTCTGCACCCTCTACTATCACCATCTTGTAGCCCTTGCAGGGAATGGATTCTGATAGCAGTAAAAGAGTGGATAGAAACTAGGAGCTTCAAGAGCTTTGCCTCATCTGTCTAATATAGGAAGGAAGAGGTTTAAGAAGTGTTTCACCAATAAAAGCCATAGGAAAGGCAGTGAGAACCTAGTTTTTACTAAAAGCTTTCACAATGCAATTGAAGATGCCTTCAGGCACATCTGATAAGGCAAACCCACCAGTGACTGCCTGTGAGAGGAGGCACAGCATCTTGATGTACTAACAAAGCCCTGCACACAGAGGAAGGGCGGTAAACATTAGGTGATACTTGCCACTTTTAGACAAGATTCTACAAGTTGAGGTAGGCAGGGCCTTTTTTTTTCCAACATATTTCAGTCAGGTGTGCATATGTCTTTGTTTCTCCTGCCTGTGAAAAACAAGGATTCTCTCCTTGACCACCAGAAGGGGTGGCAGGAGTGGGCACGTGTCAGAGACTTTCCAGGAATAGGATTAGAGACACAGGAAGTGTATGGCATGCAAGAGGAAAATAAGGTAACTATATGAAAGAGGAGACATACACAGCAGCACACCACTTAGTGACGGGAATATGGGCTGAAAGTGTATCATGTGAACATTCTAGAATGAGCTTTGACTAAGGTGTCTGTATTGTTACTAGGCAGTGTAGTCTTTGGGGACCATTATATATGTGCTCAGATGGCTTCCTAGAAGATGAAACATTATTAAAGTTCATAACTGTATTTATAACGCATGCAGAAACTACCGGATAACTGAGGGTAGGCAAAGATTCTTCAAAAGCAGACAAAGCTGCCAAAGAATCTTTGCTCCCAGTGAGTAAATTGCTTTGGCTAAAGGAGGAACAAGCTATAAGGACCAAGTGAGGACTTCATAACACCCAAAGTGAAGTGATAGCCTGGAATGTTCTGTCCCCTCTGCAGTCAGTCCCATGTCTAGAGGAAGGAACGTACCCTCATGGAATTGTTGCCATAGCCCCGGTGCACTACATGCGATCATCTAAGCTGAGAGGAAATTTACCCACATTATAATGGGTAAACTCTCAACCCTGACAAGTAGGTGATGGCAACTGCTGGTGCACAGATAGATAGATAGATAGATAGATAAATAAATAAATAAATAAATAAATAAATAAATAAATAAATAAATAAATAAATAACAAATAAATAACTTTTTAAAAGCGGGTTTATTTGGCCCAAGGACCTACCCAGCTGCTTTGAGATTGGGCTGGGATCAAGTCCCTGGTGATAGGGAAGTTACTTCACACTCTCTCTCTGAGAATGCTTATTTCCATGCTGTATCTTGTCCTGACCTCTGCTTCCTGTCTGCTCCCCAGCCCGCATGAAACGGGCATCTTTGTTCTACTCCATGTTCCCCACCACCATGAATGTATTAGCATTACCTGATGTCAACAGTAACAAAGCCAAGCCAACTGAAGATTGAAACTGAGACAAAATAAATCCTTCCTTTTAAATTGTTTTACTTTACCCACTAGGCTCAAGGACACTGTAAGAGAAAGGTAAACCTGAGTTATGTAAAGTAACTCAGAGTAAAGGCTGAATAGACCCTTTTCCTCACCACTCTTCACTGACCGAGAACCCATCCTAGCCCTGTACCTTGGCCACAGGAATAGGCTTCTGACGTTCTCTACCTCATGAAGTGGCACCTCCTCCACACCAAATGAAGTAGTACATCACCACTTTCATTCCTAGGCTCCTTCATGCTTCCTCCCTCCTGCTCCTAAGCCGAAGAGGAGTACGTGTCTCCATCTGCTGAGTTGACCCCTGATTTTGGTCATATTGTGACTTGGGATTCACTCCTGTGCATCTCCATACTTTGTCACCATTTTCCAGCAGAAATTCTTTCAGATTTTAGCTGTTTCTTCCTGTTGTTCTCCCTACTTCACAGCACCTGTCAGTTCTCTGTATGTGGGCATGCTCTCCTGCGCACCCTTGAGAGTTCATGCATGCTTGAGACAAGCGTCCAATCTTGGCCACTGTCTGTGAGCCTGTTTCCAGGCTGAGCTTCACAACAGTGCCATCTCTTGTTTTCAGATGTTCCTCCTCTTGACATGCCCACCAAGGTGCGTACTTGTGCTCTGTGTGTTTTTTAGACTAGGTGATAGTCTTCCCTGTGCAGGGTACATAGTAGATAGACTTCCAGCAGATATTGCAACCATGATAAAGCTTAAGTAGTGGATGGTATAGAGTTGGATCCCAAGATGACATCAGCCATATGCATATTTCTCCATCAGGATGCAACAGTAGGCAATGCCACCAACAGTATGCTTGTCTGTACCCTAGTCCTTTACACAAGTAATTCTTTCCCCCCAAAAGTACAGCAAACATATAGAAATGGTTTTCTCTGAGAAAGGGTTTCTGGTTTCTCAGGTATGCCTGGGCCAACTCTAAGGAGTGGTCTGCTTCGTCTGCTTCTGCTGGAGTTGAAAACCCTGTAGTCATTGAGCAGTAACAGAAGGTTAGATAGCAAGAGCGAAATGGCTTATTCCTCTTCTTGTACCAGTCTTCTCTTTGGCTCCCAGAATAGAGTTTAGAAATATAATTAGCTCCACAGCACTATGGTTTGGGCCCCTTATCTGGCTGTTCCATTGCTTGAGGCCTCTGGAAGGCATGGAGGATAGCAATGGCGGGGCGCATGTGGTCGAACAAACTGCCACCTCATGCTCAGGAAGCAAAAGTGGAAAAGCCTTCTATCCCAGGTCTCCCTTGAGGCACACCCTCGATGTCCTTCCAGAGCCAGAATCAGGCAGAGAAAGTTTCAAGGGACTGAGACCCCATCAAGGGCCCAAGCCAAGAGGTATGATGGGAAGCCAAGATTGAAGGAAGAAAGATATGGATGTAAGAACATGGAGGTGAGCCGGGCAGTGATGGCACACACCTTTAATCCCAGCACTCGGGAGGCAGAGGCAGGCGGATCTTTGTGAGTTCGAAGCCAGCCTGGTCTAGAAGAGCTAGTTCCAGGACAGGAACCTAAAAAAGCTACAGAGAAACCCTGTCTAGATAAAAAAAAAAAAATCAAAAAAAAAAAGAAATATAATTAGCTTTGATACTAACATCATGGCTATAATTTTCTGCCAAAAATTATAGTTCCAGTATCTTTTTTTTTTTTTCGAGACAGAGTTTCTCTATGGTTTTGGAGCCTGTCCTAGAAATAGCTCTTGTAGACCAGGCTGGTCTCGAACTCACAGAGATCCGCCTGCCTCTGCCTCCCGAGTGCTGGGATTAAAGGCGTGCGCCACCACCGCCTGGCTCCAGTATCATTTCATGATTCTCAGTGGTTAGCTGATATAGATTCTCTGTCTGCTTTATGGTTACATTAAATGAGAGACTATAACAGTAGTTCACACTTATTAAGCATTTGCTCTGTACCATGTACTGCCTTGGTAACTATTCAAGTCTTAATTCGTGATACTCATTTTAGGTAGATACTGTTGTTACTCGCATTTTATAGGTGAGAAAACCAGGGAACAAAGGAATTCATTAGTTACCTCAGGGTCAAACAGCCAGTAAGGAAAAGAGCCAACTTTTATTCTCCATCTGGCCTGGAAGTTCATGGTTTGACTGTACTATGTTTTCATACATTTATGTTTTAGGGTTTTTTCTACCTGTTTTTATTGTTGTTTGATGTTTTGTTTTTGTTTGTTATGTTTAGGTTTAGGTTTGTGGTACTGGATGTTAAACCTAGTAACTCATACTAGCCAAGGGATTTCCGATGAAGTATATCCCCAGTCCTGTAGTAGTTATTAACTTGTACAATGCAGAAATCTTGTTGTAAACCAAAATAATGAACCTTATCACCATGTGTACTGTGTTAAGATTCTCTATTTCACTGATTTCATTATTTTTATCATTAAATTACTGAGGTGAAATCATGCACTTGGATTGTTTTGGATTGTTGTTGTTTAATATGACCACAGAATCCATTTCTCAGCAAACTTGGTAAACACATTTTTCACTGTTTGTGACCCCACTCCTCGTGGGCTTGTCTGTGTTGTGATAGCATGTGGGGAAGCGGATGCTCTTCCCGAGAACCAAGCTGTAGTTGCAGACAGTGACACTGAACCCATAGTCACATGGCTCTCTTCTGTCCTGGATTGCTACTCCACTGGGAAGAAGTGAGGGGAGGGGAGACTATAGTTCTTTCTTGAGTTAATTCACCTTAAGTTATTAAGAGTTGTTGAAAGACTTTAGTCAGAGGATCCTTCTCATTGTACATGGGAGGTGTAGTCTAGCCCAAAGTTCCCTCTTTTGAATTTTCACTAGTAAAATACTTGAGATAATAGTTTCTTATCAAGATTGACTTATACTGAAGAATAATCCAATGATTTCTTTTAATTCCTGCTCATCCCTTTATTTGATTGATTGATTGATTTGTTTGTTTGTTTGTTTGTTTGTTAGGTGGTAGGGAGGTGGTACACATGTGCCCTGCCCTGCATATGGAGATTAAGGAACAGTTTGTGGATCTAGAGACTGAACTCAAGTGCTCAGGCCTGGCATCAAGTGCTCTTATCTTCTGAGCCATGTCGCTGACTGCTCATCTTTAATATATGGTTCAGTTTCAAAATGTTTCACCATACTTGTTTTCACTAAAATATCTACTGCTGTAACTTCAGTCTCTGGTTGTTCTAGCACTAAATTTTATCTGTCCACAGGAGAATCTTAAAAAGTGAGCCTCCATATCCTCAGGAAATGAGCGCTCTAGCTAAAGACCTGCTTCAGCGTCTTTTGATGAAAGATCCCAAGAAGCGATTGGGATGTGGCCCCCGGGATGCAGAGGAAATCAAAGAACATCTCTTCTTTGAGGTATAATTTAGAAGATGAGTGTACTTAATCCCTCTTGTTGTCACTTTCCCCTTTCACCTATACTTTAGTCCCCCAATTCTTATAACAGATACCATTTAGAAAGGACCAGAATTCTACTTCTGTAGATGGGAAGCATTAGAAGTGAAGATGATCGTGATAGCAATACATTTGATAGCCATGTCTAACCTCTGACACTAAGACAGGATGCTATCAGCAACAGAGCTCATGCTTGAAAATGGAGCAATTGAGTTGCCAAAAAATATTGCTCCTGAACTCTCATGTTTTTCTCAGGTTTATAATGTTGTGTTAGGCAGCATTCATGGTCTTTGAGGGTTGGGTGTGGCCTGCGGGTTGGACACAGCTGGTTGAATTCTAGGTAATGGTTTCTGTAGGTGACTCTGGGGTTTGCTCATGGACTGAGAGTTATGTGTATCTCTTGTAGGAGTTCATGAGCTGTTATACCGGGTTTCAGCTTTCGCTCACCAATTCCAGTGCCTCTTCTGTTTCCAGGAACAATATTAGAATACTCTGAGTCTGCTGGTGTCTCAGTCAGTGTCTGTGGCATAAGTTTCCATTTGCTTTCTTTTCTCTATAAAATGCTTTTCTTCTGAAAAAGCCAAGTGACACTGTTCCACAAAGTACTAGGGTGCCTGCCAATTTCATTTGCTCAGTTTATTCCAAATAACAAATAATGGGGTGGGGGTGCTTCTTAGTAATTTCAGTCTAAATGGTGAAACCTGGGGCGGCATAGTCTCATTTCTAGAATTCTGAACATATACCTTCTACATGACGTTACAGATCAACAGGCGTGACCTTAATGTTTAGTGCTCTGGAGGATGCATCCACATTGTGTGTTTTTATTCTGTAAACTTTTGTATTATTATCACCAGAACAGATGAATAAAGTATAGTAAGCAAAGAAGAAACAATTATTTCAAGTAAGCTTTCACAGTACTATTTATTGCTTTTTAAATATAAAATAAGCAAGGCTGGCCGGGCGATGGTGGCGCACGCCTTTAATCCCAGCACTTGGGAGGCAGAGGCAGGCTGATCTCTGTGAGTTCGAGACCAGCCTGGTCTACAAGAGCTAGTTCCAGGACAGGCTCCAAAGCCACAGAGAAACCCTGTCTCGAAAAACCAAAAAAAAAATAAATAAATAAGCAAGGCTGGGTGTAGCTCCGTGGTAGAGCACTTGCCTGGCATGCATGAGGGCATAGGTTTTGTCCTTTGTGAAAGGAGTGGAGGTGATATCATCATTGAAAATGAGATCTCAGTCTCTCTGTCTCTCTCTCTGGTGTTTTTTGTTGTTGTTTGATTTTTTTTATTCTTTGATATTTGGAGACAGTGTTTCTCTGTGTGTAGCTTTGGAGCCAGTCCTGCAACTTACTCTGTAGACTAGGCTGGCCTTGAACTCATAGAGATCCACCTGCCTCTGTCTCCTGAGTGTTAGGATTAAAGGTGTGCTCTACCACTACCCGGCAAAAAATGAGATCTCTTTATTTCTTTCTGCAAACAGAGTATTTTATTCAATCCAACCATTTTTTAAAAATATTACTGTAAAATATATTAAGTTTAGTAACAGAGACAAACACATTTAGAATAAAATCAAAAAGTGTTGTGCATTGGTTGAGAAATAGCACTTTTTGAACAAACGTTATATCTTGTTCATATTTTGGCTTAAAATTAACAAGTAAAATTGAAACAGAATGCCTCCATTGTCTTTTTCTACAACCTTTTTTTTTTATTGTTCCCTGTACTTGTGACTATTGCAGTGTGTCTTTAGAATATGGGTATATTTTTTTGCTTGATAGCTTGGAATAAGAATTTTGATTTATGTAATTTCTTTCATTTTTAAATGATAGGGGTAGGTCAGAAATCTACTTACAAAGATCTAAATGATCTTTTCTGTATAATGGTGTAGAAGTAGGAAGAAAATAATAGCATTCAATTTTCTACATATTGAATATTCTTTTGGTAACAACATGTTCCTTTAAATTTCCCCTTTATTCTACAAGTTTGTTTTTAAAGATTCTTTTAAAAGTTTTAGTGGGGGTGGGGAAGACAACTCCTGAGAGTGAGTTCTTTTCTTAACAATGTAGGACCCTGAGGATCAAAATCAGACTGTCATGTTTGGCAACAAACACCTCTACTTTACTGAGCCATTTCACCTGCCCTAGAATTTTCCTTAATGTTTTTTCAGCACGTAATGCACAAACCATATGCCTATAATACAAGTCATTGAATCTCAGGTCATTGTAGTGGCCAGACTTACTGTACACATGGCTGGATGGTTTTCGAAAATGGTATTATGATGCTGCAGGATTCAATGAACTGGGTTTAATGTGAGATGATACAGTCTGAGACTGAAGATGTAGAGGAAGCCATAGAAGGCTTCCTGGGGGTCTTTGTAATGACAGGATGTTTCGAATTAAGAGAGCCCTGGACCTGAGCATGAGGTGACTGATCTTTGCCTAAGGAGCAGTGGATAAAGTATGAGGAAGGCGAATTCTACCTCAAACCCTATCTGAAAGAGGTTATTCGGGAAAGAAGAATGGGCAAAAAAGTGATCTTTAGTTGAGATCCATGGATGTACCCCGTCTCAGCATATTTTTATGAAGTTGTTTCAACCTGAATCACAATTTAAGAATTATTTGCTCTGCAGATGCCTCACATTAAATAGATGTTTATTGTAACCATAAAAAAGTCATTACAGACACATAGAGGAATGAACACTAGCTGGAACATGGATAGATACTATTCTAATCCTTAAGATTTGATTCAGTGACTACTATCTAAGGATATTTTAGTTGACAGAAGGAGCATAAATAAACAACAGAGGGTTGAATTTGAATAATACAAAACATGTCAATTACTCAGTGTGTATGGAGGGGAGACAAGAGGCAGTATCTAAATATTGATTGGGGTTGAGTGAGAAAAGAGCTACTGTGGCAGTGTTATTTAAACCTCAAGTATAAGCAAACACTTGACTCATGACACTCTTACTTTGTAATCTGTCCAGGTAACCCAAGGGAAAGCCAGTGGAAGGGGGAGAGATCAGTGAGCCCCTAGAAAACAGGAGTTAGTATCACCTTTACAGAAAGTATCGAAGCCCTTTATAGAAGTAGGTTACAGCTTGAGGGACTTGTTGGTTTGTTTCTTTGTTTGTTTTCATTTTGGCTTAATACTTTTCTTTCAAAGCTCAGGACAAAAGTAATTTTTTTTTTCTTTTATCTATGAGGGAGATCCAGGGTGAACTAGAGTGTCTTGGTGCCCTCTAGAGGACACTGAGGTTCCTGAGGTGGGAAAGCAGCAGGCTCCTTTCAGATGCTACAGTCTGAAAATGGGATCCTGCTTGGAAAAATAATATTTTTAACCCTCAGTTTGAAATATGCACTCTTGCTTTTAATCCCACTTACTAGTAACTAAAGTCTTAGCCAGGTTTGGTGACACACTCCTTTAACCCCAGAATTTTGGAGAAAGAGGCAGTCAGTCTCTGAGTTCAAGGCCAGCATAGTCTACACATGGTCTACTGCGGGTCTCAGCTTGACCCCCTAACCTTTGACCTGAGTCACCTAAGACTATCAGAAAACACAAATATTTATAGTACGATTTATAACAATAGCAAAATTAGAGTTGTAAAGTAGTAGCAAAAATAATTTTATGGTTTGGGGTCACCACAACATGAGGAACTATCTTAAAGAGTCACAGCATTAGGGAGGGTAGGAACCACAGACATAGAGAGTCCAAAGTCTGCCAGAGCTGAAGACCCTGTCAATAAAAAAAAAAACAAAAAAACAACTTAATCATGTTTGTTGTTCATAATGTGTTTTGACTTTTTTGATTTCTGCTCTATTACAATCTTCTTTCTCTGCTTTAGAAAATAAATTGGGATGACTTAGCTGCCAAAAAAGTGCCTGCTCCATTTAAACCAGTGATCCGGGATGAGTTAGATGTGAGTAACTTTGCTGAAGAGTTCACAGAAATGGACCCTACCTATTCTCCTGCAGCCCTGCCTCAGAGCTCAGAGAGGCTGTTTCAGGTAATGTGCCAGTGTGCCAGGTGTGCTTCAGAGAAAGTCAGTTTTCCTAGTAAAGGGTTTTTGTTGGTGTCTTGCAATCAGGGTTCCGTGATTGTTTCAGAATTAAATGCAGAGATATGTTGAGGTTCTACCATGAAGCTTACAGTTTGCTACATAGCAGATTTATTAGTTTTCTTGGGTTTATTTTGGGAGCTTCTTTGCTGCGGGGGGGGGGGTTGTTTTGTTTGTGAGACAGGAGAAGGTGGAATTTCACTGTTTTGTTTTTTATTTGTTTTAATGGGATTTTTTTATTTGTTTTTTTGTTTGTTTGTTTGTTTTTTGAGACAGGGTCTTGATATGTAACCCTGGCTGTTCCAGGGGTCACTATATAGAACAGGCTTGAACTTGCTTCTGCCTCCCCATTGCTGCCATCAAATGTGTACACCAAAACCTAGCCTGTGTTTGTTTTTTAAGAGTAAATATTCATTTTATACTTGAGAATTCATTTTTGTTGAGACTTATATGGAAATTATGATGTTACTTTAGTTTTTACTCTATTCTTATAAAATATTTAGTATTAAACCATATTGTTAAAGACTGGGTTTGTAGGAGGCTTCTTTGTATAGAGCAACAGGGAAAGATGAGGACGGCTAAGGGAAGCCAATAACTGATCTGGAGGAGCAAACAATGTGAGTAAAGTACAGCAGAGGTGTGACGGCTGATGTTTACAGTTTGACAGAATCTGGGGCCACTGAGGAGTCTAAAGAAGGGATTGGCTAGATTAAGTTGGTGTCTGAGCATGCCCATGAGAGGTTTTCTCCTCTCTCCTCTCCTCTCCTCTCCTCTCCTCCCCTCCCTTCCCCTCCCCTCCCCTCCCCTCCTCATTCCTCCCTCCCTCCCTCCCTCAGAGATTTTCTTAATTGTGTACACTGAAACGGGAAGATAAGCCCTGAATTTGGAAAGACCAGGGATGGGTCCTGTCCTGGATGAGAAAGAAAAAGTGATATTGATCACAAGCATCCATTGTTCTCTGCTTCTTGACTCTTGAGTGCGATGTGGCCAGCAGTCTGTAGGTAGCTCTTGTCTCTGTGGTTTCCCGGCAGTGATGGATTATAACTGTGTGCTAAAATAAGCCATTTCTCCCCAGGTTGTTTTCATCTTTGTTTTAAAGATTTGTTTTTAGGTATGTGGGTGGGTGCAAGTGCCTACAGAGGCCATAGGAGATTGTTGGATCCCCAGAGCTAAAGTTCCAAGTTATCTGACATGGGTTCTGGGAACTGAACTCAGGTCCTCTGAAAAAGCAGCATGCACTTTTAATTACTGAGCCATCTCTTCACCCCCTGTATTTATTTGCTTGTTTGTTTATGTCAGATTTTATCACTACAATGTATGTGAGAAAATTTTATAATAAAACATTATTTTGTATCTTTAAAAAGTTAAAAATAATTTTCTTAGGAAAGGTTCTTTATCAGGTTTGATACTGTGCCTATTGAACTGTGTTGTAGCTGTGCTTTTCTGACCACTGTGCCTGTAATGTGGTTTAATCTGGCCATCCAGAGTGTCCCTCTTGGATATTCTATGTCACTAGAGTACCTGGCCAACCATGTGTAGATGTTTGTTAGTAAATCAGTAAATGTCATTGCACACAGTAATCATGCATTTTTTTATCACTGGTTTATCATATCATTCTCCCATTGGGCTTATTCCTTTTTCCAAAACTCAATTTTAAGTTTACGTATTCTAAAAACATAGAATACAAATCCAATATTTGCTAAATTAGAGATAAACCTTAATGAAACTTGCTATTTTTCTAGTTTGAAACAATACTTGGGCTCCTTTATTTGATGTGTTGACTGTATCTTTTTTGAGGTCAGTTGCATTTATAAATCAATATTATCATCATTGCAAAAAATTACAGGCTTGCGTCAGATTTGGGGATAAAATAGAGAGGAAGTCTTTCTACCTTTATTTTTGTATTGATCTAATTCTACCAGAAGATGGCATTATCTCCTTCTGAAAAGCATTTTTCTGTTGAGTTAATGCTGTATTTTGAATGAAAGTAAAATTATCCTCATCTGACCATTATTTATGAGAAGAAGAAATCACAATCTAGACTATGCCTAACTGTGAAACTACAAATCTTTGTTCTGTATTGTCCCTTCTCTTTTTAGGGCTATTCCTTTGTTGCTCCATCGATCCTCTTCAAGCGTAATGCAGCTGTCATAGATCCTCTTCAGTTCCATATGGGAACTGAACGTCCTGGAGTAACAAATGTTGCCAGGAGTGCAATGATGAAGGTATATAGGTGTGGTTGCCTCGGCTCTGTATTTGTGGTTTGTGTGAATGTTTAAATACTAACTGATGTTCTTAAGTCCAGTAAATTTAATAGATCATCGTTGAACTAAAGGGTAGTTTTAGAAGATGAATAAGTGAACTAGCAGTGTTTTCCCTAGAGGATCTTAGACATCATCTTGTATGAGCTCCTTTTTACAGCGATAGAGGACAGTGCATCTTCAACAGATATATACATGAATATATAAGTATACTAAATGGATTTTAATGATTAAATATATTACATTAAAGTTTGTTAATAATTACATGCTAATTTACAGCTTTACATATCCTTTGTGTACTAATCTTTTATTAAATTAAATGGTGTTGATTTCTTAATAGGACTCACCATTCTATCAACACTATGACCTAGATCTGAAGGACAAACCTTTGGGAGAAGGAAGTTTTTCGATTTGTCGAAAGTGTGTACACAAAAAAAGTAATCAAGCATTTGCTGTCAAAATAATCAGCAAAAGGTATGACCAGTCCTAGTGGTTCTTAAGTATTTATACCACTCAAGGAGTTCTGTACGTTAAGATTATGGAGAAGGAAGTCAACTGTATATTGTAAAACCTTTTACACACAGGCTTAACATTTACCTTACTAGCCGGCCCCTGATACTTCTAGCATTAGGATTTTCAAGTAATCAATTGGTTTTGGATATAAATCACAATCTGTTGTTTTCATGGCAAAATTTTCTTGTAGTGATGATATATTTAATCAGACTTACAGACTAGTTGAATATTTGAAATAATTTTCTCCAAAATTGTTTAGCCTCCTGGTAGCTTTGAAAAGAGAACAAGTCAGCTAGCTGTTCTGGCAATGGATTAAATCTTCATGATTGCATAATGTTACCAAATTGTCAGGCAAGAAGAGCATCCATCGCTTTGTATAACTAGTTCTTTCTGACTCAGAGGGAAGTTTTTCTTTAAAAAGTAAAGTTTGACTTTCCTGGTGGGTGGTATGATTCATTACTCTGACAAAGGTAGTCTGTATGCACTCTAAACAGTTAGGGATGGGGCACTGGCATCAAAGTCTGCTGGGAGAGACATGTAGATGTTAACTGTCTGGTTTTGCAGGATGGAAGCCAATACTCAGAAAGAAATAACAGCTCTGAAACTCTGTGAAGGGCACCCCAATATCGTGAAGCTACATGAAGTTTTTCATGATCAGGTATTTCAGTCCATGCACATGTACTAATTCATGTACACGGTTCAGTTTCTCACCAGTTTTATTGGTGCTACTGGGTGAGGATCAGGGACGTGCAGTAGGAAGGGAAGAGAAACCAGCACATGCTGCTCACCTCTGCCTCAGTTCTTCCTTTCATTTCAACTTTCCTCTAACCATTGTTGCCCTACTGACATGGTGAATGCCAGAGGGGCAAGAGCTCAGTGTGCCACTGTCACAGATTGCAGTGTGCTTATTGTGAGTGCAGCTGCCACCCACCATCACTTAACCCGTGCATATTCAACACTGGTGATTGTAAGCCTTCAGTATTCTTTTCACGTCTAGCATCAAATGGACTCTTAAGCCCAGTTAGTGCAAGCTAAAGGACACGAGGAAACAGAAAGGCAAAGATGCTCCCTTGCATCTTGTTCCAGGTGGCAACAAGTGCTCAGCCTCCAGGATAGGTCCTTCTATGATCTCTTCTACCCTTAGTTCTGTTTTCCAGCCAAAGTCTCACACAAAAACCTGGCACCTGGCCATCGGCGGAGTATCACTGTGACTGGTCTGTAGCACCTCTCAGTTGCCCCATTGCCACCTCCCATGCCTGAAATTGCTCCATTTCAGTATTCTTTTCTCTGACACAGGACAGACATCCCAGCCTTCTCAGGTCAGCATTAAGGCACAAATGCCAAAACTAGTCCTAAATATGTTTTGCTCTAATTTTAACATCAAAGGATCTGAGATTTATGAAGGCCATGAGACTTGTGCCAGGATCACAATCAGTGAAAATCCAGTAGGGAGAACCTGTTCTGGGCACTTACCATTGTGTTGCTAGGACATTGTTGACTAGAATAGCTGGGACTTGTTTCTGAGTACTAAGAATGACTCACCATGGTGATATCAGGTGGAAGCAGGAATACATCATAAATTCTATTTTGCTGCCAGTTATCAGTGTATGGTCCAAGCACTGTACCATAAACTCTACATGTATCATCTTTGTCCTTGCCTTAACACTGTGAACTCAGAGAACAAAACTCAGAAGGTCAGTGACAGTTTTACAGTGTGTTGATGGTGAAGCTGGTATCTGAGCCCCACCCTTACAACTTCAGAACCCAACAAACTTTTAATTACTTTGCTCTGCTGTCTTAGAGGAGGCAAAACCCAGCCTTTTTATGTGAAGAAATAAACATCTAAATGGGTAAGATCTTCTTCCTCTTGTTCTCATGAGAAGAGATGCTTTTGAACTCTGAGAATGCTCTCCTTGCTTCTCCACTGCCTACTCAGATTCTCATGGGAACAATAAGTCCCCTGTCCATTCAAGGTGCACAGTAAAAGACAGTGTCCTGTTGATGCAAATACAGAGAATATTAACCTCTCCATCAAGAAACCGATGGATGGCCTTAGACGCTCACACCTATAGTTTTGTGTCTGTGACCCTCACTGTATCTCAGCCCAAACATTGGATCTTGACTCTTCTGATTAATGTCTTATCTCAAGAATTACATTCCTAGTTTTTAAACTTATGTTCTAAGTTGATTGTTGGCAATTTTTAAAAATTCAAGAGACACTAAAATAGAAATTTTCTTAAGATATAATGCTGCATGTAGTAGTATATAATAATTATTATGCTATGCATTTTTTGAAATATGTGTTTAGTTTTTCCTATGATAATGACACAGTTGATCCTCATATCTATACAGTCCTATTTTTAAACTAATAATGATGTTGATTAAGGGTGGGTCTTCAGACTTTGGCTCTACAGTAATGGTGATCATTTTGTGTGCCATGATCTGTTTTACGTACTCTGTGTGTTCCTAATTGCTGTTATAACAGAATTACCACAAACTTAATATATTCACTGTTTAGACAATGAATGGAGACAATAAATCCAAAATTAGTCTTACTGATTTGCAGTCATAGAGTAGACAGAGCTGGCTCCTTCTGGAGACTCTGAGAGACAGTTTGTGTACTTGACTTCTAGTTTCTGGAGGCCACTTGTTTTCTTTGGGTTGTTGCCCTTCTATGAAGTATTCCAATCTCTTGCTTCCATAGATTAATCCCATACCTTAGATGCTGGTGAATAATTCAGGGCAATCATCCCATCTCAAGAATTTTAATCATAGAGACTGGAGAGATGGCTCAGTGTCTAAGAGCACTGGCTGCTCTTCCAGAGGCCCTGGGTTTAATCCTCAAAACCCATGTAGTCCCATGGGATCCAGTGCCCTCTTCTGGTGTGCAGACACATATGCAAACAAAACACTCATTTATGTACATGCAAACTTTTAAGAAAAATGAATCTTAATCATGGACTGGGCTTGGTGGCACACAATCCCAGCACTCAGAAACAGAGACAAACAGATCTTAAGTTCAAGGCCTGCCTAGTCTACATAGTGAGACCCTGTCTCAAAAACATAAAACAAAAGTCATAAAGACTATTAATTATGACTACAAAGTTCCTTTTGCCCTCTAAGATAAAAAAAAAACAACAACAACACAGGTTTGGAGATTAGGACATGGCTATCTGGAGGGCCATTATTCAAGATACCATCTGTAGCTTTCTTATTACCCACATTTCATTGATAAGGAAAGGTCCTAGAGTTTATAAAGGTAAAACTACATCCTGAAGATTGTTTTTGATCGTCCCTGTACATTTTATTCATAGAAATAATGCAAAGCATAATAAATATGAAACAAAGTATTGAATCAAGATAATGCCAGTAGAGTCAAAAACAATTGTTTTAAAAGAAATATACACAATGAGTTATAGATACTTGCAGTGAATAGCTACAAGAATCTTGTAATTAATCAAATTATCAAACAAAGTAAGCTTTCAGCTAGATGAGTGTTGGCAGTTGTACTAGTTGGTAATCCTCTGGATCATTTCCCGTAGATTATCAGATTATTGTCAGCTCAGTTCATATTTTTAAATGAAAATATAAAAACTCAAGGGAGAATATTAGCACTGAGTTCAAGTGAAAGGAAATGAAATAAAGGAAAAGATTTTGAAGATTTTGCTGAAATTCTTGAAACTTTTTCATTGCCAGAATTGAATTCTAAAAAGCTACATTATCCTTTAGCTCTTTCTTCTAAATGCAGGGATTATTGTTGGTTGTTTAAGCAAGGGATTATTTAAATTTGCTAATCAGTAAATACTCTATACGACAATACATGTCTACACCTTTTCAGTGGGCTACATATTATTCTTTCTTCTTTCTAGCTTCATACATTTCTCGTGATGGAACTTCTGAATGGGGGAGAACTGTTTGAGCGCATCAAGAAGAAGAAGCACTTCAGTGAGACTGAAGCCAGCTACATCATGCGGAAGCTTGTCTCAGCTGTGAGCCACATGCATGACGTTGGAGTAGTGCACAGAGATCTGAAGCCTGAGGTGTGACAGTGTGCTCTCTTACAGTCTGACCTGTAGTCATTATTAGCTAGCCCTCAGGTAGTCGTCAGGCTTTCGGATGGTTCTCTTTCTCTTGTGCCAGTAAGTAAACACTGGAAGATGTTTCTTAGGGTTTTTTTTTCCCTCTTTCTTTTCTCTTTTCTGTGCCAGTTTAAAATAAATTTGTCCTCTTTTTTTCCCTCTTGCCAGCTGATCATCTTGAAGTTATATTTGTAAGTGTGAGGGCCTTTTATGGGAAAGATACTTCATGCAACAGTTGTATACTAAAAATAGCAATGGAAAATTTTGTAGCAAAAAATAATAGCCCTTATATATGTATTCCATCTTGGGGAGTTTGTTCGCTTGATGATGTATTTTGAAACCTTATTTTTCACATTTTTAAATCAAACTGATAGCTCCTAAACAATAATGTGTGTAAATCTATTCTACATAATTACACACAAGAATTAATAAGGCTGTCCTCTCTCTATGTGCTTCTGTACACTCACACACTGTGGTATTTATAGACCTGAAGAGCAGTGAAGAGCAACAGCTTTTTATATTTCTTTCAGAAGGTTAATTAATGAAGAAGGTTTTAACTCAGAATGATCCCTTTTTGGTATCAAAAATATGAAATTTTCTCCCTTTTTAAAAACAAGTAGTATAAAACTTGAAAAACAAAAGCCATTGACTTTTTAAAGCCAGTTAATCATCCTTCACTGTATGAGAAATTATACAGATTTCTGATCTAAAATAGAACATTATTTTTAATAATGTGATTATAAAGTTCACATTATTATGTACTTAAATCTATTCTACATAATTATAGATTATAATCACATTATTATAAAGTTCCCATGTGATTATAAAATATTTTCAAGTCTATTTAAAATATTAAAGAGTTTGATGTTCCTTTTTTATTAAACCAGAATAGTTCTGTAAAAGCAACTTTGTCTTAAATTATTAAAAGATATTTTAAGAATGGAAATATATACATTCAAATACACAGTTATCCCTCTGTGTCTGTGAAGGACTGCTTCTGAAATCCAGAAATGCAGTATCTTACATAAAAATGTACATTATTTTCACATAGCCTACATGTATCCTTTTCTGGACATTATATCCTCTCTTTATATTACTTACAGTATCTAATATGCTATAAATGCTATATAAATAGTTATACTCTCTATTTTAGGGAGTATGACAAGAAAAAAGTGTATTTTCTAGACAGTTGTTTTGCAGGTTTTGGAGGGGTTGTTTGTTAGTTTGTTTTTTAATCCATAGTTGGTTAAACCCACCGTTATGGTCCTCAGGGATACAGAAGGCTGGTTACAATTGGTTTATTCCTTTACAGGTGTTAAATTTCTGTACTTTATATTACTTTTATTCCTATTGCTACTAATTAATCAGAAGTGACTTGTGTCTTACAAACTTGCAACTATGATAACTCCCCCTCTGCTCCTTCATCATAGTTCTCACTCTCCTACGTAACACCCACTGAAAACATGGTGCTCTGTGCCTTGGAGATTAGCTGTCTATTTTTAAATGTGAAAGCACACCACTTAAATGTTTGCTTGATAGACAAGGAACAAGCATGTAGTTTTTAATGGTAAAGATCTGTTCCATGACTGTATAGAACTCATTTTCACATGTTTTATTCTTTGATAACTGGCCATCTGTCAGCTCATGAGTCTCAAATGAGGCACATGTCCTCTGCAGCAGAATTTAAATTTGTCTTCCTACTTTCCTGATAAAAAAGATACTTCTGTAGCTTGAAATGAAGCAAAATTGTTGGATTATACAGCATGTTCCACCACCATTTTATTCTTAAGCTAGGTTTTAGGAAAGTGATGATGTACCTTTGAACTAACATTTTCCTAACCATAGCTCTCACTTTGACTTTTAAATGGCAGAGTATATTATTTCCAAACTAAAAATTTAATTCCTTTCCTATGTAGCATTTTAGGTCTGACTATTTTTGGTAGATGGTTAAATGGCATTCTTTTTCTGCATAGACATATCTCTTAAGTTCTAGGTGTAAATCAGACAAATTTAGAAGCTGGCTGACATTCTTAGGCTGCTTTGTAATCTTCATATGATCTTCTTAAAAGATTAAGAAAAGTTCTCTATATGGCAGTATTTTCAGGCAGAAATTGAAATGTGGATAGAAGTGAATCATTTGTTACTCCCTACCATTCCTGACCATGCACACCCCATGGAGAACTGTGTGACACTGCACTTCCTACCTTAGGACAAGAGGTAGGAAGTGAGCAGTGTGCTCTAGTGTACATGTTCTCTAATATGATGAATGAAGTCATCAGCTTAAAGTGAATGTGCCTCCCCCTCATTTCCTCCAAGAATTAAGACTAAAGAAGTTCTTCACTAGCCTTAGTGGAATAAAGTTGTCATTTCCAGGGTCTTGGCAGGCCCTGTGGAGGAGAAGCCAAATGTGCTTCTCCAAAGATGTGTAGTACACTGCCTGGCACTGCAGAGAACCCTAGGTAGGACTGCTGAAGGACAGGTACCTATCTCCAAGAAAACACCTGTGAGCTATGACTTCCATTGTCAAAAATGGAAGTCTGGGTATTGTATGATAGAAAATTTAAGAAAACTGTTCAATTTTTTTTTTTTATTTCTTTACTTTTCCTTCTATGATGCCGTAAAACAATCCCACACCAGTTCAGAATTAGGATAATAAAAGGGTTACTTATTTAAGGGGAAAACTTACAAATCACCATTGTAAACAACAGTCCTCTGAGTATAAACAGGAACAGAGTCCAGCAGCTGGAACAGGAGGCAGAAGCAAGAGAGTGGGCGCAAGGTTCCCACTGCTTTTTAAACTCTTAAGAGACCACGCCCAAGTAGGCTGGTATCTTAAAGGCTGTTGGCTGAAGGAGCAGAATGGTGCTCCCACAGCACTTCTACTTCATTGCTCTTTTTCATATTAACTTTAAGTTTTTCCCTTTTTTAGAATTTCATAAGTGAGTACTGTATTTACGTCATTTCCGTTCTTCTTCCCACTCGAGCTGCCATGTCCCCTCACTCACTCTCTGACCGAGACTGAATAATTTATCGGGGGTCACCCCTGGAGAAGGCTGCTTCTCCCTTTCTCGGCAGCCACTCATTGACCGTAGCTCCTTGTCTAGGACTGGGGCTTTGTGAGAGTTCCCTCGTCTGTGCTGGAATATCAACTGTTGCTATCACTGCAGGTCTTGATTAGGCAGTGATTTCAACCTACCTAACCATCTTTCTTATTTTAGTCATTGAAACATTATGAAATGTTCTTTGCTTCAGCTAGATAAGCAAGAAAGAAAATGATTTCCCAGAACTGGAATCCTTTAATCACTAAGAGCATAACACTGTCTAAAAACAAAATAATCAGAATACAAAGTCAAAATTATTGAAGGAGCCGGGCGTTGGTGGCGCACGCCTTTAATCCCAGCACTCGGGAGGCAGAGGCAGGCGGATCTCTGTGAGTTCGAGACCAGCCTGGTCTACAAG
>NC_022009.1:36574227-36587187 GCF_000317375.1 Microtus ochrogaster | reverse complement strand
CTTTAATCCCAGCACTCGGGAGGCAGAGGCAGGCGGATCTCTGTGAGTTCGAGACCAGCCTGGTCTACAAGAGCTAGTGCCAGGACAGGCTCCAAAAACCACAGAGAAACCCTGTCTCGAAAAACAAAAACAAACAAAAAAAATTATTGAAGGAAGTTAGTATGATTCCAGTGAATACATAAATGATAAAAAGCTAAAAGGCCTTCTTGTTCACATGGAGAAAATCTGAATCGATCAAACCCACCACAGCATTCCTTAGCTAACCCAGAAGCAAGGCTTTAACTCATAAATTCCGTAAAGACTGAGAGAGGTGAGATAGCTGTAAAAGAAAGTTTTAAAGTTCGTTAGCTGATTTGGTTCCCAAGGTTTATAGAAGTAAATCTTCTCTGCCTGGGTGGTTAAGTGGGCCAACAGCCTGGATGACAGTGCTTTGTGCTTACAACATGGTTTAGGTTCACTGTGAAGACCAACAACAGCTCAGAAAAAGACCTATTTCAAAATACTGATGGTCGTTAACAATGAGTTGGTCACAAGGAGCTTTGCTGAAGAGCTGCATCAAACAAATGTATGCTAATACAGTACCCATTAGGCAGCCCCTATATCAAATAGTCATGCTATTTAAGACATACACTAAAGGTTAGAGCTATTATAGATCATAATTCTTGGATGGATTAGAGCAGATCCATCCAAGTGGCCAAATGAAAGGAAGAGTCACATATCCCTTACTTTAAAAGAAGTGACAAAATTTATTGAGGAGGGCAGGTAGAAAAGACGGACAGTAGAGGCACAAGATGCCTTGTCTTTGACCTCCACTGTCTGCCACTTTATAGGGCTCGTGATTGACCTAATTTCAATATTCTGTCTCAGGGAATAAATTGGCCTGGGGAAGGAAGAAAAATGGGAGCCATCTGTCCAGTGATAGTGTCAACACATGTTTATTGATTAATTCACCATCATGCATGCAATTCATGGTCCCCAAAGCATAGATAGCAGTAATAGTAATAGTAATAGCAAAGATTACTAGTCACTGGGACTAGAAAGATGGCTCAGTGGTTAAGAGCACTTGTTGATCTTCCAGGTTCAATTCCCAGCACCCACATGGTGACTCACAGCCTTCTGTAACTATAGTTTCAGAGGAGCTAACCCCTTTTTGTAGCTTCTAAAGGCAGCAGACACAGACACTCCTGTAAGCAAAACATTGATCTACATAAAAAAGTGAATAAATAAATTTAATCTTTAATTCTTGAAGACCACTGGTCACAGATCACCACATAAATGTGGTAGTGGTGAAAAGCATATTGTGAGAAGTCCCCAGATCTGACAGACACGGCCTGTTGGGGAATGGTGTTGAAAGGTTTCCTCAGCATAGGGCCATCCCAAACCTGCAGACTGTTTTAAAAAAGCAGCCTAATTTTTATAGTTATACTTTTTATATTTTTTGAGTTATACTTGGGTTTACCTATACCAGGCCCTAGGGACAGCGTCATTAATGAAGTAGACAGAGTCCTCACTTTTACATAATTATAATGAGAAGGACCAGACATTCAGCTAAAGATATAGAAATGGTAAGTACCATAAAAGAAAAGTAAACCATGATGGGAGAAAATAGGAGTAACTGGAACTTCAGTTTGGTAGGATGGGTAGGGCAGCATCTGTAAGTGAGGATTGTACAGGAGTCAGGCTGCAGTGAAATGCGGGGTGCTAGAGGAAACTGAAGACAAACTCAGACGGGAAGTGGAGACAAGGGAGACAATGGAGACTTGAGAAGAAGCACAGTGTGTTGTTTTTCAGTCTGCTTAGCTGCTGCACTAAGTCTACTGATATTTTAGCTACCTTCTGTGGCCCCGCTCGTCTCTGTTAGTGCCCTGCTGCCTGCAGCCTGGTGGAACTTACTGTCTTGCCAGCACCGCTCCTGCCTAATGTGGTTTTTAATCAAGTCCATCATTCTTTTTACCAATAAAGACTTGTGAGTCAGGTGTAGGGGTGAAAATCTGCTAGCTCAGAGAGGTCTGAGAAGCAACTTGCTAACTGGCCAAAGACTCAAGAGAGTGTCTCTTCAACTGTCCTAAATCAAAAAAAGATCGTGAAACTCCAAGTCCCTCCCTACTCCTCCCTGTGCATTTCTCTATCTTCCTGGCTTCTCCGTACTCTCTGTGACTAATTATTGTCACCTAGTCCTTGCTCTGCCTCCTCATCCAAGGTTGATTTTATTAACACGGTCTCAGGGTTCACAGTATAATCAAATAGTTGAAATGATATAGTTGAAAAGTATCTGACATTAAAAACTGAAGTGATACAAAACAGTATAAAGAAGAGGTCAGTGGTGTGACGTCAGCTCCCAGAGTCCCACGAGACTGATTGAGTCAGACAGTGTTCCATAGATAGATTAGCAGATCTCTTGCCATTTCAATGAGAATCTAACCAGAGTTTTGGCATCTTACAGAATTTATTGTTCACTGATGAAAACGACAATCTAGAAATTAAAGTAATTGACTTTGGGTTTGCACGCCTCAAGCCACCTGACAACCAGCCCCTCAAGACCCCGTGCTTCACCCTTCACTATGCGGCACCAGAGCTCCTGACGCACAATGGCTATGATGAATCCTGTGACTTGTGGAGTTTGGGCGTCATCTTGGTGAGTTTGTCCTAACAGTCACTAAGCCTAGTCAGTGCTTTGGTGGCCTTAGCCCCTGCTGGTGTTTTTCTTAAGTTCATGAAAAGGCTGAATGTGCTGGCTTGTTTTCTGTATAACCAATGGAGGTCCCACAGAGGTATATTTCAACTTCTTAAAGCCTATAATAGAGAAAAAAAGCATAAAATTGAGTTATTTTGGAAGATCTCAGTTGCTGTGGTTCGTATAAAGTATACATTGTTGTTTTTAAAGAAGCAGTGTTGTGTTTACATAGACATATTGTATGTTAGATATAATGTGAAAATAGTGATTCCTTAATAAAAACACATAGTCTCGAAATTCCACACTAAAAATGTAAGTAAACAAAATTGTTTAGGATAAATTGCCAAATTTAATAGATATACCTTATAGTAATATGAGGAGCATGCTCTTTTCAAAATGTGCATGATGAGAGACTAGAGACACCTCCACATATGTTTACCTCAAAATAGCTTTACTTGGTCTTCATATGAGCATGTTAGGGAGGAACTTCCAGACACTACAAAAAAATATAGCTGAAAATCACATCTCGCCAGTCAAAGACGATGCCATGGGAGCTTCTCTCCCTTCCCTTGCTAAATGGATGTGGGTTTTTAAATGTGCCTTTGTCTACACATGTGTATACATGGAGGGTGGCTGTTTATATTTTTAAACCAAATGAGTTATATCTGTAATTTGAATCTCCGAAATTTATTGAACCATTTCTTTGGCAATGAACAATTAGTATTTTCTCCTCTTTTTTTTTCACTAATTATAGGCTGTAAGAATGAATCTTTTTCATATATATAATTGTACTTGTTTCACAGTTTCCTTAGAATTCCCAGGAGGGCATACATTTTATTGTTGTTGTTTTGTTTTTTGTTTTTCGAGACAGGATTTCTCTATGTAACGGCCCTAGCTGTCCTGAAACTAGCTCTTGTAGACCAGGCTGGCCTCAAACTCAGAGAGATCCGCTTGCCTCTTCCTCCAGAGTGCTGGGATTAAAGGCGTGCCCCACCACCGCCCGGCAAGCATACATATTTTTATTTTAGCATAGATGCCTAGATTTTCTTCTGTCAGGCTTTCCAGGCCCAGTACTCATCATCAGCTGCATGTGAGCACATTGGATGTCCTCTGTTTTAACCTTCAGCTGTACCCCACTGTTCTTAAGTTTGCAGGCATTTTTTTGATGAGTATCCAGTCTGAGCATCTTTTCATACAAGTAGACATTCATGTTTTTATGTCATGAGTTGCTGTGTATGAGTTTGCCTGTTTTTTTTTACTAGGCAGCTTTTTGTTACTGAGAAATAAAATAAAACTCTGATGGAGCTTTTTAACCCTTGCCTGCCATCAGTCACTGGAAATGTTTCTCTGGCATATCTTTTGTTTATAGCAAATAGGATTTTGTTTTTATTTTTAGGGAAGTTTCAAGTAGAGAATTGTTTTGTTTTTAATTTCCATGTGGTAAAATATGTCAGTCTTTTCTTCATGGTGTGTGGCTTTGATGTCAATTGTCACTACCCCTGCCCTCACTCAGGATTACAAAAATACTCTTCTAAACTTCCTCTAGAATCACTGTCTTATTTTTGTGCTTCAGTCTGTGCTCCATCTGGGGTTTATTTTGGTGTCGGTTTGTTTTCTCCCAGTGGCTAGCCACTTGTCCCAGCACACTGGCTCTTTATTTTTAAGCCTTATATGGCTTTCATCTGAGCAATTTATCATTCATCGCTTTAAACTAAACTTGCTTATTTAGGGATAAGAAATTTTGGTAAAAGTAAACAGCAACTTTGGTTGGAGAGTTTTAAGGACTTAACATTGTTGACATTTTCATTAGTAGCAATGTCCTTAAAAATGTAAAAAAAAAAAAAACCCTTTATGTTTCATACTTTCTTTTTCATTATAAAGAAGATAGTACTTTAAGCCTATTGTGACCATCAAGCTCTTTTAAGGTTTTCAGAGCCTCAGACCGGCAAAGAAATGTAGTCAAGCTCCTAATTATTTCATATATATTTCCCATCTGGAAAGACAAGGGCGGAAATCCCCTGCCTGTTAGATCGAATGGTGAAATGTTTAAGAAAAACAGAATAAAAATCAGGTTAATGGTGTCATAGAGCATAGTCATAGTATACAGACTGTGGGCACTGCTGTTGTACAGAGTAACAAGTTTTTCAGTAAATAATTTACAAGGAAAAAAAATGTTATGAGACCAGGCGTGGTGGCTCATGTCCATAATCCCAGCACTCAGGAGGCTGAGGTAGCAGGACTTTCAGGTTCCAGGCCAACCTAGGCTACAGTGTGAAATGCTATCTCAACAAAACGAGGTAAAGTGTAAACCTACACATTAGAGACCCTTAAGGAAGAGTATTTGTGTTTTATTCAAGTCCTGATTCCAGAAAAAAACTAATTTAAATTGTTCATTAAATTTGCATTCTAAATATAATTGATATAGCTATAGTTACAGTATATCCTCATGTATATAATACAATGAGGAAAATATGGATGTCATTGGATATTGAATACTACAAAGAATGACTGATAATTTTTTTAGGAGTGACAAACAGTATCAGATTGTGGTTTGTTAAATTCTTGCCTTTTGTAGGTACAAGAAAAAACAGTTACAGAAGAAAATAAACAAAATCACTAACTGCATTAAATGATTCAAAAAAGTTTTCTAATGTTCTCATATAAATGAATGTGTCTCAGACATCTAGCTCCTAACTTATCCTGCAGTAAGCATAGCAAGCACGAAATTTATTTGGAGTTCTGGTTTACCTTGGAATTAGATGCCCCTCTTTCATCTTGCATTTAATAAATAGGAATGTTTTAAAATGAAAATAAATTATATTACCTTTATTGAATCAAATAAATTATTCCAAGGAAAGGGTCCTATGTGATTTTATCATAATCTAGTATACACCAAGAATACATAGTCATTGTCTGAAATGCACAGGACCTTAGTTAAAGTATAACTTGCACAGCCTAAGTCTGCTTGTACTGCTGTCTCATAATACTGCAAGCTGGATGAAACAACAGAGACTTTTTTATCATTTCGAAGCTAGAGAGTCCAAGACCACAGTGTTTCGATTATTGTCTGATGCGGACCCTCCCACTGGGTTACAACTGGCTCCCTGCTGATTCTCTCCTCCTTAACCTTTCCATAGCACATAGGCACATAGGCAGAACTCTCTGGTGTCCTTTCTCCTAAGGATCAGGACCTTCACGCTTAACTTCTTTCATACTCATTGCCTCCAAAAAAGTGTTTTTCTCAAAAATAGTCATGTTGGGCATTCAGCGTCTAAATTTAGGGGAGATAAAACTTTCCATCCATAAGACAGTATTCATAAAACAATGGGCCATTGTATAGCATGACTATGAAGTAGCACATGATTCCATATAAAACATTTTATCCAAAGGTTTTATTCTTGTTTGATGTTTTTCTTTGCTCCCAAATCTTTACTCTTATTTTTTAATTAAAGAATATAAGAGAGGGCTGGAGAGATGGCTCAGTGGTTAAGAGCTTTGCCTGTTCTTCCAAAGGTCCTGAGTTCAATTCCCAGCAACCACATGGTGGCTCACAACCATCTGTAATGAGACTTAGTGCCCTCTTCTGGCCTGCAGAGATATATGCATTCAGAACACTGAACACATAATAAATAAATAAATCTAAAAAATATTATAAAAAAAGAATATAAGAGAATACTGTGAATGTCTAAGATTTTGTTGCATTTGCTTTTTATGATCCCCTGTGTGCATGCTCTCTGTCCATGTGTGCGTACACATGTAAGATATACATTGAAAAAGACTCACATATATGTGTGTATAATCACATATGTATACAGTTATATCTTTGGTTTTTGCTATACTGCTTGCAATTTAAGACAGAAAATTGTTCTTAATGGAATTTGAAGACTAGATGTTAAACAAAAATCATGAGATATCATCCCCCACTTATGGGGCTGATGTAGTTATAAAGATAATTTTCAATTTTGATGTCAGAAAAACCATACCACTTCATTTTACAGGTCTTTGAAGTGTGTGGGTTACCCTGGCGATAGAAGACAGTCTTTCAGGTTCAGTAATGCTTATTGGAGTATCCGATAAATTATGTTCTTGGAGCTAGCTCATGGTATTAGCTTATTGGCATGGCTTGACAGTGCTTTTTGCAGTCATCCTGATATTTTACCTTCTTTTTCCATGGCAGTATACAATGCTGTCAGGACAGGTACCATTTCAGTCTCATGACAGAAGTTTAACCTGTACCAGTGCGGTAGAAATCATGAAGAAAATTAAAAAGGGAGACTTCTCCTTTGAAGGAGAAGCATGGAAGAATGTGTCCCAAGAGGCTAAAGATTTGATTCAAGGTAAGACACTCAAGAAATCTGGTATCTATTCCAGAAACCCATGAGTATTTTCAAAATCTTGCCAAGTGGCTTGTTTTCTCTTTTCTGGAACTTTCCCTTTATAAGCTCATCCCCGTTTCCAGTATGAGAAATTGGCTCCCGCTGGCATCCCAACCTAACAGAGTCAAAACAAACCTTGTCTTTTTTCTTCTGTGCTTTCCCCACAAACACACTCTACTTCTATCTGTTTTCTTTTGAATGATGGCACTGCCCTGAGCCAGACAACAGAAACAGAAACCTTGATGTCACCCTGACTGCCTGCCTCCAGCCACTTAGTGCTACAACTCTATAAGTTGCCTGGTTCCCACCTTTCTGCCCATAGGCTACTGCCATCATTTCTCTGCCAGTGGCCTTACAGCATCCTGTCAACCCACCCCACATAGCTTTCCCACCACTCCTGTACCAACAGAAAGACACAGTCATCATACCTTTCCTTGGGGCAGGGTGGAGGGATTATTTGAAGACTCTCTGTTAGCTTTGCATCCACTCCTTAGCCTGGCCTTCAAAACTAGCCTTTCAGGTCCTGGCTTGGCCTGCCTCTACTTCCTCATCACCCTATCTCTGCCATTGCTGAATTGTTGAATTCCTCCAATAGGTCAAGCTTCACACACGGCCTTCTTAATCATTGCAGCCTCTCTCAGTCTAGCTCCTCCTTCTCATCATGTGGGGCTTATTTCCTAGAAACCTGTAGGCTAACACATGCCCTGTGTTTAGCTCGTGTCTTATGCATTGCTACTGCACTAGTCCCCTCAGATTAGAGTAGCTGTCTTTGTCTCTGTGTCTCTTGCTCTCTCCTTTTTGAGTGTCTGTCCCTAAGTCTCCAGTGCCATACCACATCCCGTATCCTAGAAAATGGCTAGGGAGTGTTTGGTTTATATGGGGCTTACTGAGTCACAGTAGCGTCTTTTGAGGGGTGGTTTTCTCCTGGTTGGAAAGCCAGGTAGCTTACATACAGCCTCATAGACATAGCCTCTTGTGACCTTTCCTTAAAATTCAGTGTCCTCTAGCAGGCGAAGGTGTATACATTTGTAGGAGGTAAAGGCTTATTGAAACCATCATGTCACAAGAACGTAATTGACCTTTTATATGATACTGATTTTAAAACTATGTTTAAAGTGGAAAATTATAAAATTAAAATGCCTTATTCCTGTAGGACTTCTTACAGTTGATCCAAATAAAAGGCTGAAAATGTCTGGCTTGAGATTCAATGAATGGCTTCAGGATGGCAGTCAGCTGTCCTCCAATCCTCTGATGACTCCAGACATCCTGGGATCGTCAGGAGCTGCTGTGCACACCTGTGTGAAAGCAACCTTTCATGTAAGACCCTGTTCTGTGCTCGTGGACAGTTTAGAGAGGGCTCCCAATCATGTGGTCTTACTGGGTAGCTTTGGAAACAATATCCACTAATACATTTAAAATAATTATGTACTCTTAATTTAGGAAGGGCATGAAGTAGATGAGTCATGCTGAATATAGATTGTAATCTTGACAGACTGAGATGGTACATTACTAACTTTGTCCCAAACAGATGCACTGATAAGTTCAGTTATTAGTGCAAGATGAGTTGAAAGAGGCGTAAAGGAATCTGGAGGGATTGTCCTGGGGAGAAAGAGTCACTGCAGAATAGGATTTGAAAGGTGATAAATGAATGGAGAGAATGGCTGCAGGAATCCCGTTCATAGCGGTGTAAGGTAAGAGGTCATCAGGTGTCATTGTAGCACTTCTCTTTAGAAAATGTTAAGGAAATGTAGGATAGAGTGTGGTGGCACACACCTGTAATCACAGTACCTGGGAGGTAGAGAGAAGAATCAGCCCCAAGTCACCCTCAGCTTCATACAAGTCTGTTCATACAGCCTGGTCTACTTGATAGCCTGTCTCTAATTAACATAAACAGGCTGCAGAGATGACTCAGTAATGAGGAGTAATTAATAGCGCTGCCTGCTCTTGCAGTAGACCGGTTAAATTTCCAGCACTCATATGACAGACAGCTCATAGTATTATGTAATTCCAGTTCCAGGGGACCCAGTGCCCCCTTCTGGTTTCCACAGGCGCAGACATACATGCAGGCAAAACACCTGGTCATATAAAATAAAATATTTTAAATAACAAGGAACAGTGAGAAGTAATCATGACTCTGGGACAGCTGAGCTGGTACAGGTTACACAGTTACCTGGTGCCATGTTACCAGTCTGTCATGGATGAGACCCTGCTCCACACCCAGCTCTGGAGAACTTTGTCCTGGTCTTAAGGACTGGATGAAAAGTTTTCCCAGCTCTGTTCCTGTTCCAAGAGCAGCTTGTGGTTGCCAGAAAAGCTGTCTGCTAGACAGTCTGTAGTGCTGTTAGCCTCATGACTCCTTTTCTCCCCAGGCCTTTAACAAATACAAGAGAGAAGGGTTTTGCCTTCAGAATGTGGACAAGGCCCCTTTGGCTAAGAGGAGGAAGATGAAGAGGACAAGCACCAGCACAGAGACGCGCAGCAGCTCCAGTGAGAGCTCCCGCTCATCATCCTCCCATGGCAAAACAACACCCACCAAGACGCTGCAGCCCGGCAACCCCACAGACAGCAGTAACCCAGACACCCTCTTCCAGTTCTCGGACTGAGTGCCCTGGGAATGGAAGGCTGTCCTGGCTGACCTTTGCACCTTAGTTCCCTCAGCATGTGCCTGAGGTATGTTCTGTGCTTTAAAAAGATGTCTCCCATTGTTCTCATTGGAATCTGCCTCTTGATGAATTTTTTTTTCCGGGGAAACCTGTTTGGTATCCTCATCCAAAAGCACTGGACAGACAGCATTACTGTGAATAGAGGACACGTGATACTTTTTAGCCGACTAGCATGACGCCAGTTCAAGATTCTTCTTGAAACAGCAAAGGTTTCTATAATTTTAGTGACTGGTTAGATAAGTCACAGATTTTCACACATCAAGAAGACTTGATGACTTCTGCTATGCCAGGTGGACAAGGTTTTTAAGAGACTTGCACCCTTTGGATAGTGATTTTTCTCTGAAAGCAGAGAAAGGGTCTGTTTTCGAAAAAGACGCTATAACAAATTTTATGTGTGGCTTGTTTCTTAAAAGAGAATTTTAACTTATTGTTTTTATTTTATGGTCATATATGCTGATAACCTGCTACTATTAATCTTTTTCTAAAAAGTGAAAAAATATTTAAGAACCTAAGGTCCTGTGTTCTGCACTTGGGACCATCTGAGCTGCATGCTAAGCTATGTTTGTTTTTAATTTTGCACTACTCTTTCCTGGCAGTTTGTTTTAATGGCTGTTGCCAGAATTAAGGTACATCTCTCTTGGTTTTATGTAATATAGCACTTTATAAAATAGTATGAGTATTGCAGTCTGTCTTATAAGGTGCACTGTTTAAAGCATATGTACTGTACTTTGCCATTCTTTTCATTATCTACTTTAATTTGTCCTCACATCCCTCTCCTGCTTTCTATGCAGCAAGTGGAAAGGGACGTGTTGTATAATGACTCATTAGCCACTTATGCACCAACATGAGGAGAAGTAAAGGGAAATTATATTCAACACTGTGCTTCACATCTGTACACTGTGTTGTGCTACAGCGAGGCATTTTCTCCTGTAGTCATATATTATGTACATAATATTTTAGAACCATACCTATACTTGTTTTGAAATGTTTCTGTTAAATTTTAGATCCACAAAGCTTTTTATAAACTTACGCAGAGCACTTTTACTGCTCAAAAGTCCTGAATTGATACAGATGACAAGTGCTATGTCATAAAGACATTTCATTGAAAGACTGCTGCATTTTACAGTTAATACAAACTAATTAATTCCCTATGCAAAAGAGAAATTACAAGATTTGTATTTTTTTTCTTTAAAGCCATTACATGGAATGTCAGGACTGAGAACAATGATCTTTGCTGTGTTTACAAGAATCATGCTTAGAAAGATACTGCCACATGTCTACTTTACAGTTTGTTAGTGAGAGCTCATCAGGGTTAGTTTGGACACGATACCTATTTCTCTCTTAAGTGATAGCAGCATTAATTTCAACCAGTGATGAGTACTGAAAACACTGAATTCTGTGTAATGGTAGTATATTTATTACTAAATCAATGTATATATTAATAGTATAGGCAACAAAATGGCAAATATTAAAATATTTTCAAAAATTATATTATCCTGTTCACTTTTTGTTCACATTAATTACTGGGGATATTTTTTTGATACTCTGACTGGCCAAATGGCTATATAATTCTCATTGAGTCAATAAAAATTTTATACTCCTAGCTTTCAGTCATTTCTAGCAATGATAGGAAACTGTGAATTGTTAATAAAATATAGCTGTTTCACAAAATGTGATGCCCTTAGGCACAGACTTTTAATAAGAATATGTCCACTTATTTTTACACTGGATATATGTGGATTGTATTTGGAAATGTATAAGTTAGTTCTTGAAGTCATTTGTAAATATGTGTCCTGGTAGAAAATATGAGTTGCAGAGTACAAATTGAGAAGACTATGTTTCCAACAAAAAGTAATCCAGAAAAGTGATTCAGCCCTCCTCATGATTGACTAATTTATTGTGAATATTGGAAGTAGATGGACTTTTCATCTCATCACCTTGTGTCTTCTGGAGGATTTGATAGACACTGAGATGGGCAAAAGTCAGGTAGAATGAGAAGAAAGGGTAAGGCTCTCTGCAAACTGTTGAGCCTAACTAAACCATCTAGAAAAAATCCTCAGGAAACTCACAACCCAGGCCTGCAATAAGATGCTGCCACCGACACCCAATTTATAAGCCCCTGAAAGACAGCTCCTAACGATCCCTTGCAGATTCTTTGTTAGTCAATAGCAAGTTGTCCTTTGAGAATCATAAAACTTTCATTTGGTCGTATCAGAAGTAAACAATAAAAATGCTTCTTGCAAAAAGATTAAGTGAAGGTCTGGAGAGATGGCTCAGCAGCTAAGAGCAGACACTGCTCATAGAAGGACGTGAATTCCATTCCCAGCATCCATGTCAGACAGCTCACCACAGCGTGGAGGAGCGCTAGCTCCAGGGCACTCCATGCCTTCTTCCAGTGCACAACACGTTAAGTGAGATGACTTCATTTTTGGAGAAAATAGAAGTAGATCAAACAAAATAAATGCCTGCTTTAAGTTCCCCTTATGACAATAGTCTTGGGGGTAGAGCCAAACCATCTGACCCTTCTTTATCGGTTACATTGTGTGTAATTTATGCCACTGCATATCCCGAGTCACACATTTTGTGACACATATGTCTACATTGAAAGGCAGGGATGATAAGGAAAGGGATGTGATGGGGAACAAAACTAAAGTGGTCAGGTTTTGGTGACTATGCCAGATCCTGTTGCTGAATGAACTAAGTTAGCTCTCATGAAATCCATCGGTTATCCCAGGCCGCTACAGAAACCATTAAACTATTGGAGTGAATTCCAGCATATTTATCTGTCTTGAAGGTGCAGGCTCATTTGTGCATGAAAACCGCCTTTTTCTTTTGAGGTTATTGCTAATTAAGTAATTATGCAAATGGCTGTATTTTAAATGTAAGGTGATTATTTTAAAGAATCCTACTAGGATAACAGTGAGTGATTTGTTCTTTTTTTATAATAAAGGGAATCATTTATCTAAATATGAACTCAAGTATTTTATGAAAGCATATAATTTATTGTCTACTTGTTCACTTTTCTTTCTTTCTTTTTTTTTCTTTTTTGGTTTTTAGAGACAAGGTTTCTTTGTGTAGCCCTGGCTCTCCTGGAACTCACTATGTAACCCAGGCTAGCCTCTAGCTCAGAGACCCGCCTGCCTCTGTTTCCTGAGTGCTGGGATTAAAGACATGTTCCACTACCGCTAGGCCACTTTTATTCTATTTCAGATGTCTATTTTTGTTAGATTTATTAAGAACAAGCTGC
>NC_022009.1:36562804-36566407 GCF_000317375.1 Microtus ochrogaster | reverse complement strand
GAGTGCTGGGATTAAAGGCATGCGCCACCACCACCCGGCTCTAAGTTAAATTTTTATGTTACTTACATTCTATGAGACAATCATCACATATTTATAATAAAATATCTTCAGTTTACACTGCTTCACCTCTCAAATGTCTTACACCTGAATGCCCCAATTTCTGGTCTTTATACTATGTGAAAGTCTGTTGCCACTTGATATTATCATTCATCACTAAAATGAACATCACAAGCTCTCAGGAAACGCAGGTCACTTTTTTTTTAGTTTGTTTTGAGACAGGGTTTCTCTACATCACTGTCCTGTAACTCAGTCTGTAGACCAGGCTGGCCTCAAACTCACAGAGATCCACCTCCCGATTGCTGGAATTTGAGGCATGAGCCACCATCCCCAATCCTCAGGAGTCACTTAATTTAAAATTCACAAATAGGCAGACCCATAAGATTCACAGAGGAAAAGGAAGTATGTCTCAGATGTAATAAGTATAACCTGATTGACAAAAAGAACTACTACGGCAACACAAGTTTTTTTGGTTTTGGTGGGTTTTTGGGTTTTTTTTTTTTTTTGGTTTGATTTGGTTTTGGGTTTTTTTGGGGGGTGGTTGGTTGGGTTTTTGTTGTTGTTGGGGGTTTTGGGGGGTTTTTTTGTTTTTGTTTGTTTGTTTGAGATTACATTTCTATGTTTAGCCCTGGCTATCCTGGAACTCACTCTGTAGACCAGGCTGGCCTTGAACTCACAGAGATCCGCCAGCCTCTGCCTCCCAAGTTCTGAGTTTAAAGGCCTGTGCCACTACTGCCTGTCTCTTGTGTTGTTTTTCAAGACTTGGTTTCTCTGTGTGTAGCCTTGGCTGTTCTAGAACTCTCTCTGTGGACCAGGCTGGCCTCAAAATCACAGCGAATCCACCTGCCCCTGCTTCCTGAGTGCTGGGATTAAAGGCGTGCGCCACTGAGCCCAGCTGCAACACAAGTCTTATTCACATCTTATTAAGTAACTTCACCCTCAGTTGTGACAGTCTTAGGAGAGAATGTTTTCCTTAACGACCAGCATGACGAGCATGATGCCACATACCTGTGATCGCAGCACTCACAAGGCCGAGGCAAGGTTAGGAGACCCAGGCGTGCCTGGGCTGCTTAGTGAGACCTTGTTTCGAAGAGGTGAAGGGGTGTGTTTTCAAAGAGACAGTAGCATAACGTGTGATGAACCCCACTTCTGTCCTCATTGTCAGTGTCACTTGCTTTGGGGCTTTCAAGGTATTTCTGTTGAGCCCTTTTCTTTATGCATCCAGTCCTGTAGCCCTGTTTAATCTATAGAAACTAGCACATCTCTGTTCCGAGTGATTCTTCCCCTACCTCTGGCTTGCTGTTCATCCTATTTGGTGAATTTCTGACATAAACCGGTACCAGGTTTTCCCCCAAGACTGGGCTGAAAAGGAGTAAGAACCTAACACAACCCCCATTGTGTCTTCTTACTCCCTTGGGGTGAGTACCCTTGACTTCATCATTTCTAACCACAGGAAAAAGGCAAGCATTTTGTATTAGGAGACTTACATTAAAAGACAGGATTCTGGTAGCGTTTCACCAGGCTTAATTTCCCTCATGCATTTCTTCTGGGATAGGCGGAAGGGCATGTAATATTTTCCTAGTTAGAGTGTTGCTCGGCTGAGTATAAGGCTTTCAATTTTAAAGATGCACAATGGTATTTCTTGTGTCGTCTGGTTGTCAGCTCACAGGAATCTGGGGCGGTGCCTGGCATTGTGGTGTTTATTTCATCCTCTTGGACTGCGTGGCACTTTTTATCTTTATGTGCTTATAAAAACTTGTCTATTTTGAAAATTCAGTTTTATTCTTGTCCCTTTTTACGTTAACAGGTCTTTTTTAAAAAATCTTTACTTTGAAGTCCTATGGTTTAAAAAAAGAAATGTAAACAAATTTTTAAAAAGAATACTGTGGCTTTATTTTTCTGACATTTCTTCTTATAAACAGATTTGGAAATTATCACTTATTTTGTTTGCTTTGCTTTACAGTCCAATAAAGTTAAGGCACATGACGTCTTACCTTCACTGATTTTTTTTTCCTGTTACGAGGATGTTTGTATAAATGAAATCTGCCCGCTGAAATGAATATGACAGATGTCCTCATTAAATAAATGCCCCTGGCTGTGGTGAGCATTTGTTCACTCTTCACAGTGCCCTTTGGGTTCTCCTCCTATCCTGCTGGCTAAAAGGACTAATTCGGTATACACCAATGCTCATCTCTTGGTGAGTGTGGTAGTTTGAATGTGACTGACCCCCATCAACTCATAGGGAGTGGCACTACTAGGAGGAATGGCCTTGTTGGAGGAAGTGTGTCACTGTGGGAGAGGGCTATGAGGTCTCCTATGCTCAAGCTACACCCAGTGTGAGAGTTCATTTCCTGTTGCCTGCAAGACGCTGGACTCTCAGCTACTTCTCCGGCACCATGTCTGCACGCCAACACGCTTCCCACCATGATGATAATGGATTGAACTCTGAAACTGTAAGCAAGTCCCAATTAAATGTTTCCTGTTATAAGAGTTGCTGTGGTCATGGTGTCTCTTCAAAGCAATAGAAGCCCTAAGACAGTGAGTGAGAAGGGAAACAGATGATGCTGTGGCACATGAAACATGAACCCTTAAGTACCAAGGTTTGGAGAAACGTCTATAAAAGCCTTACCGGCATGATGTTTTTTAAAGAAGAGGAAACCACGGCCACATATAGAGGAATTTCTAAGGCTGGAATTCCGTGTGCTGTTGGCATAGTACTCTTAGGGGTGGTGCCCACCCATAGAGGTGGGACTGAAAACTCGGTGAGAATAATTTAAACTGTGATTGATAAAGCTGTTCTCCATCTCAACGAAAGGCAAATGGGGAAAGGGAAGGGGAAAAGCGATGTTTCTTATGTTCTGTGTGGATATTAGAAGTAAAGGGCCAGTCAAGCCTTAGATCAAATGGATCCCATTCCTCTCCATCGCCATCTGCACTGGCGTCCCCACACTTGGTATGTGTGTTTGTTATTGCATCGCTTTTCCGTTTGCAAGTTACGAGTTTGTATATAGTAATGCATCCCAACAGGCACCTCAATGAAAAGAATTTTGAGTTTGTTTTGTTTTGTTTTTTGTTTGTTTCTTTTGTGGAAGAGTGGCTCCAAATTGAAGTGTGTATAAACTGTTGAGTTAATCGATGACTGGTCTCTGCTTTTAAGTATACCGTACTAACAGTTTGTTTTCCAGTTGGCCTTTACCCCCCTTGACTCGTATTTACCTTTTGCCCTCTTCTTTTGAATAAGACAAGATTTTGCATTACATATTTTTGAAGTATTTTATTGACATTTGATTTTATACTTTCTGATGATTTCCATTCCATTCTACCCTTCCCTATTTCCACCTAAGATTATCTTACCTCGTGCTACTTGCTTTTACGTGCACATACCTACAGAGACACATAATTAAAAATAAAAATAAAATTTATTTAAGAATGAGTTTGTAATCTGTGAAATGTAGCTAAATTGTGCAGAATCAGCATTTTTTACAGAGAAGACAGCTGTGACGTCACTACATTAGATCATCTTACAGGACCACTGTCACCTGTGGT